>NC_079151.1:66139912-66459198 GCF_947563725.1 Argiope bruennichi | reverse complement strand
ATCTTAAAATTCAAAGAATTATCTTTTAAATCACGTTAACTCAAACTCTAACTTGGAATTTATCCTGTCAATTAATAATTAAATTACTTTTGTAATTATTTAAAAACATTTTTATAAAATATTTGCATCAATACTTTCCATTGTTGGAATAAAATTTGTGTCGTTTTCATTGTTTCGATATATATAAATAATCGTTTGCCAATTATAAGTGAAATGACAAGATATTATTCCCTATAAGTTTTTTAAATGCTATGATTACTAGAATTAAATAGATTAATGCCTCATTTATTTTTAATTAAAATGTCAGAACTGCTCCATTGATTTCAAATGCGTTTCACCTAAAATCCCCTTTATTTTTCTTTAACGAATACTTACAACACGGAAACGTTTAAAAAAAGTGCGTTTAATAATGCATAACCCTACATAATCTATTCGGATCATTATAAATATGTAGATGCGCAGCAATCAATCAAATTGAAAAAAATATTTCTTTCTGTTTAATGCTAATCCTTTAATCTACGTAATGAGAGGAATCATTCCAATAAAATTCCCCGGGAGATCCTCCGAGAAAGAAATAATGATTGCGATGCTTTGATATTTCCAATTTGCATTAATTACATCTCCTTTTAAGTATTAAAAGTGGTGCTTGGGAACAGGGGGCGCTGTGGTATTAATCAAAAACGAGAGGTGTCATTTGCAAACAAGCAATTTCATGCCTAATTAAAATCTCACGGAATAAAGCGCTCCGATGACACGTAAATGTTTTTTAATTACGGTGAAAGGAACACTTTTCAAAACAATTAATCAGCTGTAGATGCTGCTGGAAATAATAGGATTAAGGACATAATTGAAAGAATTTTCTCTGTAATTAATTATTTGTTCATGTGATGCCATTACTTTCTTAATTGTGATGCTTAGGTTTAAGTTCATATTGAAAGATGTGAAGTGTTAGAAAATGCAATGTGAGAAGATTCAAAGTTTAGGGCCGATTATTCGCTCAAGTATTGAACGAAATTATTCCTTTAATACTTGAAATCCAGCAATGTTGAAATGTTTTCTACTATCTAATTAAATGTTAAATTCCATTTAACGGTTGTATTTATCCAGGAAAGACACTTGATATTTTTGAAGCACTTTAGGTAATATTTTAATCTTTTATTTAAAAAAGAAATATTTGATCCTCTGTAGTAATGATTTTCATAAATATTAAGTTAAGGGCCATTGGAAGATTAGATATATTTAAATATTTTACTATTACTTCATATAGAAATGTAACATTATAGATGATTCAATTTTGGCTTATAATCCAGTAACATTTTAATGACGAGTTTGATTGGTGAGAAGATATTAAGGAGTTAAAGATGGCGGCTAAATGCCGAATTAAAAAAGAGTTGATTTTTTTATAATATTGTTACGGATTTTCCACCCTTCGGTTCGCTTGATAGTGGGTGTAAGGTGTGAAAACACAATCAGCAGGCCTCAGTAGAAAACAACGACGTTTATTTACACGAAGAACGCGAGTACACAGACGACAAATATTTACAGCCGAAACGAACACAGGACAGCGCACAGTAGCACACTACAGCAGACAGTAGCCCACAAGTAGTAATCATCCACAGTACACGAAGCTGCTAGACAGAATCCAGCAGGAGAGAGGATCCTCGGAGCTTCGCTCTACGGTCTCTCCAACGGGCTGAATTTCTCACTGTCTCTTCTCGCTTTTGCTGCCGGCTCACTACTTCTCATAACTAGCTACTACACAAAAGATACGACGCTTCTTCCACAGTAGACAACAGAATTGGCACACAGCAGTTCAGCACTCGCTCCACGCAACGTTGGCACTCCGCTGTTTCTTTGCTATCCTCTCGAAGACTCGTTACTTGTTGGCGACTCCGACTACAATTCACGACGACACACACACCAGCTGAGAGTGCCGGCCTTTTATAGTTCTCGGGAGGCGGGCCTAGAATCTTCTAGACTAATCAGGCGCATCTCGGTTCCTAATGGATGGATCGACAAAATTATAGAAGTTTCGAGCATTATCCATTTTGTCGCCAAAGTCATCTAGTTTGTCGCCAATCTCTGGGATCAGCATTCGACAGCATCCAATACAGATGACTGTAAAACGGTCTTTCTTATGATGACACTGTTCATGCTGAGAAGCAAAATTACAGGTTGTAACAATATGCATCATATTACGTGGTTGAATTTAAGGGTTCAAAACATTAATTAAAAAACACTTGCAACAACGGAGTCACATTTGTTACTGTGACAGAATGGCTAAAAGCTGTTGGAGTAATGAAAAAAAGGTTTTATCAAACTATTTTGCTGCCTTTCGACGATCAAATGATTTATTGGCAGTCCTATTAAATAGATGCACGGCGTACCAGTTAAATCTTTAATGGGGAATGTGATCTCGGGTCCCGTGTATTTTCGTTCTCTCATAGGCTAATATTACGCTTAAAAAAATGCCCAATACTGTAAATGTAGCATCATCAACGATTGTAATTTATCATCATTGTAGTTTATAACTCCTCATTTTAGCATAGACATTCTATCCCAAAGTTTGCATATTTTGATGTTTACTTACATTCACAATTTCACCAGAAATTTTAAAACCTGCCTACTTTATAAATTGTTAAAAATTCCTTATAAATTGACTTCTTTGTTTTCAATTTTGTTTTCAAATGCGCTATTTTACTATATCGTAAATATTAGTGTAATATATTAATATACAGCCTTTCAGTGCAAAGAATGTTGTAATTGTAAAGAGCGCTGTTCTGGATAATCTTCAAGAAGCATTTACCGTGATTCAAGAATTAATACATCAATTAATATTTACGATTCAAGTCATCTTAGTAAAGACATTTCTAGAAACTTTATTCCAAGTGTTTAAAGAAACAGTGAAACCATCTATTTGTTTCGTCACAAACAGTGAAATCATCCAAATTTTGTTGGTAAAGTGATAGTCATTGTGATCTCATCAGTGAAAAAAGGATGCACTTTAGTGATTCGCCTGAGAGCTCACATCAAAGATAGATGCTCTTAGTGATAGACTGTAAATTGTATTTTAAGGAGGAAAGTAGACCATGCTCTTCTAAAACGCTTGCATTACATCTTTATTACTTCTCCTTACAAATTAGATTCTCTCCAAAGAATATCAGGATGAATTTAAGAGTTCAGGTAGCTAAATAACATAAAAAAAAGTGAATAACTTGATTAGTACAGTTGGGCACCGTGTAATATCGTTCATAAAACTTTTAATATTGTTACGGGAGATCCTTTCACTTAAGTTTAACAAAACTCGATAATTGATAACGATGTTTTATAATATAAGAAACATGAAACACAGGAAGCAAAACACAAAACAAGATAAAGCGTACATAAGGCATCACTTGGAGAAATCAACAGCATACATGCAAGTAGTAAATTGCTAATTAGGAGTATATATACTCCTAATTAGCGATTTGCTACTTGCATGTATAGCACAAAACACTATAGCACAAAATAACTGGAAAATTTGCTCTAAGATCAACATTCCAAAGAGAGGACTCTTTCATATATGTGTCTCCGCTTATAACATCAGTGGGAGAATACGAAAAACTTTTATAACCATCCACTATCTTGGTTCCTAATAGAGATATCGTCAAAAACTTTCTATTGTCGAGAAACTATATTTTTACCGCCAAATACATCTCTCCGATTAAGAGTCATGATTTGACATCCATTCAGTATCCCTTAGAAATATCCATAGAACTGTCTTTCCCTATAATGAGACTAACTGCGCAAGGAAACAATAGTGCAGGTTTTTAAAATTATTCTAATTTTTTTTCAATGTATGTTTTTATTTCCGAAAGTGTGATGCCGTTGAAAATAGTGGTATCATTGAAAAAGGAATGAATCAGAGAATAATTTGAAAATTATTTTTTGTGCAGTAATATTTCTTGGAATTTTAAGCGGAAAGGGGAGTTAACTTGGTTATACTGTAACACTTTGGGGTTCGCTTGATTTGAAATTAATCAAAGTTCAAATTAAATTTAAAAAAATCATTCAGAACTGCCTGTTCTCTCACTTTGCAATATATATGTGCCAATTCTGATTTCTCTAGGTGAAATTATTTGACTATAAAATGCGAAGACACATGTATTTTTATTATCGGTAACAAATGATAATAATTTCAACTATTAATAAAGGTACATTTGTGTGTGTGTTGGCGTTCCATAGGCCAGGTGGTTTGATCTACAGCTACGAAATTTGTCACATACATTCCTTGGAGGAAGAGAATACATATCTCTTAGAGATTTTCGTAAAATGTTAATTAATTAAAAATTAAGTTTAATCCTGACTTGTCCAGCGATAACTTCAAAAAATATTATTGCATAAAAGTAAATTTTACACCGTTTCAAAATTAAAAGAAAATGCTTTTTTAAGGATATCAATTTAATAGTCGTATAAATTTTTTCTAAATTTTGGATATTTTAAAAACACTTTTTTGCCTGATTTCCAACAATAGATTTCCTTGTTGCCAGGAAATTCAAATCGTTTTCATTGTGTCGTCTATTATTCAAAGCGAGATTTTCTTCCATTAGGGAAAGCTAAAGAAGAAGGATTCTATTTAGGATTCTATTATTTGTTATCTATTAAGGATTCTATTAGATGTGTAGTTTACGTGACACGTTAAAAAATGAAGTTACAATGAATCAAAAATTAGAAGATAAACGAGCCGAGCATTTACATTTTTAATAGCAATATGACGTCATGGGATTAGTCTCCATTAAAAAGAATTCATGTATACAATGAACAGGAAATAGGCAAAACAATGAAATAAAATGGCTTTAATGTCTGACAATTAGATGGTATTACGGACATGAAATCAATCTAAACAATTTAAATAAAATTAAATGTAGTCAACATTTCCTGGGAACCAGCTGATGCCAAAAGCATAGTCATGTAAAAAAATGTCACTTTGCAGTTTTTACATGTACAAGCTGCAGTCGTTTATAAAGCCTGCTTACGGCGACGAAGCAACTCCATTTTTTTCGCATATTTTGATGCAATATTACTTTTTAAGTTATTATATTACTTAACTTAATTACTTAATATACCGATTTTTTTTACGGCAAACGTTTCCTTTTTCTGTTTTTGAAAAGTTGTTTAATATTTAAAAATACTCTAAAATTTCATAAACATTTCAGATTTTTGTAAAATGTTTCCTCATTTCGTTACGATGGAATATAGCTGATTTCTTACATCAGTTTAGGAAGTTTCAATAAACATAATTTAAGGATTACCAACTACTATTTTATTATTCCACTCTAAGAAAGTTCACTGCTCCCTAGAGGATAGCGAAAACGAATAAAATAATCACTCGATTACAGAAATTCTTTATTTTTAAATGTCAAACAAGTAAATCATATATGAGTTGACGGTAGGATTTTTTTTTTGAAAAATGATGTGAGACGTTTTCTATCAGCAATTTCACGAAATATAACGATGTCTGATAGTTTTAAAAATCATTGTCATTGCCAATTAAGAAGGTAAATTAGTTTCGGTGTGTAAATATTTTTTCAACCAAAGTTCGAGCATTAATTTTAACAAACTACTTTCCCTTTTATAAAACGGTAAAATTTAAAACAGATAAGAATAGCCATTTTCTAAGACTGTAATTAGTGAATGCGATATTTGTGAATTTGTGAACGTCAATTTTTTTCTTCATGCTTTGCATATTTATCGAAACGATAAATATATTTTAATTTACTTTCAAATGAGTAAGACATAATATATCGTTGCAAAGTTTCCAATTATTTGTAAGTGTCTTGCGACTAAATAATAATTATCTTATCTTCTAACTATTATTTGTATTCTTACTTCTTGGTTTATATAGTTACTACCAACTAGTTTAAATTTTTCATTAATGAATGATTGTGAGCGTTCTTTTTAATGACACAGAATTTGTTTTAATGATATTTATTACGCAAATGATCATAAAAATAACTTTTTATGGATTCATCAACAAATTACAATAAATTCTTTATAACGAATGAAAGATGATTCTTTATAACAAATGATGTTATCTCATAAAGCTTGGAGTTATTGAGCTCTTTCTTATCTAGTGTAGCTATACAGCAAAAGTATAGAAGCTTGCACATTTTTATTTTTATTTTCTTGTATATGAAGCATTCAAAAAGAAAGTACTGAATTTGTCAAAAATTCAAAAACAAAATTCTAATGAATTTTTATATTTCAGACTTCCATGAGTCTATAAAAAATACATTTTTTGGAATTATATTTGTCTATTTATATATGAGAATGAAAATTCTAAAACACTTTTCGCTAGACGGATGAAATTTGGTAAGTGGTCTCACTACCAAATCTGTAAATTTTTAGTAAATGTGGAGCGATGTTTTATGGAAGGAATGTTGGTCTTTCCAGGTATAAATGAACATTATAACCACAAAACGTAAAGATGTGTATAAATAAAATTTTCTACACTCTATTTAAAGCGTAGATTTGTATTATATTTTTAACTACATCCGCCAAGGATATTTTTAACTAAATCGTCTGTCAATTTAGGTTTTGCCATGTATATAAACACTATAATTTGAAAACGCAAATTTATATAAATAATTTATATAAACGTAAAATCATCATATACACTATTATATATAATCTGTAGATTTTTATTAGTTTCTTAATCGAATCCGTCAAAGTAATCTATTAGAATCTTTGTTTGTTTTTACATGCTCATGCATGTAAGCCTGATGACACAAAAACGTAATGGCTTAGATAAGTGAAATTTGATATGGGGTCTTGCTAGAAAAATTGTAGTCAAGCATCCATTTTGGTTTCAAAATGTCTATAAAAAGGCATCAAAACGCATACTCAGGTTTTTATTCATTATGCTACGAAGTATAAAATGCTCATGTACGAGACTCTGAAAATAAAAAATTAAGCACTCGTGGCTTTCATGACCTTGCCTAGTGTCTACCATTTTTACGTGAGTTTGGAAGAGGTAAATACTTTCATTAGAGTATGAAAGAAAGTTTTGTTGAGACCACTCCTGCTAATTTTATTTCATATAACAGTCAAGGAAAATTCTAATGTGATGGTAGCTTTTCTTACCAAGTTTAAAATAAAAAAATGGCTGCCAAGCAGTCGTGGCTTATTTGAAACTTACAGTTTAATCAAGATATATAAAACTGACAGCATGTATTTGTTAATAGTTTTATGCTTTTGTAGTGGATTGGGATGTGCGAGGATAGAACCTAGGACCTTGCGGTTCGCAGTCCAATAACATGACCACGATACAAAAGCAATTGCTCGGGTAGCGTAGTTGTTAACTGGCTTACAAGCTTTCACCACACTTTATTTTAAAAACAGTTAGCATACATCTCCTTAATATAATATTAGATTTTATCTACTTAATCATTACTACAATATTTAATTCAGATTTATGAAACCTTTTCGAAAAAGGTGCATGGTTTTTAAAATTATTTTTGTAAATAAATTCCTTAATTAATTTTCGTCTAATTAGTTTCTCATTAACTCTTGAAATCACTGAATGTGGTCAAATCCCGAAAATAATTTAAGGAATAAAATATTTATTAAGTATTCGACATTAAATATTAGCCAACAATATTGTTTTTTTTTATTTTGAATCCTTTATAAAAATAAGTAATTCAAAAATACATTACAAAAGTATTTTACAAATGATTATTATTCTAATACACAGTGAAATTTAGTACTCAATACAAGGTAATCTCTTTGGGCAGCTCTGACCTTCTCAGGAAGGACATTTGACTGATGCGAAGAATTTCATTTGAATGTCTCACTTGACCTTACATTCCACATTGAATAATCGACTGGTTGCTCGATAACGATCAACCGCGTAGGGATATAATCGGATTACATATCGTAATTCCTAAATATAGGAAGAGATGAGTGTTGGTTCACTTAATCGATCACCGGCTTCAATGCGAACTGTGACACAGATACGGAAGATTATGTTTTGTACAATTCGTAGTAAATGATACGCCGAACAAAGTAGAATGAAAGTTCTGACATATATGTGATAGTAAAAAAAAGCTGTTGGCACGTATATATTGAGCTACGATTGTGCTGTATCAACAAATGCCTTTGCATTACAAAGCGGTGATAAATTCACGAAGATGATTTGATTGAACTTAAAAATATCACAAATAATTTGTGCTTTTATTTATCCAAATGAATTTAATAAAATAATGGGTCATACTGACAAGGATTTCAAACCGTATTAGATGCACACACACACACACACACACACACACACACACACACACACACACACACACACACACACACACACACACACACACACACACACACACACACACACACACACACACAATGACGAACAGAAGAATGAAAACCAAATTGCAGGGAGTTTGAAAACTTTAAAAATTTACATTGTCCATGATATTCTAGTACACAAACTCTACTTTGAGTTGATTCTATAAGTATTTCTGAGATGCAGACGGTTTTAAGTTATCTGAACTTTAAGTTTTTATTTTTGCAATAACAGATTGATGGAGATCAGTGATGTTTTCTACTTCTGTCCATTTGAATGGATTACGATCTCACTCTCTAAGACACATTTTGCCAATTACTGTTATATTTTTCTTATATTTCAATAGTTCGCGTTCTTGCAATACAAGATAAAGGGTAAAAATTTGTCTTTGAGCAATCTATATCTATAAAACGCTAGCGTACTTGGCTTAGAAATTGAATAAGATTTAGTAAAAAAAAGTAAAAATAAAGATTTCGTTGTTGAATCCATTTTAATTGTTTCATCAAAAATTTAATAGCTTGATTTTCAAACATTGCTGTCTGCTAAAGAAAAATAATTCTGTGTAATATCAGTGTAATTTTCATAAAAATAAGGAAGTGAAGTTACAATAGTGTGAAAGTTAGAATAACCAAAGATAGATAATCACGTTTTTTTTATTAAAACTCTGATGTAATTAGGTTGGTTCCCAATAGAGAGTTTATATGTAAAATGAACGCACAATGCAAGACTATTAAAATAATTCGCCTTTGCTATGATGCTTGAAAATATTCTCTTGACGGAATTATAGAAATGAAATTATGTTCACGAACAATACCTTCGACCAACCAGCTAGTTGTCATAGGCGGCTAGTAATCAATAAAACAAACATTTACATTGCGGAAATACTAGACAGCTCCCCTTCATAATGACAATTATGCTGAGAAAAATAATGCTTACACCATAAATAACAATAAACAACTATACAAATGGGCTTGTAAGTTCCTCCTTCCTCATATATTCTGAATGGCATTCGTCTTTCCAGGCTTCTATTCACTCGTGTCGCTATCCATTAAAAGAGAATTATCACAACAGCAATAGATAATAAATAATCAAACGTTATCAGTCAATAACAGCAACCGAGAATACAAGACATCGCTGCCGAAGAAAATGGAAAATCGATAGAGCTCAATCGATATCTTCTCTCGTAACTCGTATCAATCAATTGTGAATTCTCTTTCTCAACTGTCTTAGAGGCTGTCGGTGCTTTCTCACGTAATAAAAATAGTCTGGAGCGGAGAAAAAAAAAAGGAGAAAGAATGATTAAATTGCCTTCACGGTTGAAGCACTTACCCCTCCGATTGTAAAAAGAACTACTAAAATTGTAGCCGCAGTGGAGCTGAATCAAGTTTATTAGTTATAGGATAAGAATACAATATAAAATAAATTTTTATGTATATTAAGCCAATAAGTTTTTAACTATTGGTCATTATCTGCACAAGTAACATTTTTTTTAAAGTGTTGTATCTCTGGGACGCACATATAACGCAAAGAAGTTAGCTTAAGTTATTTTTTGATCATCATTCTGCTTTGAAGCTATGTGAAAAATATTTTGTGAGAAATTATATTAATTTTTGAAAGTGCTTAGAAGAGGAAAACTAAGCTGGCATAACTTTTTCCATATTTCCATGCCATTCCAATGTGAGAAAATTTGATTCATGATGGCAGATTAAATTTGCACCAAGCGGCAGATGCAAGACAAATCCTGATAAAATAGGCTATAAAGCATGTGAACTTTTTATTCTGAAATGAAGATGACTCTTCCACCAAAACAGCTTGGATTTACGAGTTGGTGGAATGCAAAACATAAGTGAATAATGAAAACGACGAGATTATAAATGTATTAGCATTTGTTTCAATGTTCTCAAAACCCAGGAGTTAAATAATCTTAATTTAATATTTCAGTTTTTTTTCTTGAAATTCGTATTTATCATATGGAATATTTAATCTCACCCCGATAAGTTATATTTTATTTCTCTATTTAAATAAATTATCCTTCATAACTGTCAAGAAGACGATTAAAATGTCTCGCTTTTAGCAAGGGGTTAATGCTACATTCTCCTAATATAACTCTTTTTAGACTCTTCTGATTATCTTTTAAATTGCATGGAAGTTGTATACTTCCATTTCTGTCTTTGACTTTTCACGATATTAGTCAGGCAAAATAGCAATCCCACATGCACGAACGCTCACACACACACACACACACACACACACACACACACACACACACACACACACACACACACACACACACACACACACACACACACATGCACACACAAACACTCGCACACACGCACGCACGCAAGCATATATTCATTTTTATTGGTAGAGATAGAAATAGAAGAACATTAGGTGTTGAGGAATATTTTATTAAGAAAAAAAATCCTTTCTATGGATGTATAGTGTGAAGTCAAATAGGTTCAGAAACGGATAACTACGACATATTCTTCATGAAAACATGAAATGCAGTTAACAAAACACAGACAAAGCGCACACAAAACAGGAGCACTGACAGAAATAAGCAACACACAAGCAACAATTCGTTATTAAACAACCACAACAGCAAAGAGCTTAGAGAGAACTGATTGGATATCAAAACTCGACAAGGATATTACGCTCCAACTCAGAGCAAGAGGAGAAATCACTCGACTACTGACCTTCTGATTGGCTCTCAGCCATATGCCTCTGATTTTTATAGTTTCTGTGAGAAGGTATCAAATTTTTAAAACAGTTTCGGAGCTCGAGTTCCAAGAGAGCTATCACCAAGATTTTCGAATATTCGGCATCCTTCATTTTAACCGCAGAAATCATTAACACTCAAACATACACAACTAAGATTCAAACGTCTTGTACGAAACACCGTAAATGATAATGTTTGAGGTCTATGTTTATTTTATGTTAAAAAATATACTCTTAATTATGCAACATCAACAATGTGTACACACACACACACAAAAACCCCATTTAATGTTATAATTACGGGACAGCGTATACAACCAGTAATTAAAATAATAAAAAATATTTTTGTAAAATAAATTGTTTATTTTTAAAATTTAGTAAAATTAGAAAAAAAAAACCACAAATAAAATTGATACAATCGAAAAGAAAATTTCTTAACTTTTAAAGAAGTGCAATTTTTTGCGCGATAATATGCTTAGATGTTAATGAAGAAAAATTTTGAAGAGTTGATCAGTTTTAATCAAAGATCTAATTAAAGTTTTCAAAACCTTTTCTTAATGAGTACCTGCTATCTAAAGAGTAACTAATGCCGATTTAGTCGATCTATGTCCTTACAGAGCGTTTTGCTTATTGCTAAATTATTAATGTTGCTTCGTGCTTGTCATATGACTCAATTTACTGACAGTATGCCATTTAACATTATAAATTATCATAATCGTGGATTGAATTTATTATATAATCACGTTAAAAATTCATTCACTGTTTGTTTTTCTTATAATAATAGGATATAAATGAGCTTTCTTCTATTTCTGACGTAAAAAATAAAACTCTGTATTTTTCAATTTTCTACTGCAAAATTTCTTAATTAATTAAATTAATTTCTTAATTTTCAAATTCTTTTTTAATTTCCAACAAGAAACGAAGACAGCATACTAAAGAGGTTTAAAGACGTTGGCGAGCCGTGCATTTTGACAAGTCCTCAGGAAGAAGTCAGGTAATCCACTTTTTTCTGAGTAAGGTACTGATATCTTCGACAATTAAAGTTTTCTTTAGTAAGATTAAATAAATTTTTCTCATAATCTTTTTCCTTTTTCTCACTTGCTTATAAATTGGTATAGAATTTTATTTAAAAAATGCATATTACTATTGATATATTGTGTTAAAATTTAAATTGTGCATTATAATACTATTTTTTGCAATACATTAAAAGATTTTAAATTTTGAAAAATGCATATGCCTTTTGCACAAGCGAAAAATTATTAATGAGATAAATTAATTAAAATAATAATAAATTTTTGCTTTGCTCATACACAATATATAAATCTGTCGAAAATTTGAAGATTAAATCCTAAGAGAATTTAAAAATGTGTTTACTTTATATTTAATACATTTTTTTTAAATATAAATCTACTGTTTACTTTACATTTCATAAATTTTTTATGGAAAGCTCATTACATAATAAATTGAGATAATGAAAACTAGTTTCTATCACCAAAATAAAAAATTATAGATCTACTATTTAGTAAAAAAATTATTTTTTAGTAATTATCAAATTATAAAGAAATTTCCTACCACATCAGAAGTTTTTAAATACATTTTAAAATATGCACACTTAATCTTCAATCTAGTCTCTATTTAACGAAATCTTATTACATTTAAAATCTTCTTTATAAAGAATGTTCTTGAAACAGAATTTTGTAAATTGCGTCATAAAAAAATACTTATATATTTTATTGTATTTAATGCATATTATAAACAGCAAAGAGGTTCGTAATCTTGAATAATCACATTTTGCATCATAATGTTCACACTTTTGTCGAACTTGCAACACAATATCTGTATCATTTTTTTTTGAAATTTTCTCCTTTATATTGCGTCAAATAATATTAGAATTACTTTTTGTAAAACTTTTTTTAGCAGCTGTTTCATTATCATCTTCATCACTCATTGCACTGTCATCATTATGTTTCGTAATATTTTGCAACTGTCAGGCTTCATAATGTATTCAACAATCACAATGTTTTCATCAAAGAGGCGAAAATTAGATAGCTCCACCTTCAAAACTTCTAAGTATTTTAGATGCTGACATATGATTGATTTTGTTAAAGCTTCGATAAATGAGATATTGAACAATATTATCAAAAAGAAAAGAATTTAGTAGAAAAAACTTTGCCATAAACAAATGATCTTTTGTAATATGGAGAATAAATAAATTCATTCGAGGCTTGCAAAAAATTTCGTTAAATACAAAACGTTGTTGAAAGGAGATTGCGTTTATTATAATGATGACAAGTAATGTTTGCATACAATATATAAATTTCCCTTATGATTTTACTTAAATTTAAAATGTCACAAAAAATGAAATAAAAAGAAATACCGTTTAGTTTATTTTATTTCATCAAGAATTAGTTTAAAAATTCATTTTCGATTTTCAAAATGCTTTTTAAGAACAGTTTCAGAAACAAAATGATGTTATTTTACCAAAATTCCTTGTACCTTTTATAAAAATATCTACTCAGAAATATCCAAAATTTAATTTATATAAATTATTAGTATTCAATCGTTAAAGGTTAAAAATTATTCGAAACAAATAATTTATTCACTTTAGGTGATTTTCAAATACTTTTGCGATTTATTTTATGGTAGCATTTGGGAAATTAAATTTTTAAAAACTGAAATTTCCAGAATGTTTTTCAAATTTTGTTCAGAGTTAAGAAGAAACAGATTTAGCATTTAGTCAGAAAAAATCTTCAAAATATTCTTTTTTTGTCTAAATGATGGCATCCAAAATTTTATTTTAAAAAGTGTTTAATATTCTGAAAGTGATAGTCAAATTTGTGTGATGTGACAAATTGTCCAATCGAGGGGGAGGGAAATGAAGCAGAAACTGATATAAAACAAAAGTGTATATATTGGTAAATATTTTCGGAAATCTTGGAATTACTTCTATTTTTTAAAAAAATATATATTTTAGATCAAAACTCTTAGTACTACTAGCTGAATATTTTCAGAGCATTATTATACATTTTTAATGCAACAAGTTGCAGTGATTCATTTTCATATTTTACTGTGATTGAAAACTTATGATATTCGATTACCACCTGTCAGTGACAGATAATATTAATAAAAATTTCTGATTGTCTGTAACCGCGGTGGTCTGTTGATCTAATCTCGGCTTCGGAACCGGAGGGTTTTAAATTCGAAACCCGATTCCATTGAAAAACGATCGTGTAAGTGGGTATGGTGCACGTTAAATCCGTCGGGTATGGTGTGGAACTTTGGAGAGGGTTTGTCAGCTCATGTGTCATCCTCGTTATCTGATCGTGGTTCAAAATTACGAGGTACGACCGGAATTAGCCATAGTGTTGCTTTGAAACGGGATGTTAATATAACTAAACTAAAAACTATCCTAATCTGTAAGAATGGTTTTAGTATTTGCCATTGTTTGCTTACTACATGATTTTAAAAACAACCCTGCCGTTTTTGAGGAACCTTGTAATCGATATTTTTTCTTTAAAATTACAGCCAGTCACCCCATTACCACAGAACTAACCCTTATAAAAAAGGCTTATCGTGACAGGCTGTTATGCTCAAATCCATATTTCGCATAAGAAGACAACGGCCAACAAAAGTTCAAAGAATCTTCAAACTGTTGGTAAAAGAATAGAAATCTTTTCCATAATTTTTTTAATGTTTTTAAATTTTTAAGGTATTGTAATATTTTGTTAAAATTATCACTATCTATAATGAATTTTTCTTTTTGTAAATGATACTTTTGGATTTTCTATTTTTAGCGCAAAAAATATTACTGTCATACCAGGAAGAAATCAGTTACTCAATTCACAAAAATAGTAATCAGTTTGAAGAATGAGAATGGATTTTTTTTACAAATTGACATTAGTAGAGGGCTGAATTCTTGTGCAATGCAGATGTAAAACTTTGGGATGATTCTGATTTGAAATGTAGCTTCACTACAATAAATAATTTTTCTCAAAGAATAAATAAACGCGACATTAGCAAAGGATAAAAAATTTACTCTATATAAATTTTAAACGAAATTTCTTTTTAATTTTCGCTATTCATTATATTAATTGTTACTTCTACATTTAACAATGTGAAATAGTCTCAATAAATGAATAATGAAAAACATTTAGTTAAAATTATAATCTTACTAGATGGATAAAAATATAATCATTTAAAATCATTCAATATAAAATCTATTAATCATTCAATATAAAAGCTTTGATCCAAAAATCAGTTTACTTTGGTTATTTTATTTAAGTTTTAAAATGAATTTCACATTCAGTGAAATCGAGATTACATTTCTTTTGCTAATGTCCGCTATTTATCTATGTGATGACAGTATTTTATTTCATATGTAAAAGAGTAACACTTGCCATCTGCGAGTTCTTAAATTAGTTAGGAAATTGTTCCTTTCATCGGCAACGCCCTAAGTGCATAGAATATTCATGAATTCCTTTTTCCCTTCTTTTATTTCGGGTGATGGCAATTCAATGCAGTTCGCCTGTAGAATGGATTTTCTTAACAGAACCGCAATTTTCGTTAACTTGGTTGTTAGAAAAATTGCTTTCATTCAAAGCGTAAAAATGGAATTTCTGCGTTTTCCCTCTCATATTACTTTGCAATATGCTTTGTGAATTATAAATTCAGAGGGAGAATTTAAAATCTTTTCATGATTTCCCATTGAAATAACGAATCAATGATATCCAAATTTCTCGACCGCTTTCGTAAGTGAATAAAAGCAAAGAGAAATATCTATAGAGAATGCTAAATCATTTTATATTACTCAGCAACAACTCCCAGCACTGTTACTTAGCATATAAAATAGCTAATTAATTTTATTCTCTGGAAATGCAAATGCATCGCTGCGTTAATGCTTTTTAGATCAATATATAATAACGTTCTGTTCAAAAGGCTGTAATATTAAAATTTGAGATTCGGAAAGGGAAAAGGTGTACGCTTTTGGAACCTGTTTGCGTTAAAATGAGGTCTTCCACTGAATCAAATCTGTCTTTTTTCCATTAATTTCGTCTACAGGCAAAGTTTTGATGAAATGCGTAAAAGTACTTTCCTAAAGGAAATTGCAAGTCAATAGTATTAAAAGAATAAATTGTTTTCTCCTTGTCAAATTTTAGTAATAAGATTGAATCTGTTTATTAGAATCCAATTTCTTTTTCAATTTTTCGGCATGCGTTGATTATCTATAATCTTTTTTTGCTTACTAATATTGAACAGATTTGAATAATAATTTTCCTGTCTAATATTTTGGTATATGAAATTTCTTTTTAATAATTCACATAATTTTCAAGAAAAAAATTGATGTGTATAATTTATTTTATTGTAACAAATTGAATTGGTTTTAAGAAAATATACAAAAAGTGCGGAATGTTTTATTTAAATGTAGCATTTGCTTTTCATTATTATAACTGATATGAATGTTATTATCATGTGTGCTTAGTTCGTATTATTCGCTCATATTAGTATTTTTTACATATTAAAAAATCATTCAGTAAATGAATAATAACAAAATAAAACTTTTAAATATTCAGTGAAGAAAAAAACCATTATCTATACATGTTTAAAGTAGTGATTGAATCTGAAACACGTAGAAATGTAAAATATTCTTCTTATGGACCATGAAAAGAAATAATCTTCAATTAAACAACAATTTATATTAAAGAAATTAAACAACAATTAAACGACAATTTATATTAAATTATTTAAATAATTATATTAAACAATTATTTTATAAAAACAAGTAAAAGAGCGCTATTTTCACAGAACAGATATTCAAAGATACTATAAAGTTACAGAAACTGCTAATTCTAAATTAATTAAAAAAATATCATGTATTACAAAGATTAGTAATTTCTTTTAAATCTCTGAAAAAATGACAAAAATAACAAAAAAAAAAAACTCAAATAAAGGTAATGTCATATGCTTTAAATTATAACAATAAAAATATATATGGATAAACGTAACATTTGATGTCAAGAATATTAAAAAACAAATAATATTTTCCAAGAAGTGCATTTGGAAAATATTCAATTATTCCTTTTTTGCAAACAACAAGATTTCTTTATTGCTATGTAATGATTAAAACTTTTGCAGATTTCGGTAGCAGACTGCAAAGTCAATAACAAAATAAATGGACAAACATTATAATTTTATGAGAAATGAACTTCCGTATTATAATTCAAATTACATTTATTAAGATGAACTATCCAATAAGTCATTACTGTTTTGCTTTTAGATTTTCTTCATATATCATTCAGATTTCTGAAGTGCAGTACACATTACACATTGATTCATTTTATGAACAGTAATCTCAAAATAACAGCGTTTATAAATTGGTCATAAGAAACTGGCTTAAAACAAACATTTCTTAGTTTAACAAGCATTAACCTCACTTTTTGAAATTCCTAAGAAGTAATTAAATTTTTCGCCACCAATAACGAATATTTCGGACTTTTATCAACTGAGGTATAAATACGCGGTCTCATGCTCATAGCAAATGGGAAGCAAGTTACAATTCCTATTCAAATTGAAAAATTCCCTATTGCAAAATTTTGAAAATTAGAATAGATGGCTTAAGCCATATACAGGACAGTCCAAATCGGATAAGTGATATTTATACACCTTATGAGTAGAAACAACAAGCCAAATCATAGCCACATTTCGTACACATATTCTCCGTGTGTAATATCTATTTCAGAAGGGAAAAAATCCTATATTAACTGATGGGGGAAGGATACGATCCTATTCTAGTAATATTTTTTTAAATTAAAGGTATCTGAAATTCTTCTCACTGTATAATTGTGAATAAAATAATTTTCCATAAAACTGCACTTTTAGTAACTAAGACATTAATTTTACTATATATATATATATATATATATATATATATATATATATATATATATATATATATATATATTTTGTTCTTTATGTATAAACTCCTTGTGTGCCAACAAGTGTACCACAAGGCTTACAGATGTAAGTCTGTAATAAATAGTAAAATAATTTCAAATATAAGGTCGCAGGCACAAATGCAAAAAAAAAAAAAAATAAAAAAAAATAGGGTGACCTTTAAATTATTTTATCTGCAAAATAATATTGCTTATGTCTCACTCGAGACGGCATAAGCAACAGCGGTTGCTTATGCCAGCATGCAGCATAAACAGCCAATCAGAAATTACATTAATCTCTGATGATTATTTATTAATAGGTCTTCTAACAATAACAAACCTACGGAGAATGAATTATTTAGTGATCTGGTGATTATTTATTGATATATCGATTATCTATTATCTGGTGATTATCTTTTAATAGGCCTTCTGACAACAACAAACTTACGACGAATATATTATTTAGTGTTTTGAGAACACTGAAACTCTTACAACCAAGATTATAAACCAAATGGAATGTAGAGAGCTGAAGAAATTGAGACTATATATATATAACAAATTAAAGCAAATGCACGTCATAACAACAACTCTAGTGTCGATTAATTTGGTTTGAAAATTTGGTTATGGAATAGTCTATAGTTTTTGCTCAAGAAATGTCTAAACATTACTTGCTTATCTACTTCCTACTACTTAAATACCTTCTTCGTTTTTCCGTTACCAAATGGAAATACTGATTATAATCATTAATAACTCGGAAGTAAGATTCTTAAGTCACAAAGTTAAATAAGATTAATGCCTTAACAAATAATATACTAAAAGTCTTTTGAGGCTCTTTTTTCAATTAACTGCATGCCAGTTTTTTAAAAACCAAAAAATTATTTTGGATTTCCCCCCTTTTTTGAATTATTTATTTGTATTCATATTTTTATTGCCCCATTAAGGAGACTGCATCCTTCGAAATATTAATAGATTCTTTAATATCAAATTTAAGGTACATTGCATAGTTGACAATATTCTGAGTCACGTGATAACGATTGTTTGTATACATTTTGATTTATAATCTACAACTATAAATTTTTAAGCAAACGATAATTTTAATCTAATATCGATAACATAGCGAACAAAATAAAATTATTTTAAGGGAATAAAAATGTTTTAGTGTGGAATATAATATAAAGTAATAATTTTTGAAGAGGTAAATTAATTATAAAATTATTTAATAAAACATGTTCATAAGTAATTATTGAAATAGATTTTTCTTGCAATTGTTAATACCTCCTAATTTTACATTTCTTATTCTGTCTTAATTTTGATTTATGTTTTTGAAATTCCAAATATTTGAAGACAGAATAATGTAGTAATTAAAAAGCGCCATACTTTATAAGCTTGCTGCATCTCTTTAAAAGAGCATTACTTAATAACAACTCTTGAGTTCTTTACATGCATATTTTAAAAACAATCTCCTTCTTGACAGCTTAAAAATCCTGCTTAATTTTACATTCTTGAAGTTTGTAATGAATTTTAATATTGCATCACAGGTACTGACATTTCATCTCCACAAATAAGGAAATTTTTGAAATATAATGAAAATGAATCTTCCGAGTTAATGAGATAAAAACTTGCTTGAGAAATGTCCCGCTGAACAACTTACCGTAAAAAGATTACATGGATTCCAACTGTAAATTGCTTTTTGGTTAATTTAGAGTTGATTAAACAAGATTTTCATTATAGTCTTCCAGAAAATGACAAAACTTTAATTGCGATTCTTTCTCTCAGTAGAAATGATTTCAGTTTCTTTCATTAATTTGTCCTCGAAATTGAAAGAGGAAAAGTAAAAAATGTTAATGTGTTTGTTATTGTTGTCTAGAGAATTTGTTTTATTCACTGAATCGCTTTCATTTTCGAATGTTCAATTAATTCTTATTTTTTAAATAAAAATCTTACTTTGCATAAAATAGCCCCCCCCCCCTTTTGAGTTTGGTATAAAATAATGTCGAATTCAAGGAAATTATACATGAAACAATATAATAGTATTTAAAATTAATTGTAGTTTATTATATAATATGTATATATTTTACAATTCACAAAAACAAGCGTTTTATAGTCAACAGGGTTTTAAAAAGCCTTGTAAATATTCCTTGCTATTCATCATTAAAATCTTTCTATATAAGATTTTCATTTTCACATTAATATATACATTGAGGCAAAAAAAGTCATGGGATATCTCCTAATAACATGTTGCACTTCCTTTTGCCCGGCGAAGTATAGCAACTCGAAGTGGCATGGAATCAACAAGTCGTTGGAAGTTACCTGCAGAAATGTTGAGCCATGTTGTTTCTATAGTCGTCCATAATTAAGAAAGTGGTGCTGGTGTAAGATTTTGTGCACGAACTGATCCCTTGATAATATCCCATAAATGTTCTATAGGATTCATCTTGGGTGATTTAGGGTGATTCAAATCATTTGCTGGATGGCCAAATAATTATCCAGGTTTTACTTTAAACCAATCGCGAAAAGCTATGGTCCGATGAACTGATACATTGTCATTATTAAAAGTCCCATCCTTGTTTGGGTACTTGAAGTACATGAATGGTTGCAAGTGTTCTCCATGTAGCTGAACATAATCATTTTTAGTAATGATCACCTCAGTTGGACCAGAAGAATCAGTCCATTCTATGTAAAAACAACTCACACCATTATGGAAACACCATCAGATTCCATAGTGCCTTGCCATTAACTCGTACCAATTGAAATCATGACTCATCTGAAATTTTGAATGAAATCCATTCACAGAAAGTTTGTCCATTTACCGTTCGATTATAACTGAAAATGATAATTACAAAACGCATAGAATTAGATCAATAAAATTTGGAGAACATTTTTAGCATCTAATGCTTCAGTTCGCAATAAAATTTTAAATAAAATACTTCAAGGTGTTGATTATTTATCGAGCTGTATGTAAATGCTATAATTAAAAGATGCTATAACTTAGGTAATTAAAATTTAATATACATTTTTACCATATATAATGTAGATACTTACAAAATTTTTGAACAAAATACACCAAATCGTTGATTGACTGTCAATCTATATTTTCATGTACATGTAAATACAATAATTCAAAAATGCATTATTTCAAATACATAAAATTTGGCATGTGAATTAAGGACCACATTTTAATTACAATTGGTCAAAAAATGTGTGCAGAATACATATTTCGTTTTCTTTACTAAATTACGAAGCACACGTGTTACACGTAGGAATAGGAAAAATAAAAATAGGACCATTCGTGGCATTTACAGATTTGTCGTCCACAATTTTATGCGTGAAAAAGAGTGGATAACATATTTATTACTAGAGTATTCGAACAAAAAAATCAATGAAATCATTTTCGCTGGTTTCTTTTTTAATTATAAAGTAGTTAATCTTTCTGATTTAATAAAAAAGTTTTCTTATCATAAATTTTACCAGAATTAATATTTTCAAAATTCATCTTATATAATATATTAACTTTTGTGTTTTCTGCCCTTGATGCATTACAAGGGATAATGGGACCTTTGAATTATCACGGACCATTAATATCCAAGACATACGATTTCAAGAATCGATTCGATTTTATTTTTAGAAAGATGTTTAAAACTCTCTCATCTCTCAGAGGATATCGTAGAAATATACTTCAATTTCTAACTTGAAGGCATTTCCTTGTCATTTATATCTTCTGGTAATTACTATTACTGGTATCTTTTCAATATATATCAGACAATCTAAATATGTTTACTGCTTTTGCTCTCTAAACAGTTGGCCTGAAGAAACGTTTTAACTAACATGGCCAATATTTCCATGAAAATTTCATGCTTGTGAATATATTTGGAGAAAAATAAGTTTTCAAAAACAGATCCTACACTTATTTTAAATTATTAAAAAGCTTCCACGGAATAAATTTATTTTATCTATAACATGTAAATTTTCATTTTATTTTTATAAGGAATTCCCACAAATTGCCATTATAATAAAATTCTGTAGAAGTTTAATAAATATAGTATTGAGTTTTTGCAATTGAAATTACCTTTTCTTTTCTGAATTATTAAAAATGAGATACAATGAATAAAGCAAAATTCGTGAAATATTTACATTTCCTTTCATCTTTACCAAACTAAAAATATTTAAAATGCAATTTTTTTTGTACTTAAGTACACTTGGTTTATTTGTTTCCTCATTTGTCGATACTTTATCCGTATAAAATATCACTTACTTTACTATTTGAATTTGAATTTAACATATTAACTACGTACGAAGAATATATTTTATTCATCATTCATCATTAAAAGAGATTATATATTAATTTGAGATTCAAACGAAGCTTGTGCCAAGGTGTTTGGAATAATTCATAATATTTCTTTTATAAGTTGAGAGAATTTTTATGATCTTAATGAATTTTTTCGAAATGTTTCGAAATAAAATATAAAGGCTTGGAAAAAAATTATGAAGGGTTATTATTTTTAATAATTGTATTGCGCTATAACACCGATGAAAGGAAAGCAGTTTTAGGAGAAGTATTTGATATTAATTGTCGATCTAATTTTTACTTACTACTTTTACTTTACTTATTTTGCAATACTTTTTAAATTTTACTTAAATTACTTTATAATTCTGTTTTGTCTTAAATAAAGTAAGATGAGCTGTGGTCACAAAAGTTCATCTGCTTTATCCGAATTTCATCTTTTTCTTTGGAAATATAGGAAACTTCGGTGTCCTGGTTATTTTATCTACTCTTTAGCTTTGTGTAATTGATTTGCTATTTCGAATTAACTACAAACTCATTGCTAAATTTTCAATGTTTTACATGATAAATATCGAGTATTCACAACTGACTAAGAGATAAGATGTAAAATCTCAAGTTCTCTACTAAATAACTAAATGCCGTCTTGCAATGTGAAGAGATGTACAAGTCAGTCAAAGCTGCAAGACACAAGCCAGATAATTCAGGAATCGGAAGAAAAACTCAATTTAGGAAGCTAATAAAATCCTCTTATTCTTTGAATGTAGTCAAAATGTAGCTGTCAGTTGACGGTATTCTTTGTTTTAAACTCAACATCATTCAAGTGGCGTGTTTAATGAGATATGCACTTACTGAACATTAGGGTGGAACGAAAATGGCCTTAAATTTTTGCTTTTTAGATTTTAGTTTAGTAATAGTGCGGAAAAGCTACCTTTTAAGACCGAAAACTATTTTTAAAAATTTGGTTGAAATATTACATTATTTTAAGGTGCCGCAAATAGCTTGCAATTTGTAAAAAAAAAATAAATTAAAATGAGACTTTCAAGTTACTGGAAACATGTTTTAACAAGGGAGGTTCAGTTACGTCATTTTCAAGCTATGAGATCATGTCGATGTAATTCTTTGCATCGAAGTTTATCTTCGGAACATTAAACCTCTTGACTCTGTCTTTACTTTCAGTTCTTGCTTTCAAAACACGTCGAAAACCAAGTTCTTTTTGAATTTTACGTTCGTCATTTAGCATGGACAAAAGGATATTTTCTGAAGCAGCAAAGTGCCCATTTCTTTGAATAATCTGGTCTATAACGCTCTTGAGATCGTCAGAGAGATAGCGTGAATATGAGATAAGGTTACAAAGATGTTTGGAATCATAAGTACATGAAGGTTTTAATATTAAATCACACAGGCACCTGATAGTTTTATCTCTTTTTGTCTATTTGACGAATCTGGTTGAATTGCCTCTTTTGTAAAGAACACTGTTGTTCTTCATTCAACGTTGCCATTATCGCCAGTAATCGCTTCTGATATATAAGTATTTTTGTCCGTCTTGATTAAACTTAATTTCTCTCTGTAGTTCCCTACTCTTTATAGCTTCTTTCCTCCACAAAGCGCTTGTGGTAGCAATATCAATATCATCTATAACCATTTTTCTATTAGAGCATTGATCGTTTAGAACCTTTTGTTGCATAACTGGCACTTTTTTTCCTCTTATACAAGTCAGCAATATCAAATAAACGTTTAACTTCTTCTCTAAATTCTGTGAGGTTGGAATCAAACTTAAGTGAACATTTTCTGCTTCTAGACTTTGATAAATTCCTGTATTTAGCATAATAAGCTTTTATGTAAGCTAGAAGCAACGGGAATAGAAGTTCTTGACCATATTTGTTCTATTATGGAAATTAAGTGTCACATATTTCACTTACAGAAGGATTCTTCTCTGAAGCAATTTTGAGGTTAGCCTAATATAACAATAGCACTTCATAACATATTCGTAAGTAGGGAGTTCCACTTCAAGCAAATCATTAAATTTCCAAAAAATATAACCCACCGACATTTGTTTTGTTTTTATTAATTTAGACTGAGCTCTTTTTAATCACAACAAAGCGCGCAAGCGCGCAAACTAACAAATCAGTTACTTTAATCAGTTACAAAATAGACGGAGCGGAGACGCAAGCTCAACTGAACTCGGCAAAGCCACTGATTTGAGACCAGGCTTGTCCTTGTCGTCGGACGCAGACAAATCTCCTCCTTACTTCAATAACAACCACTCTGGCGACGACTCATTCCCATACCAGTACAATAATAAAACTGTTTTTATATTTCTATTCATATGACAACGCCTATTTAAAGCTTTTTATTTCATAATCGAGGGACACAAAAATCCTTAAAAAGTTGTAGAAAGTGTGTTTTTATGAAACTTTAACGTCCTTGCGGTACCTCAAGGCCTACTCCAATACTCTTCATATTTAAAATTTATTTTATCTACACCGAAAGGCAACTTTTCCGCGTTATTACAAATTAAAAATCAAAAATTGATTTTTTCGTTCCGCCCTACTGAACATCTCCAAATATTTGTCCGAGACTGCATTTCGGGTGTAATGGCAACTTATTGTTGCAATCTTTTCTTCAGAGTTTCCAAAATTCTGTTTCAGTGCTGAACTTGTTGTGTAAACAATAGAAAGCGCCCCTTGAATGATATATAGTTTAAAATAATGAAAATGCGTCTTTGTAAAATGACGCTCAAAGAAAAAGAAGATTTTATTAGCTTCTCAAATTAAGTTTTTCTGCCGATTCCTGTATTATCTGGCTTATGTCTTAATTTTGAACTGACTGGTACTTCTCTTCATATCACACGATGGCAGTTAGTTATTTGGTGGAAAATCTGAGATTTACCCTTTCAATATAAATTATCAATTTTTAATAGAAATCAATATAAATTATCGATCTTTGTCATGTTAAACAATGAAAATTTAACACTGAGTTGAATTTAATTCTGAATAACCAGACAAATTACTACATGGTAAAAGTTTTAGAATTATTCCTAGTAGAATGGCATTCTCTACTTCAGAATTTCCGAAGCTCTGATAATAAACGTTTTAGGAATATGAACACTTGAATCGGAATCCCACAGATCAAACGCGAAATGGATGAGGATGGTACTCTGCATTGATATCGGCAACCTATTATTCAGAATAAACAAAATCCACACTAAAAAATCAATGCACTTCTGACCAAAACAGGGTTTTGGGACAGATAAAAGTTAATAATCGATTCTGCGTTCCGCATCAGTTTTTACTGGTGTAGTCTTTGGAGGCCAAAAAGGGAGAGTGCAGATATCCCAGATATGAATCTGTGGAGTCGATATGGGCACAAAACATTAGTGCATTTATGCTGCTTTTTCGCTCCCACGCTGTCAAAAGTTTTAGAAAAATTAATCTGAATTTGTAAATATTTGTTATAAGCTGTATTATTATATTTATTGTCCTTTTTATAATTGATTCTATTCTATTAAATGTTAAGCATTTGAAAATTTATTATCATTATTTTTTTATTTATTTAATATATTTTATTATATATTATTATTATATTTATAATATTATTTTATTATATTTATAATAATATTATCTATCTAGCATTTGTTTTATTGGGTGGTTCCCCTCCTGGAGGATCAATTAATGTTCTCGTACCAAAGCGTTAAGCTGGTTGTCACAGATGTTGAACGAATGTCACTTTTGAAAAAAAATATCGTAAGGAGGCGAAAAATGTAATATTATTTCCCGGGCATCTCTTAGCCACTAAGTGCTTTAGCTGTGCTAAACTGCTGTTCCAAATTGGTGTGTTCTCTGCGCCTTGCTCTATGTATCTCTAACATTTACAAATCTTTTTAAATCCTAATATTTTAATAGCCCTGTGTTTGCAATATGCAATTGTGAACGTCTATTTCCAATTCTAATAAATATAAGGGTATAAACACTTATGGCAAGCCTAAATATGAATCTTTTGTTTATCCCGTTCTACATTGACCCGCATTTGAAAGTTTTTCATCAGAAAAACAGTTATCTACCCTTGTAGAGGAAGTTCATAGAAAAATACGATGAAGCATCTTGATATTAAGAATATTTTTGTAATTTTCAGTAGTAAGAAATAGTATAACTGATTAATTTTATATCACAAAAATCCTGACTATTTAGTGTATTCTTCTTGCTAATATTTATTTGTTTTCAATATAGCACATAGGGAAGGACTTGGTGGTGATCGTCAGTTTCCAATTCTTGTCCAATCAATATA
The DNA here is from genome assembly GCF_947563725.1 of Argiope bruennichi. Taxonomy (NCBI): domain Eukaryota; kingdom Metazoa; phylum Arthropoda; class Arachnida; order Araneae; family Araneidae; genus Argiope; species Argiope bruennichi. The sequence continues at coordinate 66,432,656 of NC_079151.1, read as the reverse complement.
TAATATTAATTACTTATAAGAAATCCCACGAACTCGATATAATCGGTAACACAGGTATAATAAGTAACAAGGGTATAATGGGTGGTATTACGTTATCTCATCTGAGACTCAATTCAGAAAATACATTTCAAAAGCTCTGAATAATTTTTTAATTCCAGTATTTTAATGGTTTGGTGCCTCTGATAGGTAACTGAGAATGTCTAATTTTAGTTGTATTAAATATAATTTTTTAGAAATTTGCTGACATCGTAGTTGGTGCCCTTCATGGAAGTTTTGTTATTCTATTCAGTTCTGACTTGCTGTAAATACTCTTTAAAAAAAGCACTTTTATCAAGAAATTTGTCGAAGCATGTAAAGGATCACCTTGATAATAAGTGCACTTAGTAATTTCTTGTAGTGAGATTTGAAGCTCAAAAGAAAGAAAGTAACGTCCAAATCCTTGAGAAAATTTTTAAATTTTCTCATTTTGTAATTATTTCTTGTTTGTGCTGAGTAACTGCTAAGGTCTAATACTAATCATGATAAACAAATTAGTTTAAAATCTTTGGGTAAAGTTATTTAAAAACAGCTCTTTTACATTATAAAAAACATTTTGGAATAAAAAATGCTGATCTTTCCCCAGGGATGTATTTTTTTTTGTACCGCAATTCTTCTTAGAGGAAAAGGATTTCACTGACTGTTGGCATCATACTAATTACAAAATAACCCAATTTCTAACTGGTCATGGTAACTTTAAAAGTTATTTGTACAAATTTAATTTGTTTCCGTCATCTTCCCGCGATTGTAATATTGGTGGGGAGGAAAATGTTGAACATGTGCTCCTTCTATGTTCCAAGTTTGTCAAAGAAAGACAGATCCTAAGACTGGCTCTCAAGCATATGAATATAAATTGGCCTACAGCGTTTCACCAACTTATTTCCACTAGAAGTGCTTTTCAAAATTTCTGTAAATTTATCGTTGACATCTGTAATCCTTCATAACTGTTAAATTTTCTTCTTTTTCTTTTTGTTATGTGTTACATACTTACTTCTTAAAGCCCCGTGTGATACTTTGTGGTGCACGGGGTTTTCATAAATGTTCAATAAAAAAAATAGTATTTATTATTATTGTATTAATAAAGCGAAATAAGGGATTCCAGTTTAAGAGACCCCAGCATGGGAGGCTACCTCAAAGTTGTCGTAAGAATTGTCTAATAGAATTTGTAAATATTGTACGTTACCATATCACCAAGTTTTTGAGTTTGCCGTTAAAACCGTTTGCCGTTAATTCAAAGAGACTCTCTGTTTCTACAGCTTGTGATTCAACCAGTTCTTTGTGTATGCTAATTCTTTATGGCATTTATCCTGAATTCTTTCAAGAAACTTACAATCCCGATTTTAAATTAGAGAAAAGTGATTCATGAATCCACACATGCCGTAAGTGAGTGTGGAATTTCTTAATTCTAAAGCACTTTGTGTTCCAAAGAAGAAGAATTTCAAGCAGCCAATTAAAATATTTCCAGAGACGCTGAAAACTCGTGCGAAGAAGCAGTAAATCATTTGTCTCATTCATTCTTGTGGTTGAATTGGCTAACAGAGACTAACTTCTCTGTGTTAGTTTCTTCAGACTGCTTTAACCTTAAATTGTGCCTTTCAATGATGAATAATGAATATAATGAGATATTTGTAAGTAACTGAACGAGCTAATTGAAATAATACTCTAGTCCTCTTCTACCGTCTTAGAAACGTTGTGAATGATTTTAATTGCTGATTTTCTTTTGCTTTTATAATGCTATTTACCCGTAAACATTTGATTGATTTTATTTGCATGCAAATTAAGAAGCAACGAAAAATTTACATCTGAGGAATATCGAAGTGAAACTAGTTACATATACTTTACTATCATGTACAGGTTAATGGAAGTCACATATTGTCTTTATGCATACGAATAGAAAATATTGTAATTGTCAAAAAATTATGCAGTGCTTGAAATTTGCCCACTTTTGGAATTTACTCTGTCAGTAAACACAATTAAAAATTGAATGAACTTGGAGAAAAGAAATGCACGAGGTTCAATTTTCCAAGTTTTGGAAGGAATCAAAGAGGGGGAGGTTATCTGTCTGTCCGTTTATCTATATATGAACACAATAATATAGATAAATTGCCAATTATAATTCCCAATGTATTATAATTGGCATATGGTTTATTACTAAAAGTGCAGACCTAAGACAGATTTTTCGACAGATATATCACAAAGTTATTAGTCTTTTTGTCCAAATTTCCGTATTGTTACAAACTTGCAATGTTTCTTTCTTGCACAATTAGTTTCTTAGTAAAGAAAAGAATTTTACAGATAGCTCTAACGAATGCTGAATAATAGATACTGGTTGAATGATTACCGGCAATGTCGATAAGCTTTTCTACCAATTAATTCATGAAAAAAAATTGAAGAACTCAAAATATGTGAGAATCTTGACAATAGTATCATTAGAATTCAAGCTTCATCGTTTGTTACAGAAAATTCGATGCCCTATTACAGGAGCTATAAGAAGCGGAGTCGAGTCGAGGGATGATTTAATTTTCCCTTTAGAATGTTGATGTCCAGTAAGTTCTCTCTGCTCGCTTCGTGTTGTTGACTATGTTTTCTAAAGATTTGCTGCTTGTGTAATGTTAATTTCTGCAAGAGCAGTTTCATGTATGCTTCGTCTGTGTTTCATGTTCTATGCTTCAAATAAAAAAAAATAGGGGAAAAAACCCTTACCGCTGTTCATTACTGAGCTTGTTAGACTTTTCACCATATACCCAGACGTACAGATTTTTCCGTAACAGCATGAAATGACCACCGAACATAATGAGCTGTATGAATGAATCTTATTAAGTGATTTTTACGCTTAAAATGATCAATATCAAACTTCGGACCCATTGGTAAGAGGTACAAAGAGCTAATTTATAGTTTAAGTTAAACACAAAATTCATCACACTGCTCAAAATTCGAATAAGTAAAGAAGACAATATTTTAATAGGTTAGAACAAATTACAGGCTTTTTTTGAAAGGCAAATTTGTGTGAAGAGGCATTTTTGGCATGCGAACAACCAACAAACTTTTGTTTTTAAAGATTTTAATCTTTTGTATTTGAACTTAATCCAGTCTATGTATCTATTCGTGTTAATGCCTATTCCAACTTCAAATTCTTAAGCATTTTTACCTACATCCATTTCAAATTTAGAAAAATAAATCTCTGCTTTGGTAGCAGAGATTCGACATAACCTTATAATAATAACCCAGGCATTAAGGCTAAATTATTTCATATGAATTATTTCGATTTTATATGAAAACAATAATGTGCGCAAATAATTATTACAAATTTATCGGCTTTCTCTATTAAACATTTTAGACATTTTATTCGTAAATTTTTGGTGAAATATCGATAATATATAACATTATATTTTTTTATATCAACTTTGCTTACAAAAGCATCATCGTAATGTCAATATTGTATTAGATAACAAATGAAAGTCCTTTCCGTTAAAACTAATTTTTAATTTCATCATATTTTTTCTGGCTTAGTTTTGAATTACAAAAATATTCTAACTTATTAAACAAAATATTCTTGAGCATTTTTGAAATGCATCGCCTGTTTAATGCATTACGAGTAACAATTTGACGTTAAAATTTGCAGTTTACTATTAAATTGATATTGCAACCCCTATGCTCAGTAACTCTCTCAATTAGGGTAGAAAAGGCGATGAAACAGGGATACTTTCATGTTTTAAAGGGAAAGCAGAAAATTTCTGAGAGTTTTAGAAATTTTATCAAAGTAAATTATCATCTAGTAATAGATCATTTACACTCCTCAACTTTCAGAAATTTATAACTAACTAAACAAGATACTGGGGGTATCGATTTGAAAATTTATTAGAAAATTCACTTCCCAGGAAATACTGAATCTGCTTTATTCAATATATTGATCAAATTGAAGCTGCCATCTTTAGTTTGTTTTTCTAGCTTTATTTTGCTCAGTTTAGAGTTATAAGCGAAATTGCTTATGTATTAAAAATGTGGTTTTGTAATTTTGGCCATTAAACATGATTTTCAATTTCAAATTTGAATTTTAAAGTATCATTACTTTAAAATTTCGATTAATTTGAAATAAATTCTCACAAAATAGGACAGCAGAAAGTACATTCCTTTAAATATAAATCTTGAATATTTGTAATGTAATACAAAAATTTAAACATGCATATAAAGTCTATAAATTGCCCAATTTTATAAATTGAAGTCAGAATGCTTACTGATATACTCATTCTAACATAATATACATAAATACTTGCCCGACAAAAATAGAGTTAAAAAATTACATACATTCTACTTAAAAATGCTTAATTCCTTAGAATCAACAAATTCTGTATGTGCAACTCTATGATTGATGTATCCAATATATCATCCAATAATACATTTTATATTAAAAACGTATTTCATTTCCAAGGTTATTCATTTATTATTATTTTATACAATAAATTATGAAATACATTTCAGTTCTTGTTCTTTAGAGGGACTGTAATAATAGGCAGCGATAATATCAAGCTATTCAAAAAAGCAACCATTACTAACTGCTATAATTATTCACGCATGTACGATTAACATTATATTTCTACACCCTACAATATGCTAAGCCCCTCAGTATGCTAATCTTGATTATAATAATAAATTTCAAACAGCTTGAAATCTTATTAACATGAAAGCTCCTCACTATCGAATATTGACTCGAGCTTTGACAATAGAATAATTTTGATTTGGAGGTAATATCTAGGATATGTTAAACTTCAAAAAATAATTTCGACCTAATAAAAATATTCATATTTATTAATACAGGATATTAGCGTTATTCTTGAAGAAAAGAATGAAATTAGTATGTTTTATTTATGTAGAGGTTATAATCATGGAAGCTTAATAAATAATTATGACAATCAGAGAAAAAAAATATAATGTCACTAAATTCAAATCATTGAACAAAACACCTGAAAGAAACTGGGATAGTTTGCATTTTCAAACACTCGAAGTTTTCATTTTAGTCTCATAAAACAGGTAATAATCCCCTAATTACAAAAATATATAATGGAAATTGAACTGAAAATCTGAAAGCTTACAAATTAATTTTTGGAAATTTAGTTATCAATAGTTCTTATGATACAATACCTAATAATAATATAATTTTTAAAATATTTTACTCAATGCGTATTTTTTTCAAATATTAATACATATAAATAAAATTCTTTTTGTTACAATCTTCTATAATTCTGCGTGTAAAATTATTTACATTAAGCAGATGTAAAAATATTATACATCTGCTTAACCTATTTTTGTGCAGTAGTGAAATTTTAAGGGGATATTTATTATGAAAAAAAACAAAAACTAGTATATTTTTTCTAGATTTTCAAATTACTTGCCATTTAATATAAAAAAACATATTTTCAATATATTCAATGTATATATTACAATGTATATAAACCTATTTTTACGTAGCATGCTAATTTTGGAATAATTTTTATCAGAATTCTGCTTTATTCATAGCATATTATCTGTGAATAGGGATTTTAATATCATCGCATCGCAACAAACATTCAATTTATTATTATAAAGTGCTTTAAGAAATAGTTACTTTTATGCTGATTTTTAATGAAAACAGCTCAACTTTTCTATATAAACTAAATTTAGTATCAAAAATAATATTTACTTGCAAAAACATTTCTTTATTTACGTCAAATTTCAACAATTTTCATTGTCAAGAACACCCCAAATGCTACTGAATTAAAGCCTTTGAGCTTACTTTCTATTAAGAGATTTTTACCCATTTTTACTTTATCGTATTCGTATAGAAGAAGTATAATAATCGTCAAAAATTCGAATTATACTTTGACTAATCTCCACGTTATAGAACTCCTTGAGTTCGAAAAACTCATTTTTGGAAAATGTACGTCTGTCTATCTCTGACAAAGATAAAATGCTTTGAGCTAGACGATTGAAATTTAGTATATGGTCTTTACACCAAATTTTCAGATTTTTTTTATAAAATTTTGAGTTGAATTTGTTGAAAGGAAGTTCGTCTGTCCGGGTGTTCTAATATAAGTTAACACGATAACTAGAAAACAATCTATCTACACGAGAGTTAGATAGATAAGATTCGGTGCACAAATTCAACATTTACAGTGCACCTATCAAATTTTGAGCCGAATCCAACAACGGATTGACTATCTGTCGGTCTGTACTTTCAGAAATAAGTGAACACGATAATTAAAAAATGTAATGATTTAAATATATTAAGTTTGATATAGGTTTTTACGACTACAGTTTTTGCAGTTTTGTGTCAAATTTTTGTTTCAATTTGTTGAGAAAAACGTGTCTAAAATCCAAATTCGATTTTTAGATACTATTAACGTATCCTAGGGATTAATTGCCAAATAACTCACCAAAAAGAACACGATAGATTCATTAAAAGTGCTAAATTCACTCCAGATATTAATATTCCGTAACTATTGTACACCAATGCCATGTAAGGGGTCCTGGGATTACAAATTTATTAGATAATATGCGAGAAAGTTTTGGGGTGACCTCTCACACTGGTTTTAGAAAATTATTGTGAAGTGTGTATTGATATAAGGAAAAGGGAAATATATTTTTTAAATAAATTCTTTTAAGAGCTTTAAGTAAAATCTCAACTTTGTCTTTTCTTGCAATCTTTTTATATTAATTTTGCTAATAAATATGAATGGAATTTAATTCTAAATGATTCATCCTCTTACACATTCTTTGTCATAAATTCTCCTCTCCATAATATCCTTCTCGATTTTGTGAGACCATAAAAAAACTTATTGTTTCTTTCCTGAACACCATCGACTGGTGGATATCAGTAGCGGCTGAAAAAGAAATAAATAAAGAGGCATTAGGCACAGCAGTTATTGGAGTATGGTTGAACAGATTCTTATTGGCTTAAGCCATTTCATCCACTTTGCCGGGATTTCCTTCTTCAAGAACATCTGATTTCTGATGAGGGAATCGCCTTCGGCCATAATGAATTCTCTTCAGTGTTTAACCAAGGAGAAAGTGACGGAAAGAAGGTATTGGTAATCTGCTTCTTTTATGCTGCCAATAAATTCATTAGAAAGAAAAAAAAAATAATAATCTTCTGTTGGATTCAAGGCATTTTCGCCGGAAATGGATACTAGTGGGAATACTAAGCTTATTTTGTTATTCGTGTGATATAGGCAAAAAGAAATGTGATAAATTTGCAGCGATAAAAATTGCATTGAAGCGATTTGGAATCATTGGATACCTGATAGTTTATGAAGAAGCCATATTGAAATATATTTAATTGCAACAAAGAAGAGCATATTTAATGAAACAATTTTTGTTACATTGGGAGATAATATTTTATATTACATAAACGAATTAAAACTTATCAGAATATATTGCTGACGTAACACTTAATGAAAGTCATATATTTTATTAAATCTTTCTTCATGTCTCATTAAAAGTTTGTTCTACTCTTTTTAATACTCATTATTTTAAACAATTTGGGAAATAATTAATAATTTAATAATTTGGGAAAACAATTTGCCCAAAAATAAGTAACATAATCATGAAGGCAATGGAAATATTTTGATACACAAGCGTAATATAGTCTCATTTTAATAAGAGGAACGACCTTAGGAATAATATGCAATGAGTACATTATGATATTTATAAAGATTTAAAGACTTGAATCTTTTAATTCTTCTGAGAAAAGCCCAAAGAATAATCTTAGGGAAATAAAAATAAGGAATGCTTATTATTATTTTCAGTACAAGAATTTTAACATGATAAATTTTTTAGTCTAGCATACTATCATTAATGTATGATTACTTGATAAGACACGTATGATGAAAAACTTGTTCAAAATGGTTTACAGGACAGATGTTGTAGTTACATTTATCAAGTAATTACATCTAAAGTAATAAGTACTTTGTAATAAATGTTTTTAAAAAAATAATTAATTTACTATAGATTATTGTTTTTCCTTAATAACTTGAGCTAATGTTATTGGGTAAAAATTACTTTTACATAAATTTAAAGTTAAAAAATAGATATTTCCGTAACACTAACTACTTTTTCATAGAGTTTTTCAATCATTTTAATGAAATTTTAAAATTTGCTGGGAGATAAATGTTTCCTCCTGAAGTTGAAAAATGTTCTCTGAAACTCAGTTTCTATTAAAAATAAAATAACATGTAATTTAAGTCATTTTGATGAGAAATACAATTTACTGATTAGTATTTTAATACATCAATTGTTTATATGTAAATTGAATGTACAGAATTATATATTCGGCATATAATATTCTATTCCTTTATAGTTTAAAAATACAGTGCAATATTATATTCCGAAATGATTAAACTAATCAGTTTTTAAATATTCGTGTTAGTATTTCTTTTTTGGTAGGTTTTTTTTGTTATGAAAGTAATATGTTCGTAAACCTTCTATTTTTTCTGAAAAATATCAGCACATACCTTTGATGTTGAAAAAAATTAGTTTTTAATGTTATTTTGAAAAAAAATAATTATTCGCTAGAAACCATGCAAAAACACAACTTCTTTAAAGCGCGGAAACTGTAATATCTAATCAATTAAATATATTGAAGTTTCTCGTGGGAAGAACAGTCATCAACGGCTTTACCTCTAATGACAGAGGCATATTTTAAATTATGTCTCTGTTGGATTTATAGGTTGTTTTCTTTGCGGTTTTCTCTATATTGTTAGATTTTTATTTCGCCATTAAGAAGAAACAAATCCGAAATAATTAACAAGATCTAAAAGTGTTTTTCTTTTTACATTTTGCTTTCGAAATTTATTACGACACATAAGGTTGAAATATAAAGATATGAAATTTAAATACATATATATATATATATATATATATATATATATATATATATATATATATATATATATATATATATATATATATATATATATATATATATATACCGTTACCGTTAAAGTATATAATGCAGTTATTTCATAGAATACCTAGTTATTCCATGATATAACTGATCGTGTCCGTTAAAGTGTGTAATATGCTATTAATTTGACACTTCAACTAGTTATTCTATGAAATAACTAGGTATTCTATAAATTAACTAATGAGAGACAGTTAAAGTGTAAAATAAACAATTTATTTAAAATGAAATTAAACTTATGATAGACAATTAAAATGAAAAAAAAAAGCAATTTATCTAATTTTTTCAGCGTATAAATGGTATTTATGGAAACGTACCATAAAATCATTTGTTACAACAAGGATTACTAAAATGACACTTGGAATTACAAAGAACATTATTTCTAAAACAAAAACATTTTTTATTTCTAAAACAAACAAACAAAAACATAAATGCAGTAGGGGTGGAAGGTAAATGTATTTGTCGTGCGAGATATATGATATAGATTGCTTTACGCTTTAACGGGCTGCAGATCGTTATTCTATGAAATAACTAGTTAAACCATGAAATACAAGAGAGTTTTACACTTTAACGGACACGATCAGTTATTTCATGGAATAACTAGGTATTCTATAAAATAACGGATTTCATACTTTAACGGTAACACACACACACACACACACACACATATATATATATATAAATATTATATATAAAATTTACAAAAAGAATTTAAAAAAGATTATTTAAATTTTTTAATATTTTTTAAAATATGTGAAATATATCTACCTACATTTTAGATGTTAAGATGTATTTTAATGATTGCGCTAGTTCTTAAATAGTATTTAAATGATATTTAAGAAAGATTACTCACTTGAATTATTGTATGAGGACCGTGGTTATTTTTCAGTTAAATGAAAATTGAAAAAAATTTGTTCCCGGATTTTATGAAATTACAAGAGATATTGTTTTAATCCTTTCTAGAGTCGTGGGATATATGTTTCCCATCAAATTCATCAATCTTTGTGTGAAATTATGTAGGTTGGGATAAGTTCTGACAAATTTTTCAATAGGAAAGAAACGTGGATGCTTCACTTCCTTATCTTTCACAAAATTGTGCATCTTGATTTGTTACTTAATTACTAATTGACCAAATTAATTAATTAATCAGATTACATTTATCTAATAAGCTATATGGATCACTTTTCTTAAAACAACATCTATCCTAAAAATATTTTAATATACCATGACTGGAAAAAAATGGCCTTTAAAAGGGTTAAAATAGAGCGCAAACAAATTTCGTTCCTCTTTAACTATTAATCATCTTATTTGCCGAAAAAGTTTTCATTTAAAACTGATATCAATTCCTAACTAATACACTGCAATTGTGAAATGAACGGTTGAAGAGTTACAAAAAGAGGAAGAACCGAAATTAAATGAATAAATCTAATTACACTTCTCCAAATGCGATTATAATTCCATTAGGGGAAGAATTTTTCTCAAAGATTTCTTTATACAATGTTTCTTTTCTGAAAGGATTCACTTTCATTTTTTTCAAATTCAGTGAATAGAAGAATAGAATCATTTGTGTGATTAAGTGCAAAACTTGCGAAAATATTTTCTCATGCACTATTCTAATCCCATTAATTTTAATTTGTTTTTACCAATTTCTCTTAAAAAATTGTAACGTTTCCACATAAAATTTAAAAGTATGCCATTACTATTCAATGTTTAAAAAGTTTTGATATCATAAATTTTCATGGTTTTTGAAGAAACTTTCTTTCATTCCTTATTTCATACGAAATTGATGAGCAATTTTGAAATATTGTGTCAGCCAAATGAGTAGGGTATATTTTAGAAATTAAAATGGGATTAGTTTAAAGTTTTGAATATGTATTTTCGTATGTAACACAGCATAATAAGAGATTTAGGTTGCAATGTATAGATTTCCTTTTTACTTCCTCTTACATATATTATAGAGAAAGTATAGTAATCGTCGAAAAACTCGAAAACGAGATTTTAACAAAATCGTCACGTTTCAGACCTCTCAAACTTCGAAAAACAGATTTTTAGAGAATATCCGTCTATCTGCCTATCTGTGACAAAGATAAATCAAAAACACTTTGAGCTAGACGGTTAAAATTTGGTCAACGATCTTTACACCAGATTTCAATCAAATTCGCAGATTTCTGTCAAATTTTGAGTAAAATATTTTCAAAGAATGTCTGTCTGTCCGGCTTTTCGAATATTAGTTAACAGAATAATTACAAAACAAAAAGAGCTAGATACATCAAATTCGGTATACAGATTTAATATCTATAGTGTAAACACCTGATGAATGCTGAGCAAAATCCAACAACAGTTTGACTGTCTGTTGGCCTATACTTTCAGAAGCATGCAAACATGATAATTCAAAAACGAAATGATTTAAATATATTACATCTGGTACGGAATTTTGTGACCTCAGGTGTAATTTTGTATCAAATTTTTGTTTCAATCAGTTAACAAAAACGAGCCGTCGTCCTGGCATAGGGTTAGCGCGTCTTCCCCGTGACCTGGGAGTTCTGGGTTCGAGTCTCGGTTCGGGCATGGTTGTTCTTCATCTGTTCTATCTGTGAGATGTGTGAAGGAGCCGCCCTGTAAAAAGGGGTTGTGCAAGCGAATGTGATGCTTGAGTAGCTAAGACGTACTCTTGACCCTTGTTGGCGCTGCTAGAAACAAGAGACGCTTCCTTGGCTTAATATCGCTGACTTCGTCAGCATGCTTGTCCATGGCAAGTGCCATTATAAACAGCAAGAAAAACGAGTCTAAAACAAAGATAAAGTTTTTTGGATATTAATAACCGCATGCCAGGGATTTATCGTCAAATAACTCGCCAAGGATTGCACTATAGACTTAGCAAAAATATTAAATTTACGCCAAAAGTTAATATTTCTTGAATATTATGAGCCAGTGTCATGTAAGACGATATCATGCCAGACGTTATTAGAAAGTAGTTTCGTTATTAGAAAGTATGCGAGAAAGTTTTGTTGAGGCCAATCCGTCTGGTTAGTTTTAGTGTTGCTAAATGTTTACGAACTTTGAGAAATCACATTAGATTATTTTATAATATTTTTATTACTAATGACTTTTTGTAAAATTGCTATGGAATTGATATTCTTCAGATATTACTGAATTAAATATTAATAAATACACAAGTTGCACATTCCTTTTTTGAAAAAACATCGTAATTAATATTATTTTTAGATACACAACTCAAAGCAGATTTACTTTATGCCATATATTAAAAAATATTAGACATTTTTAAAAAGCAATAATTTTATTTAAAGATAACCTTTCCCTTTCAGAGTAATTATATACCTTTTATGTACAAATAAATCCCAATAATTATTTACCGAACACTCAATAATTCCTCATCACCATTTATTCTCGTTTCAATTGATGACTTTCCCGCTCTCCAATATCCTCTTTAATCTGAAAGTCAATAGAGTTTCTGAGCATTAATTGTGATGTTTCATTTAGTAAAGTAAGCAACGAAATCGGAATCATTTCACGTCAGAATAAGCAGGGAATAGAACGATCAACTGGAAGTTAAAATGACGCAGTTTATATCTGCAACAATTCTCCAATCTTAAACGATCGTTGTAACTTCTTCCATTTTCGTACTGCCTTTTCATCATTTCATATGTCATCATTAGCATCTATTCATCATTGAGCATTTTATTCCATTATTTTGTAAACGAAGAATTGCATTTTGCCCTGGCTTAAATCCATATTTTTTCTAAATGTTTCTTTTCTTTTTGAAAACAACAACAATTCGGTTTTGACTACAGAATGTATAAATTTCGTCCCCAAGACAAATTATGACGAAAACAATTGAATTTCTTTTGATAAAATATTTTACATTATTCTATACTATATCTTATTTTTGATCTGTGGTCAACTAACGAAGGCAGCATCTGAGCTGACATCTCTTTTTAAAACCTCCGCACCACGCCAGCGGGAGGACATTTGGTCACAACGGATTTAACGTGCTCCAGATCCGGTTATACGGGGTTCTTCGAAGGCACTTGGACCATGATCATTGAAAAAGTATTACTAACCCTAAATTATTAGCAGTCAAATCTTTTTTTTTAAATAGGATTGCCATCACTTTACTTCACGAATGGCGGCAAATTCAAATCTAGCGTTAATTTTGGGATACCCTTTATTTTAAACCTTTTAATCAATAAGCTTACCTTAACAGCTTTGAAATTGCCAATTTTAATTTTCTACAGTATATTTTACACCTATTTGGTAGTTATACAGAGATGTTGTATTGAAACATTGAGGCAGTATATCTTGGGTTTTATGAGCCAGCAACTAACTTTTGACATCAAAAAGAAGATTTTATTTATTGATATGTAGACAAGTATGAGATGAAAATAGTATGAAGTAGAGATAATAGGGTTGTAAAAATTACAATTGTGTTAATTCGACCAGTTTTTTTGTTATTTTTTAAATCACGTGTTCTAAATAAACATAATTCAACTACCTTATGCAAATTTTGATTAATGTTTATTCCCAAACTTATCAAAATGTTACGCCATTCTTGTTGTCCGATGTTACGCACTTCTTACGGCGCAACCATTAAATTTTCAGGGCTAGGCCATACCTATATTTAAAAAGACAAATAAACCTATTTATCGATACATATAAAATAAAGATGGTTTTCCAAATATCCAAAGCCTAAGAAAGATTCTTCCAAAAGAATTTTATTTATTCTCTATTTCTATTTATTTATGTATAAGAATTTCTGTATAGATATCTTACGTCAAGAATATATACTGCCTTTATTCCGGCAGTTAATATACGATCTTCTGTCAAACTGTGAGCTATAAGGAGTTTTACATTCCGCTTTAAATTGGTTTCCATGTTATTCAATGCCATTTCCATTGTGTGGCTTTACTCCTTATTGAAAAGAAACTCAGTATTGAAAATCGTGAAAAGATAACAAAACCAATATTCGGGGCAGTTCAATAGTCTTTCTAATATAAGCAGTTTTGACATGACAGATATGGCACTTTAAAGAATGGAGGCAAACAAAGGCTTGGAAAGATTTCAAAGATATAGTTCTTTAGATTTTTTGAATTTGAGAATCAATCAGAATCTTTTTTGATATTTCTAAGAATAGTTATATTTGACTACATATTTGTATTTCTCAAAGTTATGGATTTATAAATTTGGAATACTTGAAATAGGAAAATACGAAGGCCGTAAAGAACAATGATAGATAAAAAAAATCATCTGTAACTTTCTTTTGTATACAGTGCTATTTATGAATAAAAGAAATATGAAAAATTGAAGGAATGTTTGTTACTTGTCTAAAGAGTTTTTTTTTAAAAATATAAGAGAGTTCCTGCTTAAATATACAAAAAAGGTTAAATCTTTATAACCTAGAAAGGGCATTGAACAAAATTAATCATTTGCGCCATTTTCATTTTTTTTAAAACGAAAAGTTAAATCATCAATTCTAATTGGTGGAACATTTTTTTCATTTTAATTTGAAGTAATAAAAGTAATAATAAAAGATCTCAGAATGAATTGAATGATGAAATGTCTGTTTTAGTGAATGATTGATACATGATTTGTATTTTAAGACGGAACCATAATAACTAATACATTCCCTATTATTTCCTGGAAAATAAAGCTATGAAATATTCAACATTATGAATTGAGAAAAAAAGGAGTAATTTTAAATTTACTTCGATTAATTTTCTGTTTTTTTCCTATGGAAATCAGATTCCCTTTTTTTTGTTTTTAAAGCGAAAATGTCTAAACACTTCAAAAAGCAATCTTTTGATTAGATCTCTATCTATTAACTTTTCTAAGAAAATTTAGATAACTACGAGTAATATTCATCCCTCCCCCAAAAGTAAAACCCTGGAAGAGTGCTGTTGGAGACACAAATATGGCTGCTAGATATGACATTTACACATGGAATAAGATACATTACATGTGTCTGAACAATACCCATTTCCTTCTGCTCCAATTAGGAAAAGATAATGAACCATACTTTAATAGTGCAAATGAGGCCACTTTTATCGTACATAAATAATATATATATATATATTCCGTTTTGTTTTCTGAAAAACAAATTAAACATTATTTCAAACAAAGCAGTTTTGAAATGAAATGTTGTCAGGCAGTGGTACATATCTTTAGAAATTGTATCTTGTCATGTCCAGCATTTCAAAGAAGTTATTGATCATTGAAATCTTGGGATTTTTCTCTTTCTTATGGTTTAATTTATTTTGATATACACATAATCTAGAGGCTACAACGACGAAGAAAGTTGTTGAAAGCAGTTTCCGAAAATTCAAGTTTTTTTTTTTCAGAGTAAACGTTGTCAAAGATTCATAAACATTCTTTGGCTTTTACACATTCATTCTTTTGCTCTGAAACTTGCGATGTTTTGCCTGGATCTTAATGTAAATGAATGTCTTCAATAGGAATATGAAAAGGACTTTGAAAGCTGTTTATATTCACACCTTTATGTAACTTTTAGAGAATTTCATGTGTAATATGTCAGTTATTGAAATATGACTATAAAATAAAATCCAAAGAAAAAAAGTTGAATTATTTTTACAGTTGAAATTAAGATAATCTATTTTAATTAGAATTATAATCACTACTGGAAAGAACAATATAAAATGCCCCGAGTTATGCGAGAATGAGCCAAGATGATATTTTATAAAGCTAATTCTTTTTTTTTACTATTTAAATGTTTTTTTGTAAGAGAGAGAGAGAGAGAGAGAGAGAGAGAGAGAGAGAGAGAGAGAGAGAGAGAGAGAGAGAGAGAGAGAGAGAGAGAGAGAATGAGACACATTTTTTTTTATACTCTTAATGTTTTTACACAACTGTGAAATAAAGAAAATTTTTACTTAAATTCCTTTTACTTATTTAGTAAAATTAACATAAAAGGTTGATCTCATAAATACCTATTGCTTTGAGTCTTTCAAAATAAAATTATTTGTTAGATGCTTGTTTATTTAAATATTTGGGAGCGGTTTCATGAACCGTACACTTGAAGAAAAAAAAAACCTGTATGCCAACGCGAATTTTTTACTTAAGCATTTGCTTAATCATTATTGATAGAATTACAATTTAATGTCTTCTTTCATCAATTTCAACAGAATTCTAATTAAATATCTCACCTTTAGTAAAATTTACAAATGTTTTAATGGCGACAAACTCTTTATACATAGAAATCATTAATACTGCAATAATCCTCGTAAAAAGAAATAAAAAAAATGAATGCCCTCAGACATATACCAGGGGTTATTCATATTAAAATCCAAAGAAAAGAAGACAACACTTTGTCTATGTTTGCGCAACAATCAAATTTACTTACTGACCAAAAGCCGAATTACAAAATGGCAGTATCGAAACAAGACATCGCTTTTTTCGGCCAATAAATAAATGTTGGTTTGTTTCCAGCTATTCTTTCACATTTTCTTTGCATTTTTCAACGCATTTTCTTCATAAAAGAAGACTAAAATTTTCTAAGATGCACACATTTCTGTGAAGAAATCATTATAGGAGTTTCATATCAAAGTATCAGAAAACCATATTTATTTATTGGAAAAAATAGAATTTTTTTTCTGAATAAGAAATGTAATGCTCTTTATTGGTATGTGGAGCTATATTTATTCTATTGCAGGCCATATATTGGGCAGTCTGATTCTATAGGTTACTTAAATAATCCATAGTTATGAACTTGTCCCGTCTGGCTGTCTCTTGGACTGATAGATAAGCCGAGTAATTCTTTTATTAGATAAGTTGAATTGCCAATAATGTATTTGTACAAGTTGAAAGATTATTATAATTGTTGAAATATCGTAGGATTTGGTTTGAGATTAAAATGTTTCTTGGAAAATGTTGTGCATTCGATGTAAAGCAACTAGATAATAAATTTGACAAACATGCAAATAAAAATGTGTGCCGAGTAAATTTTTCATTGAAAAAAAATCGTTATTGAATGAAAGCTAACTTATTGAAGAAACTGTAATGTACGGTACTTAATTTTGAAATAAAATGATAAGTTAAATGAAAAAGCATTATTAAGGTGCCTGAGATATTTAGAATAAAAACTGAAAGTCATGAAAGTCCTTTTTTTTTAAAAGAAGAACTAAGGATGTGTCAAAATTTAAAGAATTTTCATCTGGGTTCTCGTAAGACATCTTTGGGCCAGAAGGTAGATTGTGACAAATTCTTTAAACAGCTTTACTGCCGCGTCCGGACTGTAAAGGGTTAATCAGGGCATAGAATTGAAATGTGTGAATATGTATACACATCAAGCATACCATTTGATGAAAGAAAATTTATAATATATATGTTTGAACTCAGGAGTTATGCATGAATAATGATATTTACTAATCATAATGGTGACACTGATAGCAACATTCGAACCTATAGTCAAAAAATTGATGATGCTTTAGATTTGATTCGTCCTTTTTTAAATTTCTATTTAAAAATTTAATTCAGTTTTGATAATGTTCACACAAAATCTACACTCAATGTTATTGAAACGAGTGTGTTGAATTGTCACAACTAAAACAATTAAATGCATTGATGTAAAAATATTTAGAAATATTTTTATATTTATCATAATTAAATAAAAACAAATTGCAAGGATATAAAAACATTGTCATAAAAATATTTTTTTAAATTTAAAAACTAAATCTTTTTGGAGTGATGTAAAAATAATTTTTGTGCAATGGAATGCTTCGAAACTATTGGGGAAAACGTTATTAACTTATAATTAAAAATGCAATAAAAATTTAGAAAGCTTTTTTTAGAAAGTGCTTACGGCTCAAGCAATCAAAACGTGCCAAATTTGTTAACCTTAGATCTACTGATCTGCCTTACAGAGCATGTTGAAGATTTCTTTTTATTATGCATGTTTCAATAAACAGATAATATGCTAGTTCATCATTTTTTCATCATGCTGTAGAAAAGTAAGAGTTTGGTATTTTAGCAATTCTTTTATAATTTTCTGTTAAATGTCGTTGATCTCGTCTTCTTAAAAATGATTGAGTTTATCGGCTTTGGAATCATATGTTTTTCTGTAATATATATAAAAAAATGCTAAAATTATAAAAAAAAATTAATACTGGAATGAAGTATTTTCACTTTGAGTTTTATTTCTCAAGATATTTTGTTTGAAGTAAGCTTCAACAACACAAAATATATTAATACAAATAAAGTATTTCTTTTAAATTTCATATCAGAATGCTATTAAACATGGATTTAAGATTCTGTCATAAATAACATGTCAAATCTCATCAATCCAGCTAGTTCAATCCATACTAGTTGTTTTCATTCATACAAATGGACAGTGAAATAAACATACAGATATGATTAATTTTTTAAGCTTCATTAGGAATTTTTTTAAAATTAAGATGTCGAATTATTTGATGATGATATAAATATTTTTCATATTGCATACGAGAAAGAATAGAAGTATTAGTGAAAATTTCTCAGGTAATAATTATATTGATTAATAGGTGCTTTCAGTAAATTTGCCTTCTAACTTGCTAGAAATAATTAAAAAAAATAAGGAATTTAATGCGTAATTAATGAAGGTTTTTTTTTGTAAAATATAATCAATAATTTAATTTATATGAAATACAGTCATTTAATTCACTTGAAATACAATCAATAATTTACTTTATATGAAATGCAATCAATAATTTACTTTATGTGAAATGCAATCAATAATTTATTTTATATAAAATGCAACCATGTTTCCTTGATTCAGGAATATTTATTTATTTCACATAAATTAAATTTATATTATTTATGATGTTCAAACTTTTCTTGTGAAAGGTCGTAGGAGTAAAATATATTGAATATATCATAATAACGAAACATTAATAATCAGAGCTAATTTGATATACAACTCTTGATATATCAATGAATTGAAATTAACTTTTAATTCTACCTTTATTCATAACTTTCAGATTGTCTTTTGAGTGGAAACTACGTGCTTCATTTGAAAATTTCCAACACAAAAATGGAATTAAAACTTCATCTCAAAGGACTTGTCTCTTACTAAAACGCAAATTTAACAACTCTTCTGGTAATTATAATACTGATTTATTAAGGAAACATTTTCGTTAACATTTATCTGCAACAAAGGAACATCAGAGAACAAACTTCACTTTGAGAGATTAACGATTAATTATTATATTTTACTTAATGCTATAGAGCAGGTATAGAACACATATCGCTGATCACTCCCAATTTGAGATTTTATGCATTAATTTACTGAAAAGTAGTACGAATCTTTCATCTGTAAAGTAAATGTCATTGATTAAAATCTTGAATTAAAATCCTATTTAAATGTTTATATGATATGATGTTCACTGGGAAATAAAACAATTAGTTTCATTCAAAAGTTAAAAGTTATTTGGGAAGATTATTTGTTAAACTTCTGGCAGAGATTTTCTCTGAAAATACATGTGTTTGAAACCAATTAAATAGAAGGCATGTCTTTATTTTGGTACTCAGGACTGCTTTAGTTTTGCTCTAATTTAGAAGCGGCACGATAGTTACGCTGGAGTAGATCTCATAATTTGTTAAAAATTACAGATCTATGTAAGATGTCGAGATCTATGTAATTTGAACCTCCTTTCCGAACTCCCAAGCAATACTGAAGGGATTTAAAGTTATCAAGGATATTTAAATGTTGTTCTCCGGATATATCGTATTTCGAAACAAGAACTCTCCAGCTGACTGACCTAATCAATGCAGTTTTGTCTCCTAATTTTAGAAAATTTTTCTTTACAATTTTTAAATTTTCTTCCTCAGTGCTGTATTTAATGGGATGCACACAAGCACAATCAGACCTTCCAGATAAAAAAGAAGGATAGAACAATTTTAGGCTATAAACTTTTCCTAAGATGCAAAAGTGAGTTTTATTTTGTTCATAGTGATACATAATACTTTTCTACATGAGAAATTTTAAGAACTAACTTAAACCAATGAACGAAAATTAAATTAAAACTATGATATTTGATTGAATAATAAATTATATAAACAAGACTTAAGCAATAAACTTATCTACGAAAACCTAAGTACAAACAACTTCCCTATATATTTAACAAAATTGCAAAATTAAAGACCCAATAGCCCCAAACACTTGCCTAAATTAGCGAATTTTTATTTTAAATAAAAGTTCATGACCAATATATTCAATAAATAGCCAGCTGTCTTCAACTGCCTTTCATTTTTGAAATAAATATCAAAATCCCTCCTTAACGGCACACTTTTTTAATGGGAAAAATCTTTCTCCCAAAGTCACCCAACCACAAACACTTTACTGATTTTCCCATATTTTACTTCAGTTATAAATTCATGCCTTCTATATAAAGCATCAATAATAGCCTATCCGCCGCCACTCCTAATTTTAGAGTGTAATCTCAAAACTCATACCTCACTGCAAATTTCTCTACAGAGGAAACACCTTGACAGAATCCCTTCCTCCCAGTTACAAGTACTACACCAATTTTATCAATATCTATTTCATATGAAAGTTTATATGAAATATACCTTCCGCTGCCTGCTGTCTTCATTTCTAAGAAATTTTCTGAAAAGTAAACTATATAGATTCGCCACTTTGTAGGTATTGCCAACCAATTAGAATGTTTTAAGTTTATAGTGTAAGTATAATAGTATTTAAAATAGTATTTTGGTCACCTGTAACAAGACGAAGCTTAATAAAAATGTCTGTTATGATTAAATAAATAATTTTAATATGGTAGATGAACAATTGATAGCACTGGGGATTAGCTCAATTACTTCAAACAGTATTAGAACCTATTTTAAAAGCACCTTATCACTCGAATTAAGTAAGATGTATTTTATTACAATTTTTTCATGATAATTTTTTTTAATAAATGCCACATTTCTCAGTTATTTTCTTTAAAAACAGTTCGACGAAAATGCATAATGAAAATTCCTGTATCAAAGAAATAAGAACAGTCATTTTAAATAATCATCAAAAATTATTATTATATTTAACGAAAAAGGGACTTTTGGCACGATTTCCCATTTCTTCAAAAGAAAAAAAGAAAAAGCCCTTAACGTCAGATAGCATAATTGACCATATGCGAAACTCGTTCTTGCTAGTTCTCCGATATTCGAAGAATGCAATTAGGTGGAAGAAAAAAATAGTTTTTTTTTATAGTTAACTGCCCTAGCAAGTAAAAAAAAGTCTTTTAAGCGGAGAATGCAGTTTGGAATTCCGTTTCGAAGATGAAGGTATTAAAGTAAAGTATTGCCGATGTTGGAATTGGACATCTCTTTTTTGAATTTGTTATGTGTAAAGCTCAGGTTAAAAATTGGGAATTTCCTTTAAATTTTTAGAAATGCTTATCATTAATAAATCGATGGCCCAGATTTAAGAAAAGCCGTAAAAAATTTAAGCCACATCGTTTATTTTATAATTTAAAGGAAAAAAAACTATCAACATACATTACATAATTTAATAAGTATATTTTGAAATTTTTGCTTAATTATTTTAGAAAAACTTTGGCTTCCATAAGTTTGAATGGTAAATGAAACAAATTGTCAAATAAATTATATCCTGTTCTGGTTTCAATTTTTTTTAATGAACAGA
Source organism: Argiope bruennichi (assembly GCF_947563725.1). Lineage (NCBI taxonomy): Eukaryota > Metazoa > Arthropoda > Arachnida > Araneae > Araneidae > Argiope > Argiope bruennichi. The sequence goes on along the minus strand of NC_079151.1, from coordinate 66,411,042 downwards.
AAATTCATTTCCAAATATCCTTCCATTTTGAATGCAGATCTTAATCAGCGGGAGTGGTCTTTCCGAAACTTTCTCGCATACTTCATAGTACAGGTTTTATACCTCTTAATCTGGATAAAATTGTGGACCTTAAGTAAATTTGCTGATTCCTTGCATGACATAGACGAAAAAAGTTGCGAAATGTATATCTTAGGTGTTGATCTTTCATCTCTACTGAATTTATCTTGAGAATTGGAATTTTAGAATTATTTTGACACCAAATTCTGATAAAAAATTACAGATTTATAAGATAACGTAATGGTTATCATTGATTTAAATCACTGAATTCATGAATTATTGACTTAACATGCATACAAAAGTACAGATCGACAGATGGTCCACTGTTTGACAGATTTTGACCATTCAGCTAGTTAACTTTTTGGCAATATATATGTTTTAAATGTTAAACCTGTGAGCCAAATGTGAATTTGTTACGCTATGATGTTATGCTTTAATTTAATATTAATATTTTTAAATAATTGATAGAGAAACATTTCAAAGTGTATACTGAAGAAGAAATATTATATATATATATATATATATATATATATATATATATATATATATATATATATATATATATATATATATATATATATATATATATATATATATATATATATATATATATATATATATATATATATATAATTATTATTTGGAAAATTTTCCATAAATATTTTAAGAACTTAAATTTTGCATTTTTAAGAATAAATGAACAAATATTTAAATATGAATGAAGAACTTTGTGCAAAGATTTAGTTATGAATGTAGAATTTTTGAATTCGTTACGTAATTCTTTGTGAGTTTAATATGAAATGACAATTTGCGATGTTAATGCTGTCTCTTTTGGGAATTTCATACATTCCAGTCACTGACACCGTTATTGAAAAAGAGACTAATCATGATAATTAATGATTATCATGATATTAATGATAATAATTGTCGTTGTCGAACAAAATCTTTTCAAATTAATTGCTCTATTTTGAAGAAAATTAACTTTTCAAAACAAATTTATTTATTATTTTGAGATATTTCAAAAATAGTTATATTTTAAAGTAGAAATATTTGATGCAAGATCGAATTGCTCTAAGTACATCTTAATGGCAGAAACACAACATTTGAATATTTGTTGAAGAAATAAAGATATTTATAATAAATTTTTTTTTGTTAAAAACTAACCACCTTTAATAAGCAGTAAATTCATCGGAGATATTGCTTATTCTACTATCAGTTAAATTCTATTTGAATAGCTGCATACTTATCATCCCCTAGAAAAGTATTTTTAAGCTTCAAAATGTGATAAATATTGAAGTTATATTGTCTTAATTGATTTGTATTTGTTCTGTTTATTGTGTATATATTATAGCCGTCTTTCCCGACCAGCAGATTCGCTGAGAATATTTGTTGTGTTATAATTCAATAAATTAAAAAAAACATAAATTGATATTTATTTCCATTAGCAGAGTAATTTTAAACTTCAAACTGAGATATAAATTTGAGTTGCCTTGCACATGTTTATTTGCCTTGCATAAGTCTTCTTTCAGATTTCATATGTCCAAGATCGCTTGCAAATCAGAGTTTTTGCATTATGTAATATTAGTTTAAAAGTTGTCTTATACTATTGCTTATTATTAAGGTTACTAATTATCTAGAACTAAAAGGTTTTTATTATGACTTAAGACCATAGTAACTTGTTTTTTCAATCGAAAATGCTTTTGCCCATCCTTAAAAATGATATTAAAAAATGAGTCCCATTTATATTATTCTTTTCTGCCTCACCTTCCGGAAGATAATCATCCTTCATTTGGTGGCATAGCTCTGAATGGGCAAATTGGTTAATTTGGACTTTAGTAAATTTGTATAATACGGACATTCTTTCTTAAATGGACTGGTAATGGAGTCTGACAATTATATATAGTGAAAGTGAAGGTACCAGTCTCTCAGTATCTGTCAAACAACGTGTTACACGAACTCATCACACGTTCAGTTAATTTGTACTGCCAGATCTAAAAGGCATTCAAAGAAGAATGAATTTTGAAGTACATAATATTCGAGCTTCGTTGATGACGATAACGAAACATTTATAGATTCCTGAAACTTTGTATCAGTTGTTTTTATAACAGAGACTATAGATACTAAGACGACATATTAGCGGATGAAATATTATAATGACAGATACAAGAGATGGATGCCGAAACAAGCAGTAGTTCGAAATCACGTGCATTTGCTACTCCAAAATAGTTCAAAATATCAGCCATTTCCAAGATATATTTCAGCGGCAACATTCTACAAACATTTATGGCAGAATGATAATTTGAAAAGAGCACACAATGCTGCCATCGGACACCAGCTATGCTCTGTCCTGAAGATAGGGCCCAATACCCAAGGAATATAATAATATGGTCTATTGAATCAGAATTAAATCGCTTTAAGACCTGCGGGCTTGTGAAGGTCAAGCTATATGCCACAGTAGAGTTTACTTCTCATTGCCTTTTGCCGGTTGTTAAAACAGGGATATGATCCTTCTTATTATGGTTTACGTTAATTTAATACTGTTTTTGCCTTTTTGTTATTTTATATGAAAAGTTAAAAAATATTCTCCTCCGAAATTATTATTAATCATTTTTATTTTTTAAAATATTTTTCAAAATGAGATTCTAGAACCAATTTTTAATACATTTCCTGATGTACAGGGTGGTTGCAAAATCTTTCCTTAATTTCCAAAAATTGCTGTAAAAATATTATAATTTGACAAATGGTTGTTTTGATATATTGTGAAAGCGTTTATAAAGTTTTTAATAAAACCGCTTGCATTAGTAAATTTTAACGCCAACATTTTTAATTGCTCGTAGAATGTCAAAGAGATGTTCCAGTTCTCATCAAGCATTGTCTAATATTCCGTCTTTTACACTAGACATAATATTTTTGGTTCAGACTTTTAAAGCATCAATATCTTCAACTGGCGTTGCAAATGCCCTCTCCTTTAGGTAAGCTCAAAATTGGTACTGAACAGTAATGGTCGATTTGAATTCATGGAACCAATGAATACGTTGCATTTTTTTCTCCATTGACACCGTTTTGATAACATTCGAAGGATTAGTTCCACTATATCTTGGACTAAAAAAATTCAAATTTTGGAATCAAAATTTAAAATCCACAGTAAAGAAAATTACAGTATTATATTTATTGATTCTTTCATAATATTTTTTTTGTAATCAGGGCTCGATTTTATCACAACCCTTCACTACAGTTTGGTATAGTTGTGTGTTTTTGAATATTTTCGGAACTTAATTATCCGCTAAAAAGTTAATTAAATTTTGATTCTATGCCAGATGCGCTATCTGATAGTAAAATTGAGAAGAAAAATTCATTTCAACATTCCATTAATTTATATTAATGAATTATAAAGACAAAAAAAAAACTAATATTAATTTATATCTATTTCAAAAGTTATTTTTTATGATTATGTTAAGTTTTTATTAATCTTTCCTTGTTCCGCTATCAATGTCACAATGAATTATTTCAAGACTTTAATCAATGAAGATTGAAGGTCTGGTCATGGCTCGGACATTCCTGTCTATCTGCTTGGGGCCTTCAAATACGGCAGGAAAATCATGAGAGTGAAGTAGGTAAACCTCTCACTTTTCCGATATATTTCCCAGTTTCCCGATGTATTTGCCTGCATATTTGGATTCCCAATTTCGTGAGCGAATATGCCCTCCAGTCTCTCTTCCGGAATTAGAAACTGCTAGGTTGGAAGAGAAGTATCATATTCATTTAAAAGTTTGACATAATCTATACGTATCTATTCTACTGTATATACAATGTAGGTTTCAAGCAAAGGAAAGTGCAAACCCTATTAATAAAAAAATTCTTTTTTAATAAACTTATTATCCCCCCCTTCCTAATGCCCTTTTAGTTCTTATTTAATTTAAACCTAATTTTTAGAATTACATATTCTCATACTGATACGCTGTGAAAATTTGATGTATAATGTTCCCGGTTGTACGTTGTCTCGGAATTTGTTTCAAACCAGTGAGAATGGTTACCCTGAAATTTCATTATACACCTTCTAAGGTATGTATGTATATGTGCATTTTTACCGTATACCATTGGCGGATAATAGTTTTAAAGATAGTAATTAGAACTTGTTAGAGTGGGATCTTTGGCTATTAATCGCTGGGATGCGGTTTGTACACAAGCAACAGAAAAAACGAATATGCATTATTAAAATTCAAAATTAAAATTTGATGTAGAATTATAATTGCAATGTAATAAATCACATACGAAATTTCATATATTTAAATCATTACATTTTTGAGTTACCAGATTTATATGCTTTTGAAAAAACAGATCAACAGAGATGACATTTTAGATTTTGGTTTCCACATTTGATATATCTCTACAATTTAGATGTTAAAAATGTGTTGAAAATTAATCCATCTAACTGTCGTAGTTTTAGTGTTAACTTATATTTGGAAAGCCGGACAGATAATCTTTCTCTGATTGGTTTCTGTTCAAAATTTAATAGAAATCTACAAATTTGGTGTGAATGTTTTACACCAAATTTTATTCGTCTAGTTCACAGAGTTTTTGAGTCATCATGTTTACAGGTAGGCATAATTCCAAAAATGTGCTTTTTGGACTTAGATCGATCTGAAAAGAGGAGATACTTCAAAATCTCGAGCTCGAGTTTTTTGACGATTACGGTACTTTCTCATCGTATACTTCATATAAGAAAACCTTAAAAGAAATGTCTCGATGCTCTTTATATAAATAATTTATGTAATATATTTGTACTTTAGCTAACCAGAAAAAAATAAAACAAATACAAAAAAAAAATAGTTGGATGCTCACTTCTTAATGCTTTTTCTTTTTTTAATATTTAGCACCAAATATTGAAGAAGTTTTCAAAATTATTTAGCATTAAAATTTCTCCCCTTCCACTCTACATAATTGCGAAAATGTTAGCTGAATAAAAACTATTCCCAGATCCAAAATCATTCCCAAAATGTTTGGTTTTATGAACAATTCATCTGGCAACAATCAACGCATACTTTCTTTTATTTTGAAGAAATTTTTTTAAATTAGTCACATTATAAACATCCTTTTTTCTTGGCTAGAAGTTCTACGAGTAGCTGAATGATAAATATAATTTGTCTTAAAGGCATTATCAGTGAATAAATATCCTTATCTTTAATTATTCAAATCATGATATTTCTTTTTTACATGCGCTTATTTATGTATATTAATTGCATACATTGATAAAAATGTTACGATATTATGAATTTTCCCTTTTTATTTATTAAAATCTTAATAAAAAATAAACCAATTATTTTCAAATGTTTAAATGAATATATTAAAATATAAAAGTATTTTCAAATTTTTTTATTGAAAATTTTAAAGTAACTAGCATATTTCGGCATTAAGCTGTTATCTTAAGATTTTAAAAGCATTGTTAGTAATACCACCCAACTTTAATCATAATACATCATTTGGGAAGGTTAATCATATTTTTAACCTTCATAATACATCATTTGGGTTAGCTATACACAGTAGCAAAATTAATTGATGAAATTTGGTGCATTTGGAAAGCTCGATTGGAGAGCAAAACAGAGTGATCGTTGATGACATATCTAAACATCACGAACTTTCAAATAAAGTAAAAGTTGGTGAAATCAATATTATGATTAAGGTACTGTTTATACAGTTTTTTGATTTTCTGAATTATTTTAAATATATGGATAATGATTGTATTAAAAAAAAAGAAATTGATCTTGCAGACTTATTTTCTTTAAAAAAATTATTCTTCAGTCAACCACCATCTTTAATGAATACAATACATAACATAAAACTTTTTTGCTTTGAAATTCTTTTAATCCATCTTCATTATCGAATTATTTACAATCGTTTCTTAAATTTATTTATTCAGTTTATTGAAATGTATAGATAAATAACATATTTTTTCGATCTGAGGAAATACTTTAACATACAAATAAGAAGATTTTAAAAATAATAAAAACTGTTCTTTCACTTTTGATCTCTTATTTTAAGATATCACTCTAATTTTTTAATACTTGAAAACTGTAGAATCATTACGAAATTACTTTGTTCAAAAACACAATAACAATCAATTATTTAATTAATGGAAGTGACATTGTTTAAGAATACAATTCCATTCAAATATTTTATCTCTCTAACTTTTAATTAATTCATTAATTGAAAGGTCTCTTAGAACATATTAATTTCTATTGTATAAAAAATATTTCTAACATTGAATGGAGAACTCCACTTTTTTATTTTGGAAGTTCATATTTGCGATAATTAATTAAAGAGTTCAATTCTTCTTGTTTTAAATTCGGTTAGATTTTACTGAACGGAAAACAAAACAAAGATACTTTTAAGAATACTTCTTCATTAGTGTAATGAAATTATATTCAATGCATCTTTAAAAATGCATTTTAAAAAGTATTTTAGTTTTTCTCATTTTCACCATTTTATTGTTTGATGTATTACGCAGATTATAATCGTCAATATTATAGATTCTTCCCATAAGGTATTTTTTCTTTCACAAATTCCTTACCAAATAACATCTTTTTAATGAAATTAAAAAGTAATTAAATTAAACGAATATTTGATAGTAAAATTTTGAAAATATCAGAATAGTTTACTGTTATTCAAGAACATACAAAGAAGGTATGAAATTTTAAAATTCTGACATATCAGAAAATGAATGAAAAATCAGTTGCAGAGCTTCATGAAACGTTTAATAAAATTTAGGAAAAATAGAACAAGTTGCCTATCATAACCCTGATCTAATAGCTAAATTTTAAATCATTAGAGATAGCCAAATGTTTTCAATTGAAAAAAAATGTTAGAAATAACATAAAAAACTATATTTTATATTAATTTAATTGTTATTTTAATTAATAAATGTAATATTAAGAAATTACGTCTAATTTTTTTTTCTGTTTTCTCTCAAGGTTAATTTTACCTATAGTCTCCCAAGATCTTTTTTCTATAAATCATATCTAGTATTTTTGATACATTCCTATTTTAAGCTAAAAAATGTTTGCTCTTTTCGTTCAAAGCTTATACATATTTGAATCTTTCAGTTCAATTATTTTAGATTAATTAATGGTGACCTCGATCAAACGCCGTCTGTAGATTGACCAACCTTTATCAAAGCGTCTTTGTAAACAGTCCAGATTCATGTAAAATAATGTAACACACAATTACGTTAAGAAATTAATCATTCAGAAATTAGATATTGACTAATAATTAGTTATTAGCTAAATAATTAGACTGGAAACTGTATAATCTTGAAAAAAGAATGAGCATTTTAATTTGAATACAAAGAAATTTTCTAGTTCGCATTACATTATATTTGGATTTTTTCAATTTAGAAATGATGTTTTACACTGTGTAAAAAAGTAGAAAAACACTAGAATTTTTTTAAAAAATAGGGATTTTTAAAAATTTTTTTGACTTTAATTATTTTTATTAGAATTATATTTTATATCATTCGCCAAAAAATATTAATATCATTAAAATTATATTCAAAAATATAGTAAGAATGACAACAAAAAGGGTTTCTTTCATTTGAAGCGATGTAAAAAAGTAGGACAGTTATAAAAAGAACAAAATATGAGCTGTTTTAGTACGGAATAAATACTCTTTCCATTATCTTTTATGACTTCGAATATTCTGTTTGGAAGCGAATCATATAAAAATTGGATTTCAGTTTGACAAAAATTATTTGTCCCATGAGGTATTTAATGCCACTCGAAGCTCAGAAAGCGATTCAAACTGCTTCCCACCAGCGTTTACTCGACGAACAAGCTTTGGCCAATTATTTTCTACTATATTCAGATCGGGGCTTTTAGCTGGCTATGGTAAAATCTGCACATTGGAGCAGTGAACCAATTTTTTTTAACTGCATTGGCGGTGTGAATTGAGACTCCATTTTGTTGAAACATCCACTGTTCTCCTCTTAATTCGAAGTCATAAGAAAGAAGTTCAGAATTCAGAACATTAATGTAGTCTGCCTACCATTGAAAAAGACCTAACGTGTTCTTCCTCCATAACCACCTGCTAACCAGATCATCAAACTTCCTCCTCCCATTTTTCTAGTTGATTAATATTGTTCCGCATTCTTCAGGCAATACCAGTAGTATTGCCATCTAAGTTAACTTTGGACCATCTAAGATAAACTTTTTTTTTCATCCGAAAAAATCATCTAAGTTAAACTTTTTTTTCATCCGAAAATATCACAGAAGTCCATTCTGTGATCCATGACATGTTTTCCTTAACCCAAGACAAAAGATAATTGATATATGTTTGTTTCCACTATGGATGATGCCTCCATTTTTTGAAAAAGAATCTTTTGGATCTTTGGATGTAGTTGTATACTGTTTTCTTGGACACATTAAAAAGTCTTGCTTGATTTTGAGCTTTTTCAACACTTCCACTATTCTTTTTAAGCTCATGAGCAAGTTTTCCTTCTTCACGAGGGGTAACATTTTTAGCTCTAGCAGTCTTCTTTCTTATTCCATTTCTGTTTGGATTTTTAATAAAGTTAGAAACTATACTGGATATGACATGCAGTATACGAGCGATCTCTCTGATACCGTTACCTTCATTTTTATAAGCACAATTTTATCCTTTTGAAAAGCATTTAATTATAAACCTGTAGACATTATAAAATTAAAGCATCAATAAAATTTTAACAAAATACATTTTCCTGAGAAAAAAAAAACAATTTAAAAAAGATATACTTACATTTTTACTCATGCATATTCCATCAAATAAAAAGACGTAGTGGAAGTCTTACTTTTTGAATACATTCTCGTCTTTCTAATTATAAATAGGTATTGCCATTTCATTTTTACATAAAAATAAAGAAAATCTTCTTAAATAAAACTTAACATAAGAATATATTAGCCAGGATAAAAATATAAAAGAACATTTACAGAAAACGATCGTCCATCTACTTCTTTTATGCAGTGCATATGATAAAACCAATCTGTATCTTCTCTCATTTTCAAATTCAAGGTGCAGTTTCAATATCTGATATAAAAAGTTTGTTTCGAATTTCATATAAAAAACGAAAATAACAACTGCTAAGTTGAATTCAATGGAGCAGTAATTAGCTCATTTATTTATTTATTGAAAATCCAAACGATATTTAAAAAAAGGATGTTTTATGATAGATTATGTTACATTACTTAAATTACTTTTTAAACTTTATTACTTAAACAACTTATTACTTTAAATTTAATTATACTCAATTTTTATGATCTAAAAAGTGAAATAAGCCTACAATATTTTATTAGATATAAAACTAAAGATAATATATGATGCTTTTATAACAGTAAAAAATAATTGCCTTTACTATATGTTTAATTCAAATTTCATATCATTGCATTTATTATAAATAAAAATATATATTATTTCTTTTCAAAGCAATGATAATTAAAAAAGGCCAAAGTTTGTTAAAAAAATTAAATCATAATTAAAACTTTCTTTCTGAATCTAAAATTTAATTAAAAAAATATTTTAAAACTTTATGTTTGTTTTACCATCTTCTCATATTTCCATTTTAAGACATATATCCTTTAGGTTAGTATAAAACGCAGTTTTAAAGGAAAAAAAAATTTCTTTTCTTCATAAGACATCAAAAGGATCCGATCTTAAAAAAATGTTTCTGCTTGCATTCTTTCGAGAAATGATACGAAAAAACTTGCTTACTAATTTGTTTTCCGTAATCCATTTGCTCTTCGATTTTTTATATCTCGCATAAAAACTCAAATTCAACACAACTTCATATTTTTACTGGTTTTACTTCGAGTATCCATTTCTTTTCTGTTTTTAAATTATGGTTAGCAAAATTCGCTTTTTTTTCATTAAATTAAAAATTTAAAAAAAATTTGTATGCGCAATAAATTAATTAATTCTGAATTTTTTTTTATCTAAAAATAAATCACAGTTTAAGACATTCTTCAAGATGAAAAAAAAAAAAAAATACTTAAAAAGCAAGCATTCATGAGGAAATATTTGCGTTTCCGAAAATAATTTTTTTTTATCTTACAGTTTTTTTCCTACTTAATTCAAATTTATTTTTAAAAGCTACTTTTTTTGCTACAGCATCATTAAAATTGAAACAAATTCTTAAAAAGTCCTCTTCCGTTTTCAATTGCACACAAATTACGCGCTGCATTTACAAATGAACAAAAAAAAAACATTCAAAGGAAAATGAAGTATTCAAAAAATTAAGCATAAAAAAAATCAAATATTCACATAATTATATTCAGTTAAAAACCGTTGCATTAGTTGGGTACTTGCAGTTTTATTGCTTTCTGGAAGTAATGTCGGCAAATATATAAAAGTATAACTATTTAACCTTGCAATTAAAAATTTAAGTATTTCGCATTAGAAATACAAATTAAAATTAGAAGTATAAGTATGTTTAGAATATTGCTCTTTCAAAAAGATTTGTTAGAATGGAAAACCGCATATGGGTATTTTAAAGAAGATAGAATTTTTTTTGTAAAAACTACATATGCGTACTTTGATCCCATTTATAAATATTATTTACTTCAAAAATGTTTTAATTTTTCGTGTCCTCCTATATTATAATTAAATTTGGAAGTTTAAGTCAATTTGTATCTGAATGTCAGATGGTCCGATGATAAACGTTTGACTTTTTTTAACAATTATGTAATTACTGCACGCAAACTCTTGTAAATTAATTGCAATTTTTTTATTGAGAAAGACAATTTTCATTAGATTTATTTATTAAATCTTAATGAATACTTGTTTTCAACTTAAAAAAATGTAGAAGCTTATTTTCAAAATGATTAAATAGTAAGATATAAATATAAATAAAAAATAATGAATCTTTAACTTTTTTTTTGTTCTAAATGCAAGTTATATATTGTTAAATATTTAATAGTATAGTATCAATTAAAGTTGCTTTTGAATTGATAATGAATGAGCAATAATTATAAAAATAAAAATAAAAGTTTTATTTGAAATTTAATACATTTAAAGAGATTCAAGATTAGTTTGAAACATTAATGCTCTTTAAAAACATTCACAATTCTAATTAAAAAATCATGTCATGTATTAAGGGAAATTTAGAAGGGAAGTAAAATCAAATTTGGCAATATTTTATGAGAGCAGGTAGAAGAAGAATATTTAATTATTTCGTCTTTGTAGAGCAGTAATGAAGCTGAAAATCATGGACGATGTTAATGAGTGTTTTTAATTAGCCATAACATTTCATACCCGTCTACGTGTTGCACATATTAACATGTGGTTAATCAATTCTTTTGTAATAGGGCTTAGAATTACAATTCCATCTCCTTTGATTTTCCTTAATTGTTCTGGTTACCTAATATTTTTTGATTGATAATGCAATGCTCACACTTAAAGATGTATTTAATACATAAAACGTCAAATATTTGCTCATATGCGAATCCATGTGGCACGAAATTGAATGTCTAGAAAGAGATCTTCTAATAATTTTTAGATTGGCAGGGTACGGAAATACTAGTACTACACATTGTATCTGCCAGTCGCATGTACAGTATCTTTCTAGAACTATCTTTCTGTAATATTTTCTATCTATCTATAAATACCGATTTACTTTTCAAATTTTTTGAAGAAGGAATGTTTTACAAATATTTCTCCTTTCTTCTGTTTATTCTCCATATTTGTAAATAATTTACGATATTTCTATTCCATTACTTGCTGGTATCGTTAGCATTATATTAAGTGGATGTTGCATTGATGCTATAAATGTTCATCATTAAATGGAAATGGCAGATTTTGTTTTTCGATCTTTTGAATTTACATACAGTTTTTCCCCCTCTTGGATGCATATTAAAAGTATCGGCGAAAGTGAACGGAATACCATTTGCTACTGAAATTTTGAGCAGAAAGCCTAAGAACATTATTAGTATATACTAATACATGCATTGAAACTAAACAAACCGTGAATTTTGCATTTTTTGAGCACCTTTTATGAAACCTGGAATCATTTTACATGAAGGTTTATGTAAACTTACATGTCTTGTTTACGTACCTTGTGTTTTTGCCTTTTTTCACACATGTTCTTACAAGCAGTATTTCCTCAAAAGCATACCATTTTAAAACCTTAATTTCTCTCTATCCCACCCACATTTACATTTCTACTGAATATTTCAGAATGTCAGCATTTAGAATAAATTGACAAAGAAACTTAGCTGTAACAAATAAATATTTTTGACATCAAAATTCAAATCGAAGTTCTATGGCAGTAGAAAACTAAACCAAAGCAGAAAGAAATGCAAGATTGATGAGAAAATTTCATCATAGAAACTGAAGAATATTCTTTCGTTTCATTTTTGGCGGGAAATTTGTTTTCTTGGAATAATGTCTTTCCTGGATATTAAATTATTAATACGGAATAAAGTTATTTAAAATTACATCTTGTTTCTAATGACTGAAGAAAATGAATTTACTGAAAGTATCTACTCAGAATGTGTATATAATATGAAATAAAAGTGGAAATGAAAACCCTAAGTTGAAGTAAATTTTAAACAACTAATAAACGAAAATAATTGCTTACCTTAATTTTTTCACTTACAAAAGCATCCGATTGTAGGGTTTTAAACAGTGAGATTGATTAAAAATTTTTCATAATAAATAATAAAATCACTGTTATAGATTGTGTATAAAATTAAATTAAATAATTATTAAAATCAGAGTAAGCATTTCAAGAAAATCAGATTTCAGTTATTAGAAAGACATTTTTTTTTTAAATTTTAAGATAACGTGAAAGTAACTTTTTTGTATTAATATTTTTGAAAGATATAAAAACTAGGATAATTTCCAATTAAGTTATATTTTGATTGATTCTGGGCTTTGAAAAGTTGAACGTGATCTTACGCTGGTCTTGAAGAGTACCTTACATTTCGTGAAAAAAGAAATGAATCGTTAATCGACAAAGAACCGAAAAAAACCCCCGTAGCACTAGGAAAGCTAAGAAGATAACAAAATAAATCAAATTTAGACAGAATTTTAAAAATTACGAAATTTTAAAATGCAGAAAATAGAATTTCTTTGTGAACAGAATAACTTTATAAGTATGCCACTACTAAAATTTGCAGAAGTTTTATTAATTTTCAGACATTTTTCATTGCATTTGATTGATTTCATATTTGTAATGATAAAATTAAACAACTTTTCCCAGCCCCTTCTTGATGTTGTCGAATTCTGAATCTATGTATATGGATATTCTCGTTAAACATATTGATATTTCATATGGATATTCTCATAAACATTATTTTGATATTTTTAGAACTTACTAAACAATAAATGGATTTATTTAATTAAATATTAATTCCATATAAATGGCATGATCTACCACTGAATGCTAGAAAAATTTATTAAAAATACCATAACATTTCTTGTCCAGCATCAGATGTTAATATACAAAAAAAAAATAATAATAAAATAAAAAAATAATCCTTTAAATGTAAGAATGAAAGAAAATCTTTTAAACTTGATTTTATTATATTGTGATCTTAAAAATCAGAAATGGACAAAATAACTTTATTAATAATTCGTAGATGCGGTGATAAACTAAATTTATCTAAAAGAAAATACACGAACGTCCACTTTTTATCCAGGGCTTATTAGGATCACACTAGCTTACCTTATTTTTATAACAGCTTAACGGTTAAGCTCAGGATTTTTCCTTGTTAGCTTGAGGTCCATAAATCATATCTAGAAACACAAATTTCTTCTTAACAAGGATAAAAGAAACAGAAGTTTTGTGCCACAAATAAAGCAAGTGTTATGAAGAAGAAAATCACGTGAAAATAATGTTCCTGTTGTGCTCGCTAAAGTTTTTGATGTGAAGCATTTTTGAGAATTTCTTTTGTTAGTTTTTAAGAAATTTCTTTAATTAGTTGCATAAATTCTTATATAAAGTAGCATCTTCCTTTTTCATTTGCATTAGAATGCAGGAAATGTTTTATAAATTGGTTTGAATAAAGGGGTGTTTTGATATTCTGTTTTGCAGTAAGTAAACTGCCTTTTGTCATTTTTTTTCATGGCTTATTATGCGAGAACAAAAAAAGATAGTTTTTTTATTGAGGACTTTTATGAAGTGCAAAATCTCTCAGCTGCATTTTCATTTAAAAAAGTGTTTTTTTTTGAATTTGAGATGAAGTAAGCTGAATATATTGAATGTAAAATATTCTTAAGTAAAAAATCAACTAGTGTACAAAATAAATTTTTTTTTAATGTAAATAATTTAAATAATAAGAAAGTAATCTTAAAACGTTCTGAATGCATTTTGACTCATGAATAAATGCAACTTAATTCCCAAAATTCACTTTATTTAAATTCTAAGCATTCCCCGAAATATTTTAATATTCAACAATGCAATAACATTATAATATATTTTGTTTATATAGACCAGTGATGTTAGAATGTATTTACATTTTTCAGAAGATGAGGACTTATAATCCTTTGTGTGCTTCTTATGAAAGCTGAATATTGAAAAAGAATATTTTTCGTGTGTTAGAATTGTAAATAGAACTAAAGCTCACTAAAAAACTAATAATTATACAGAAAGACTTACAATATTGTTTCGAATTTTGTTTACTCTTTTGTTGCAGTAGCATAGTTATTTAGCACTTGTATCCTCCTACAGAGTAGAATGTACTTTCTTCGAATCCGATTGACGGTAAGTTAATTATTATGAAAAATTAGCGTTATTTTTTTATATTTGTTTCTTTTAGAACGTTCTTTTGATTTGAGCCAAATAGTTTTTAGAACTTTCCAAACCCTATATATTTATTTGTTTTTATCTCAGCTTTGAATAATAAAAAGGTTGAGTTGAGATTAGCTTCGTTAATCTCTCGTGTAAATATTACAAAACATTTTAATCATGAGATTTAGATTTACCAGTCTACTATAATCTATTTCACAATGTTTATAAAAAATACTAAGGTTATATAACTATACTTTATACCACGACACCATTCTGATAAATATTCTATCTACTGTGAATATGTAAAGGAAGTTTGAATTCTGAATAGTACAGTACTGGACTATATGATAGAAAAATAACCCGTGTAATTCCCAATTTTACTGAAGATATTAGTTAGGAATATCAAAGTACAATAAATAGCCATTTGGGAATGTTACGAAGTTTTATAATCATGAGATTTAGACTAGCAGAAAGCACAAATGCTGCTGAAAGCATTCGAAAATAGAACAGTTCTTGTATAACTTGAAACTGACATTGCATGGAATCCCTGATATTCTAGGGAATTTCTTCCATATGATGTTTTTCTTCCGAATTTACAGAGATTCGAATTAAAAGGCCTTAAACAAACTCACCATTAAATGACTCTAACAGCAACGTGTAAATACTTCAAAACATTTTAATCATGATATTTAGATTAAGAGGAAAAGAAAATATTGCTAAAGGATTTCATATTTTTGACCGTAAGTTCTTACACAGCCTTGATTGACACTGGCACTGTATGAAATGCGCAATATTTAAAAACATTTCTGCCATATCTTGGACCTAGTTGTTAGTTATATAGATGAGAACTACAAGGTTTTGAAAAAAATTACAGGCATCTCATATATTTTTGATTTAAAAGGAGTTACAAGAAGAAATCAAATCACGTCCAAAAGTCCAATAAAATGGACCACCATGTTCAATATGATGCTATCAAAAATTAATTTTTAGTTGTGGGCTTTTTATGGTGAAATAAATGGAATAATCGTTATTTTGGGACAACAATGAGCAATTCAATGATTGAGGAATATGTTCATCTCCAAACATGTCTGGCAGCACTTGTCAAAAAATCAATCATTTTTTGTCTCTCCGATAAGGCGATCTGAGATAAGGATTTATTAAGTGGTTTCCATCATTAAAGACCCAAGCATTTGAGTAAAAATGGTTCTAGATCAGTACCCAAGAAATGGTTGAGCCATTTCCTAGGCTTTACACTCTATTGCATGAAGAAATCATTTTCTCCTATGCGATGCTGTGCGATTCAGAACCGCCTTTGTGGCTCTTCTTAAAAGTTTATCCCAAAGTGCTAAATTGTCTGTGCACTTCATATTCTATGAAGAACGGAATGATGACTGAAATAGCACGTTTATTCTTTTGCCAAAGGTTTGAAATTACGAATTTCATTGCCAATGAACTCACATGATTTCAAAATGACACATTCATTCAATATTTTGCTGCCCGTAGGGTGTTATGAAATTCAGTGAACTCAGTGAGTTTTTTGAATTAGCCGGCTGTTTCTCACAATTTTGAATTAAAAAATCATATAAATTTATCATAAATGAAACAATAAGAGATGTAATAACACGTAGAATTTTCAAGAATTCAAAACTATAATGAAGATATCATAGTTATTAATAAGTTTAGCAAGCACACAAGAAAAAGGAATGCATTATAATATGCATGTAAAAATATGATTATATTTTAAAAAATTTATGATGAATAAAATAAAGTGCATGTAAAGGAAGATCATAAATAGGAAAATCATAAAAAATTCGTTTAAGATCGAAACTTTTCTTTTCTTTCTAATTCTTTTTAATTAACTACTAAATTTTCCAGTTAAACATGAAATTCTCTTTCAATGTTTCAGGTTTTGTTTTTGT
Organism: Argiope bruennichi; assembly: GCF_947563725.1. Classification (NCBI taxonomy): domain Eukaryota; kingdom Metazoa; phylum Arthropoda; class Arachnida; order Araneae; family Araneidae; genus Argiope; species Argiope bruennichi. Next base: position 66,394,314 of record NC_079151.1, on the reverse strand, counting down.
TTTCTTATTCTTGTGCTACTGGAGTTTGGAGAGATGGTTGCCTGATAAAGTGTTGTCCTTGTCATCTGAATAAAACTTAAAACTTTTTATAATTTATAATTTAAAAAAAAAACCATTTTCGTATATCTTAAATGGAAAAAGTCATTAGTATTTATGAAGACTTTCATTATTATTAATAAAAAGTTATTAATTTAATATGATATTTTAATAACCCTTTTGATTCCAAATAATGTAGCGATTATGTCATCTATTCAAAAACTTAATATACTGTTGATAGTCCTTTTCGCAAATTTAATTACAAACTTTCGTGTGACATTAAATTATATTTAATTCTGTTTCTTTTACTTTTTAATCAAAACAATCTGCTGCACTTACTGTCTACATGTATATGGAAAAAAAAAATGTTCTCGCTTGATATAATGAAATTTCGAAGGAAATTAAAAACAAATTTAATATATTTTTTGATTATTTAAATATGGAATCATTTACTTTGTTCTCGGAAGTATTTTGTGATATCTTACCATGGGCTCTTTCTACTTGCATCTTTTCTAGAAAAAAAAGTAAAAGAAACGAAAATGAGTATGGTTCTGCTTCTTAAACATTTATTACTGTTAAAATTTTTGTTAATTAATTAAAAGGAAATATAGATTAATATTATTGAAAGCAAACTTATCATATATTTAAAAAGTAAAATTAAATAACTCCTATGGATTTTAAGATCGAACAGTTATTGGTTTCCTTATACTATTTCAAGTTCTTAAGGAGACTCAACTTGATAAAACATTCAGTTTAAGAAGCATTCGCATTTTTTCCTTTGCCAGTTTGCTGTGAAATTTCGTTCATCACTCACTTATTATTTATTCAAAAATGAGAAAAAAGCAACATTTAAATATATTTTTTTAAAGAGCACAAGCTAGATGGAACGATATTAAAAACTAAGAGAATGAAATAAAGTATTTTTTAATTAATTCCAGCTTCTCGTATTTTTTTTTTATTTATACGAGTTCTTTAAATTAATTGAAAACTTCTTTCATATATGAAAATTAAAGTTTCAATATAATTAAAACAATGAGCTGGGAAATCCTTATTTCTAAGTTCGTTATTAAAATTTGCAATAATTCTAGGTTTTTTTACTCAGTCACGAAGTAAATTAATTGCAAAAGAAATTGAAATATTTCTTAATAAAATTTTTATTTTAAAATAAGCTTAAGAACTTGGATATTGTATTTAAAACATACAATGAATGAACTTCGGATAGTAGCTTAACGAAGTGCGTATAATTTGAAAACTTTTATCTGTTAAGTAAAATAGATTTAAGGAACGGAGAAGACAAGGGAAGTTTTCCTGAATCAATCAATTTCTACCTAGGAATGGACGGAATGGATAAATTAGAATCCTGAATAATTTATTTTATCCGAATCTGTTCCAATTTCGAGTATTGATTTTCACGATGAAATAGATGGGATAGTCTCTTAATTCTCGAAGTAAATAGAGTTTATTAATGAATTAAAACCTTTTTATGAATTTTTTATACTTTGTAATAAGTTTCTCTATTCATAAATAATAGACAGTAACGAATACATAAATTGATAATCAAAGGACAATTGATAACAAGGGATTATTTTTACGTAATCTTTTTTGATTTGATGATTTTTAACTTCCTTCCAACGATACTTTTATTCTTAATAAATGTTTCAAAGTAATTTATTTATATATTTCTTACTTTCAAATCTATTAATTTAATTTGCCCTTTTGTTTGATCAAAATTAAAATTCCTTTTTCAAAATAATGATTATTTTGTTTGCTTATTTCAAAACTATAGTGAAGCACAAAATTAATTCATCGAAATTACATATCATATAAAAAGCTTGATAATTACGTACATCAGGGGTATATTGCATCTTTCTCACCAAGACAAAATTCGAACATATTGCTGAAATTAGTGAACCATTTCTTTACAAAATGGTGCACATGATAATTATTATCACCATCAGTTTTATTGTTGCATTTTCCCTTTTTTATGCAAACAAAATTACTAAAATAAATCTTGAAATATTTTGAAATATATTTTTGAAATGAATGAAAAAGCATTTATTTAATTCAAGTTGATCCATAAGAGTTGTTAATAATCATGCTAATACTTATAGTAACATATATTAATGGGTGATCAACATCGACTTAAAGATGGATGTGAGGATATCCTCTGGTTACAAATTTACTTATTTAACTAATTTATACTTTGCTGTATATGAAATGCATGAAGAGAAAATGTGGAGAGAGAAAAATACACACAAAGTATTATCGATGACAATATAGTCTTTTTTAATTTAATCAGAATTTTTATATAGTGATTTCAATTAAAATTTGATTCTAAAGGAATGACGCCATCTATCGGGAAGTTAGCAATATTTATGATGTATTACGTTATTTATTGAAAAGAAAAAATTAAACACTCTTTAATAGTATATTAAAATAGATTATGTTAGATGCAAGACTAAACTATCACGAATTTGGCATGGGAAAGAGGAAGTTCTTGGCAAACTAGCTGATCATTTAAGGTGGCTGGGTGCAAATAAAGTTTTTTAAAAATAGATTTAACTGAAAAATAATTTGATTTACATGTTTTAATATTAGCAAAATCTATTAAATTCCAAAGCGCAATAGCATCTCTAGAATTTGTGTATCTCGATTTATCACGATTCCTTAGCTATTTTAGAATGTTTAATCCTTAAAATCGAGAGATAGGAGAACACAGTATAAGTAACTAGCTTAATTTAAGTTATTAGTTAATTAAATACCATTATTACGTATTAAATTATGTTTCTCTCATTTTCATGCAAGTGTAAAGAGACACAATACGCTATTCAATACATTTGTTGCATGAATAATTTGTTACAATGGCCCATAAAAGGGATGGTGTTGCCATAATATTTGCCTAATCTCAATGACCAAATGTAAACTGCCAGCGTAAACTTCTGCAGTATTTTGTGAATTTTCCCAACAATATCTCTTTTAAACTATCATTATCAATGCTAAATTAGCTTTCAATTATCATAATTACAGAAAGGAAGAGCGCCGAGCTTAAGTAGTTATCTCTGAAAGACTCAGAAAGCCATGAAAAGGGATTTAAACTTGCTTAGTTGGTTTCAGAATTGATTTAAAATTTTCTACTTTTTATCTACATTTACTTGATTAGTGCTATTATAAATTGCCCTGATGATGTTATAATTTTAGTTATTATTATAAATAAGTGTAATTTGTAGTTCTTTCATTGTGAAGTAATAAATAAAAATAAGATTATCTGATTATTTTATTATTATTTATCCATGTTAAGAAGCCTAAGAATTATCCCTTTTGTTCTAAGTAGAACAAATATTTTTAAGGAAAATTGTATTCCTTTCTCTTTTTCTCTGAATTTAAAATACAGAGTGTCCTGAAATAGATTGACGACTTTCAAAAATGCATAACATCAAAACGATTAAAGTAAAAAAAAAAAAAATCTTGCAGCAAATTCATGTGTGACAGGGCATACATTTTCCATTACACTGTTTTCTGTTTTAGTTCAAAAAATTACCGATAGATGGCATTTTTCTGTTAGGAATTTTTGAAATTCGCCAGTTTTTTTTAGAACACTCTGTAGGTATAATGCTATTATTTATTTTGGGGTGATTTGTTTAAATAAATATTAACAAAAAATCATATGAAACGATTTATCAATTAATTTTAAGTAAACTGAAATAATTTCAATCATTGATATGAAGAACCGAAGTATCTCATTCTTCTGCAGCTTATTTCTATACCTGGTTTCTGTTCCGAAAAACTCTCATTGTTAAACAGAAAGAAGAATGGAATAAATATTTGTTTCCTACAAACATTCAGAGATTTATTTTTCGCTTAGAGTCCATCATTTGCAGTAGGTGAAACTGTTTTGAATCTGGGACTCAACTGTAAAGTACATTAAACAATGCCTCCTGGGTAACCTCAATAGAATGAATCTGGAAATGTTTCGAATAGATGGCGGATCGGAAACGACTTTCGATGTTTGGGAGGCGTGTTAGGTTTGAGAAACAATAAAAAGTTTAGCAAGAAGTTATTCGAATTCTCTTGAGTTAACGATGAGTTGAAGAAAGGAGTTCTTGACAATATTGTATGATCAGAAAACAGTTTTTAATGTTGAACACATATAGCAACAATATTCGAAAAAGTGTGAGTGAATGTAATCTCATTTCTATGTGATATATACGTTAAAATGCTAAATTATGATTGTCATAAGATATAGAATATTGTTTTCATTTTTATTTTCTTAAGTGCGAAGTATATCGAAAGTATTATAATCTTAAAAAAATTCGAATTCGTTATTTTGACGAATCTCCACGTTTCAGATATCCCTGAGTTTGGAAAACACATTTTTGGAATTATGTTTCTTTGTCTGTTTGATGCAAAAATAACTAAAATCGCTTTGATGTAGAGTATACAGAATAGAATTATTGCAATAAAAAACAACAAAAAAATGCCCGAGGAAACACCGCTCTTTTAATCAATTGCCGTTGTCGCGTAATTAAATATTTTTAAACAAAAAAGTACCTAGGTACCTAAAATTTAATCTTCCCTGGCTTTTTGTTCTTTTATAGAAGTTTTGAATAATCTCTAGTATTTAATTTTTACTACATAACTACCTATTACACTCAAATAGTAAAACAAATATAATATGATTGATAAATTACAATATACAATAAAAATATGTATAACAAATAGGCCGATACTTACTTTTTCCGGCACTGCAAACACTGACATCGATTCACTCACAGTCACACTTTTATGTTCAAAATCCTGGAAACAAATGAGTAACGTTTTGTTCTTGGCATTCGTATTTATACTAATGTAGATTGCAAGCACAGCGCAAGTCGCATTTCATCCCTTTGCAGGTCTAAACAAGCATCCCGGACGAGCGGGTACACGGGCGGCACTTTGCATGTCTCGACATGTGGTGTACACTTGTACTATTATCTATTATTCTATTCAATTCTGTGTTTGAACTGAGTCTCGAATATTTTTGAGTACCTACCTAGTGAATGATGCTACCTGTCTACGTTGATAGGTAAATCCGTCAAAATTTTTGTACTTTATTATGAAAACCAGAAAATTTTTCGTGGACCCCCACTTACAACTTGTGAACCCCGGTTTTCTTTTCACGTCTACGTGGACCCCGTGTGGTCTCCTATGGACCCCTGGGGGTCCACCTGGATCACTTTGGGAACCTATGATGTAGACAGATAAAATCTGGTATATGATTTTTCACACCTAATTTGTAGATTTCTATCAAATTTTGAGGGAAATACATTAATAGGAAGTCTATCTGTACGGCTGTCCGAATATAAGTTAACACTATAAATAAAACACAAAGAGAGGTATATAGGAAAAAATTTAGTACACAGATTTAACATTTAAAATTGCAAATACTTATCAAATTTGGAGCCAAATCCTATAAGGCTAACTTTCTGTTGGTCTGTACTTTAGCAAGTATGTAAATGTGGTGGTTCAAAAACGCAATGATTTGTATATATACATTTAGTGTGTGATTTTGTGACTGCAATTGCAGCTTCCTTTCAAATTTTTGCTTAAATCAATTGCGATAAATGCTTTAAAAACACAAATTCGAATATCGGATATTATTAAAGGCATGTCAATAACTAATCTCTAAGGAAAATCACAAAGGATTACAGATAAATTCAGTAAAAAGGCTGAATTCATGCTAAAGATCGATATTTCGTAACTACCATTAATAAATGCCGTTCTAGGCATTATCCAATGTCTAAAACTTTATACGGAGTGAGGAAGGGGAGCCCCTTTATTAAAGATTATACAAGAAAGTTTTAGGAATACCTGCTCAATATTTTTCCGATTAAATTTAATCGAATAAATTAATCGAATGTCCATTTGTTATATACATATATCAAAAGAGTTCTCCAAATCTACATTGAAGAAATGTTTAGGACTCACTCATTTAATTCTAATTAATTCCAGTGGTGAGCATTATCATATGCAAGATGAGACTGTTTCCCTTTGTTGGACCTCAAAGTCTCGTGATAAATTGACATTTTCTTAAAATTTGCTTTACACTCGGTAGTAGCTGCATATTTCTTCCGTTTTGCAGTATTTTAATCACATTAATCTTTAATTACCAGTCATCATTAATAGAAGTGCTCATCGGAAGAATAAAAGAATTTTAATCTTTAATTATCGGTCTTCATTAATCGAAACCATTATTTCACCATTTTAGAGGCAAAATTATTAACTACAATGCCACTTAATTTCACAGCAAAAGTTGGCATTGGAGAATTAGATTACAATGTTTGCAAACACTATTTAAACCCTGCACATGATTGAAATAAGTATCATAGACAATTCTCATAGGAAGAATAAGCAAATGTTTTGACATATTTCACGAAAAACATTTTTAAATCACATTTCCTTAAAATGTTACTAAAATAAATCCACTTTCATAATTCATTTTATTCATCGCTAATATGAAAAGAACTCTGTTTAATAGAATTAGTGAATTATATTACATTTCTCGCCATTAAATTAGCCAAGCTGGCGGAAACATATACAAAACGGAGTGAACAAGTCCTTTACAGTCAATGGGTGTGTCTAGAAAAATAATTTTCTCTTGTCAATAAATGTCACTGTTCACCATGGGGAACCTCAGATAATGACTACTTTTAACAGCGTGTTACGTCCGCTACTACATAAGCAATTAATTTTACGTTGCTATTCAGAAACAATCAAATGCGACGCTTTTATGGTATGTTGAAAGCCCTTCAGACTGAAAGCAATTTAAATAATTGCTTAAAAGATAACAATAGGTATTTCATTGAATTCTAGGTTTTCCATAACTAAAAGAACATCAAATACTTAAAATTCTATATACGGAAAATGAATTCATTGGAACTAAAGAACTTTGAATCGTATTACCATAAAAGGTTTTGCCACTTCCATACCTGTCGCAGGAATTTAAGAGAATAATGAATGATTTCAATGAAATGAGGATGCTTTACTAAAAATATTTTCTGATATTTTATAGTGTTCTTTATACTGTGAAAGCGATTGATGTTTTGTTAATATATTTTATATTATCATATATAATAATTTTTCTTAATATTATCTGAAAAATTTATAAAGATAATATGGAAACTGAGAATAATAATACGAAAACTATTTATTCTCTCTAGGTCGCGCGCGCGCGCACACACACACACACACACACACACACACACACACACACACACACACACACACACACACACACACACACACAGGGATTCTGAATTACATTCTACCTTTTTTGTAAATGTTTTTATGTAAAAGAGTTTATTTAAGTGATATTTCAAAGTTTCATGTTTTCTTGTTATGGTATGAAATTGTTATTATGACTGAGTCTTCCATTTATATAAAGAGAGTTAAAGTTATTGGACATAGATCCCTGAATATTATAAAGTGAAAATCGTTCAATTTATATTTGATATACTTTGGAATTTCAAATAAGGGATATATAACGTTTCCTCCAAGTAATTATTCATAACAGTTTTAATAAGATATCTGGAAATTAATATTGCTTATTATTTTTTTTACTTTAAAAAAAATCGTATTTTGTCTTTAATATGTAAGTGATTTCATTATATTAATCCTTTTATTTTAAAAATACAGCTAGAAAATTCAATGAAAATAATAAAATTAAAATATCCATTTGCGTTTAATAATTTAGATTAACAGCTTAGGTCATTTATTTCCAAACCTGGAAAAATGACCTTTTTTGTAAAATAAAAAAAATATTCATATGTAATGCTTACGCGTTTATTATCCCCCCCCCCCTCCTTTCTATAGAAGTTCTTAATTCTCCTAGTTGATCCGGCTTATAACTAGAGTCAACTCAGCAGATGATTTGAGTGTACTTCGGTTTTAATATCCTCAGTATATAAAAGCTCTAAACTTTACGACTGTAGAAAACTCGTTTTTTCTTTCACGACCATCACGAGCTATTGAACAAAATTTTTCTCAAAGAAAAATTTACTGTAATGGCACCATCCTACTATTTCCAGGCTTCTAGGATAAACCTTCGCTATGGAAACTAACTCCATCCTCCCCATCCCGCCACCCTTTCTTCGATGGCTAAATCACTCCGCCATCACTTAATGTTGATTTACGGTGCCATAAAGCGTGAACATCTTTCCCGCGATTATCAGTTTATCTCTTTTGGATCCTAAAAAGAACAAGAACCATGTTGGTAGCGCAAATTAATTTAAAACTGTTTACTGAAATTAAATTCCTTCCAGAGAGATTAGAAGTTGCTTTAATTTTAATAGCATTACGGTATCAGTGGCGTTAAACAACTTATGTTCAATGCGTTTTAGATCAATCTTTAGACAGAATGATTAAAGGATAAATATTCTTTTAGAGAATAAAAGTTTTATGTAGAACTAGCCGCCTTTGGAGGCCAGTTTGTACGCCCAGATTAAAAAGTGTATAGATTAAGAAATAAAAGCAGATAGGGAAAATCGTGCTGTGGAATTATTGATTGATAAAAACATGCGATTCAATGTTTTGATGAATTAGTTTGAATTCTCTCACAGTATTTAAAAACACTGTCATATATAATTCATAAAACTTAATTAAAATTAGAGGAAAAATTCTATGGAAATGAAGTTGATATCATTAAAAAGGTAATTTTTTTTTAATATAAAGATAATAGAGAAACATTTTTTGTAAGATAATTGTTTTGTAAGATATGGGCATCAATTTTCGAAGGGAAGTCATCACTATTACCTATATGCCAACTGTTAGGTCTAATTTTGCGCCCAATGAAACTTTTTTTGAAGGTTATTTCTCGATTTGCTTTATATACCTTCTGATTAAATGTCCTTTTTGATTACATGGTGAGCCATCTACGAAGCATATATAACAATAATCTACAGTTCCATTCATTAGTTGCTAGAAACTTTGAATAAGTGCAGCTGTAAAATAATTCAATCAAGCACTTTAAAATTCAAATGAATGATTTTCTTACATTTGACTGTTGCCATTCGATAATAAATAATAAGAACTATTTCAGTGCCGCGTAAATTAGTATTTTATAAACGTTGATAGGAATTTGATCGATTAAATTCTCAAATGGGGAATAAATAATTTTAGAATTATGGCAAGATGAGGATTTAAATGAATATGAGGTGGACAACCAAATTTGAAATGTATGCAGATTTTGGGGCTCTAATATAAAAAAGCAAATTAAAAAATTATAAAAAAATGTTACGAAGATAAATAATAAGATCTATTGAAGCTAATTGTTATGTTTGGAAATAAATGCAATATATATTTCTTAAAATCTAAACACAGCTGAAATATTTTTATTAAATTTTTTTATGAGAATACAAGGCAAACTATGCGAAAGCTAACATGTTCTATAAATTAGCATACAAGGGATTAATAAAAAAAAATGTGTATTTTTTTTCTGGTGAAAGAAGGATAACATTTTCATCACAATATAAAATTTTATTAAATAATATAATATGATTATACCAACTGCACTCATCTAATATTCTTAAGAATTAAGTAAGCAATTCTTTTCTGTTTCCGTTACTTTTTCAAATTAGTATATAACCTTACGTGAAATTTGTTTTCAGAATGTTCAAATTTATTTGCTCATGTATTTAGATATTTTGATCATTAATATTCCATATAAAAAGTTAGGGTTATCCTTACATTTTGAAAGATTTCGTTTGGGTAGATTCATTTTCGTATGGATTTATGAATTAATCAAGGAAATAAGAAGAAAAAAATCTATTTACAATACGATAATTAGCACAATTCATTAATGTATTTTTTTAATCTAAAGAAATTTTGCCTGAATGATATTGGTTTGCCTGAACGATATTTTAAATCTTTACCTTTTTGTCTTCTTCCATAAACCTTCATTATCTTTCAAAATAATATTATGAAAATTTATTTTACAAATTAAAATTTAAAAAAAAAGCCATGAGATCTTTATAAAGTGAGAAATATCTCACATTGATTTGTAATTGCTTAAATATGTGTATTTATTAATACATATAAAATCAAGAAATCACTGAAAACTGTTGTCTTTTCAAATAGCCTGGAAGAAAGAAGTTTTATCATTTACTTACTCTCCAATCGGATATGTCGAGGTAATGAATACGTGACCAGAATTAAAATTAGAGTTTCTTGATACCGTGAAAGAAAAATAACCCATCCTTATAGATCGGAAGTTGAAACGTTGGAGTAATTGCTATAATTATACCATATGGGTGAGTGAGTTACATTTGGGTTTTAACGTATATGACCATGAAAAGCTACTTTTATGATGACATACGAAAGTTGGCTAAAATTATATAAAAAAAAACATTTTTCAATTATTCGGAGCGATATATAGAATGGACTAAAACTTTATCAAACATCGACTGCCAGAAGATTAAACGCACGTTATTTGTTTATGAACTTTGTCGAGATTATATATTTCAGTTCTGGTTTTTGCGCTTTTAGAGAAGGTCGAGACAGAATATAATCATACCATTTTAAATATCATTTCTAATTCCTGTGAAAGAAAAATAACCCATCCTTATAGAACGGAAGTTGAAACGTTGGAGTAATTGCTATAATTATACCATATGGGTGAGTGAGTTACATTTGGGTTTTAACGTATATGACCATGAAAAGCTACTTTTATGATGATATACGAAAGTTGGCTAAAATTATATAAAAAAAACATTTTTCAATTATTCGGAGCGATATATAGAATGGACTAAAACTTTATCAAACATCGACTGCCAGAAGATTAAACGCACGTTATTTGTTTTTGAACTTTGTCGAGATTATATATTTCAGTTCTGGTGTTTGCGCTTTCAGAGAAGGTCGAGACAGAATATAATCATACCATTTTAAATATCATTTCTAATTCCTGTGAAAGAAAAATAATCCATCCTTATAGATCGGAAGTTGAAACGTTGGAGTAATTGCTATAATTATACCATATGGGTGAGTGAGTTACATTTGGGTTTTAACGTATATGACCATGAAAAGCTACTTTTATGATGACATACGAAAGTTGGCTAAAATTATATAAAAAAAACATTTTTCAATTATTCGGAGCGATATATAGAATGGACTAAAACTTTATCAAACATCGACTGCCACAAGATTAAACGCACGTTATTTGTTTTTGAACTTTGTCGAGATTATATATTTCAGTTCTGGTGTTTGCGCTTTTAGAGAAGGTCGAGACAGAATATAATCATACCATTTTAAATATCATTTCTAATTCCTGTGAAAGAAAAATAATCCATCCTTATAGATCGGAAGTTGAAACGTTGGAGTAATTGCTATAATTATACCATATGGGTGAGTGAGTTACATTTGGGTTTTAACGTATATGACCATGAAAAGCTACTTTTATGATGACATACGAAAGTTGGCTAAAATTATATAAAAAAACATTTTTCAATTATTCGGAGCTATATATAGAACGGACTAAAACTTTATCAAACATCGACTGCCAGAAGATTAAACGCACGTTATTTGTTTTTGAACTTTGTCGAGATTATATATTTCAGTTCTGGTTTTTGGGCTTTTAGAGAAGGTCGAGACAGAATATAATCATACCATTTTAAATATCATTTCTAATTCCTATTCACATTCAGCTACTGAATATCATCGTCCGAAGTATTTGATGAATACATTCCCAATTTGACATCAGATAATATAATGAAATAAAAGCATCATCGTAGATTTAGTTATTTATTTTTGGCGATGAAGAAACACCTATAAATATAGGACCACTGCAGCAAGATGCAGCTTGTATGAAGAAATGGCCCTTTCTTTGACCTGGAGCAGAAAAAAAGAAAATAAATGTATTATTAATTTTAAACAAATCTTTTAAAAAATAAATTACTCTAGAGTTTATTGAATAAAGAAAACTAGATAAACAATATCAGCAAACACTGCAATAATCACCAGGGGAGAAAAACACACATTTTTCAAAAATAATTTTTTTACCACAACTTATTTTAATTACATTTAGCTTACATATTCTATTTAATAAATAGCAATTTTATTATCTTTAAAAATGTTAAGTAATGACCATGTTTTACTAATGTCTTTAAAAATGTTTTCAATTATGCTATGACAGTTTAAGGCTTGTTTCCGATTGTTGGTCGGGTAAAATGCAAAGGCTGTGTGTATGTCACCAGTATAAAATTTTAGTCACAATCTGTTTACAGTGATGTAAGTCTGTCATTGATGCCTTTAACAACTAACAGAACAAACTCTATTTAGATACAAATATAGTGGATATGCGAATTTCAATTACATAGTAGATGTCAGTAAATGCAAAATAAGTGCAAAGAATGACATTAAAACATTAGATCTGAGATAAAAAAAATCAAGAGTAGCTCCAATAGAAGAACCCATCGCGTGAATTTATGAGAAAAGGTACAATAGGTAAACTGGGTGTGTGATGACTGAATTATCACGGCTAATTTAAATAAATAGGTTTAAACCTGAGAGAGAGGAATCAGGAAGAGAACCATTGTCAGCATGTCAAAGGACTGCTGGGACCAGTCGCACCTGGCAGAGGAAGCACAAAATATCCACCTAATTTCCATTCTTTTTTTTATGGATTTAAAAAGCTTTTTAAGCTTCGCCATGACACAGACAGTGATTAATATATGAAAAGTTTCATCATGTTTAATAATCATGGAATATTACAATGAATCCACTCATTAGATTAGGGAAGAAAGTAAAATAGAGCAGAATATCGTTTTACTTCCTTCCGCAATCAAATAAGCTTAATAATGTTTTGCTTCCTGACTCTGAACAAGTCTCGACTCACCAGTATGAAGAAGACTTGGGTTTATTGCGGGTACCCATCAGGAGCAAAAGTCATAAAATCAACAAAGGAATGTAAAATGTCACTAGTCATTATTGGCTATGGAGGATGGTAGTATGGTCACCCGAATAACTGAGACTAATTACTCTTATCTATAACTGTAATTTAGAATAAGATTAAATGTAGAATATGTCAAATTAAAATATTATTTTTGTTTGCCATGATTTATACATGGATTTACAGGATTATTTAAAGACGAGACTTTACAAGAATTAGGATGATAAAATAATATTTAAGTAGTATAGTATATTAAAAATTATTAATATAAAGACCCCTAACGTTAAATCACAATATTTCATCACATCATTTTTATGGAGCTAGATATTTTGATCTTTACATAAATCTCTTTTTCTTTTTTTTATAAGAAGAAGGAGAGGCGGAAAACTTTATAAAAATAGAAATGTAGATATAAAGTTTAATTTTATTATTTGATGAGTGCAGCCGAAGGACTTTGGGTTATCAGTAGTGTGCATAATTTGTCGTGCATGAAGAACCCTCCTAGAGACTGGTAGAATGATGAAATGGTCAACAAAGGCACCTAATGTTTTGTCATATGACATTCGATTTCAAGAAGATAGCTTATAGAATTCCTTGAATATAGTTTATAGATTAAATTCGGCAAGCAATGATTTCTTCTTTGAAATCTTTACAATACAGGACTATACTCATAAAATTTTCAATTAATGCAAAGGAATTCTGTCCCCGTAAATTTACAGAATTGAAAATAGCTCATTAATCCAATTAGAGGAATAATTTTATTCGTATAATTGAAAAAGGAATGGAAAATAAAAATGACCCACAAAGATAATCAAGTTTCTTGAAAAAAAGAAAAAAATTAATTATTTTCCCTCTTAATTCTATATGGGAAGCAAATAAGCGAAAGAAACTACGATAATGTCTGCAGTACGTGAGAAAGATTAGCAATTAAAGTTTTATGATTTCTTTCTAAAAAAATATAATAAAAATCTTGTTTAATCATCTCCAAATTAACATGAAAGTAATTCTGAGTTAGACACGTACAGTCTATGCTAAGTTGTCTCGCAGGCATTTCTTAACTATTCTTACATTTCATTAACTCGAGTAATTCATATTAATTATATCACAGAGACGTTTCAAATCTGCAAAGATCAAATATCTTTAAATGAGATTTTAAATCAAAATTGATTACAAGCCTCAGGAGTATGAAATTAGAAAAAGATTTTTAATTATTCCTGGAAGGTGATGTTTTAAAAGGAAATTAAATTCCACTCTCAGAAATTTTATATTTGATAACTCCGTTCATTTTATTACAATAATAATGTAATAAACTAGATGAAACTTTTTTATTTATTCATTCGATGAATGGATTGCCAAAATCATTACACAGAATTTCAATCTGAATAAAACATTGCTTGAAATCGCGGAAGGCTAGAAATTTAAAACAGAAATACTATTTAATGTTAATTCAAAATCTTATAAGTTTAAACGAGCAATTCTTGAATGCATAAAAATTTAGTTCGTGTATCTCAGAAACGGCTCTAACTAATTGGAATCAAATTATAAACTTATATAAGAATGTGCTTTTTAAGTTTATTTGTATAGTTATCTTTTTTGTAAAAACGCGATTTAACACACACACACTCACGCTCTCTCTCTCTCTCACACACACACACACATTTTTGTTTTATAATTCTATAATTAAATATTGATACGTGGTTATAGATGAGCTGTAAAAGTGTATCACAGATGGAGTAGTGGTCAGGGCTTCCATTCCTTTTTCTCATGCTCGACCTCGTATTTGATTGCTATTCTGTTATCCGTATTTGATTAAAAAATTAATGTCTATCAAAAACCAGTCAACACCTAGACAAAACTCGGTTTACAAATGACTAAGCAAGTGGACAATCAGTTGATATGCAAATTTTATTAAAACGAAATTCGCCAAATGATGTTTTGAGACCGAAGTTTTCAAACATGGAAATCATAGAAATTCAAAATCATTGATATGTTACTAACAATGAAAATAACTTATCACAGTGACTATAAAATACAGAATTCCTTTTAAAGGACTTCTTATTTTGAAGTTCAGATGTGAATCATTGAACTATTCATTTATTAAGGGCTCTATACAATTCAAATTATTTAAAATGCGTTTAGCTTTGAATATTTTGAGCAACTTTTGATCGATAGGTTACTGTTTTTCTCCTTTTAAAAGTAATTTTCAGTAAATTTTAAATTTTAACGCAGAATTAATAGTTCTAGATATTTTTGGCTAATTTATTTGATAGAATCTATGGCAGCAAAAATAATGTTCGATTATGCTATGCCATATGTAAAGTTTAGGCTTAAGCTTTGTGTTAAAAGATTGCTTAAAAGTTTAATCATATGTAATGACAGGCTAACCAGTAAAAATCGTGTTTAGACTTTAGTGGTATGAGATGCGCGAGGGATAGAACCTGGGACCTTGCGGTTCGCAGTCCAGTAACATAACCAGGATACAAAAGCGTACGCTCGTGTAGCGTAATGGTTAACTGGCTTATATGCTATTCACCACAAGACCTTAAAACGCTAAAAAATCTTTCAATCAGATCAAATAATAGAAGTAATCATGTTTTTAAGTAAATAAATGGTTGGATCTTATGAAGGATGTCTTTTAAAATTATACAAGGAGAATGAGTATAGGGGATGCGTTGATAGCAATCTATTAGAATATAGAGAATAAACAACATGAAGGATCAAATGCTTACTTATGAGCTCAGAGTACCCGGTTCTTAAAAGATAAGAGCAGTATTGAAAGCATTTCTATAAGGTAAACTATGCCAACTGTCAGTGAGAATTTCAATGGAGCGAAATCTGTCTGTCTCTCTAAAATACCATAGAGTTTGTCATTTTGAATCATGAATGGTTTCAACACGCTTTTTGATACTGCTAAAAGGGAAAGGGAGTTTATAATAGAAATGCCAGATTTCGTTGCTTCATCAGCCAGTTCATTGTCAAATATACCAAGATGAGAAGGAACCCACCTGTAGAGAAATAGAATTCCTTATTTGTAAGATTAAAGGGTTATTCAAAAGTACTAAAAGTCACTGGATGACTGAAATGATAGAGTTAGGCCAAGAACTTTTGGCAAAACTTTTTTTGTACTATTCTTCGGTATGTATTCATCACTTGCAAAACTCAGCGGCAAGTAATTGAACAGAGCAATTAATTAATCTAGAAGAAAATATATGTAGAATTTGCAGAAAGTAGCGAAGGCTCTTATGCTGAAGACTCTTCTGATGTTGAATTAGTTAGGTCCGTACTTTTCGTAAGACCAATTTACCATTCTTCAGTACGTATTAGTTACTTGCAAAAACGAGCGGCGAGTGACTTAACAGAATCATTAATTAATCTGGAAAAAAATGTATACAGAATGTACAGAAAGCAGCGAACGAAGGCTCTGTTACTGCAGATTCTATTACTACTGAATTCGTTAGATCTGGACTTTTCGTAAAATCAGTTTACTACAATTCAGTATGTATTCGCCATTTGCAAAATCAAACGGTAAGTGATTTAACAAAACCATAAATTAATCTGGAAGAAAATGTGTACATAATGAGTAGAAAGTTGCGAATGAAGACTTTGATACTGAAGATTCTATTGATACTGAACTAGTTAGGTCAGGGCTTCTCGTAAAACAGTTTACTATTCATCAGTACGTCTTCGTCACTTGCAAAACCGAGCTGAAAGTGATTAACATCAGATGAACCATTATTTAATCTGAAAGAAAATCTATACAGAATGTGCAGAAAGCAATGAACGAAGGCTCTGATGCTGAAAATTCTGCTGATACTGAATTAGTTAGATCAAGATTTTTCGTAAAACAAGTTTACTATTTTTTAGTACGTATTCGTCACTTGCAAAATTGAGCGGCAAGTCATTGAACAGAACCATTCATTAATCTGGAAGAAAATGTATACAGAATGCACAGAAGGCTTTGATACTGAATAAAAGAATTTTGAATCAAATATATTTGCAACAAATTAAATAATTTTTGATAGTTTTATTTTTATTAGGTGCAAATATGTAGAAAATCGTAAATTGAACGATTCAAAAGTTTTAGAACAAATTATCTACAAATAAAATCTTAAATAAAATAATTGAAAAATATCCTTTATATTTATTGAATCAATAAATCTACTTTTGAAACATAATGGCGTTTAAGTTTTTTTAATGTATAATTCATAAATATTAGTCATAATTAGAAAAAATATTCCTGACAAACTGATATTTTAAACAAAAAAGCTCAAAATCTTTGCGACTGAAACATATGAAGTTTTGAAAATATTCCTATTATAGATGGAAGATGACCATTTAAAAGGCCTCTATGAAGAAGTCTTGATTATCGAAGCAGGGTGCTATTTGGCGGCCAATAATTGGTTCAAAATAATGAAATTTTTTTGCTCTATATCTTGGTCAGATTTAGTAGATTAGATATGGAACTTCTTTTTTTAAAAATATTAATATACATAGAATAATTAGGTTAAGAGCAATATCGGATTGTTTAATGGTTTGATTAGGATTTCGAAATTTTTTTAATTGACTCAAACAAAATAAAATATAATTTTTTTCTTTAATTAAGGAACTTGAATATTAATAATTAATAAATTTGCATTAGCTATGAGGCTAATTTTAGAGTGGACAGCCAATATATGCTTTAATTGCAATTTGTATAATAATAAATCTTTAATCCTTCTGTGTTTGCTTACATCATTTTTCCCTAAAGAAGGCACCGATTTGCTTTTCAGATCAAAATTTATACGTAAGGTTAACTAAACTCTTAGAAAAAATAAATGGATTGAAATATTCTATTTTATCGAAAATATTCCAAATGCATATTCATTTTCTGCCTTTGAATTGCAGGTCATAAATATATAGCCTTTTGAATAACGATTACAGTTGGGTTCAAAAACGCATTAATGCAAAACCACATTTACATTTTCAGGAAAGGGTACTAATTAAATATTTCCCATGTTAAGCAACAAAGAGGGGGACTTATTTTAAGAGATAAAAGGGGTCTGATTTAAATTGTAGAAACTCCTTTTATCGCTTTTATTTACTTAATGGAGGAGACGGGAAATCTGAATGTCATTGATACGCCATTTCATCGTGAAATCATGGAAAACATTCAAATTCGTGAATTTATAATCCGGAATGCATATTATAATGGGACGTGAGGGGCTGAAAGCCACATTTCTATTTTTACATTTGAAATAATAGTGATATTCGTAGCAGTTAACAACCAGTTAAAAATCACAGTTCTCATGATAATAAAATGCTCTCAATAGACGGCGACGTGAATACGAATATGCTAAAATAATGGAAGGATGAAAAAGAATTCATGAATATTCTATTCGTCTAGGGCGTTACTGATGAAAAGAACAATTTTCTGACTAATTTAAGAATTTGCAGACGGCAATTAATTTTTTTGCATCAGAAATTAATTTTTTTTTGATGTCATTGGAGGCAAATGCCGAATATTTATAATCTCGACGTCTGTTGGGAAAATATACGAAAGTTTTTGATGAATAATTGACGACAAAGTAAAGTGTTTAACATTAGGAATATGGAAAATCGAAAGAATTAATATCAAAATATAAAACATTGTACATGCATAGTTTCAAATGAGTTTTCTGTACAACTGTTTTTATTGTTATCCATTCTTTTCTTTTTCATTTGAAAAATAAATATTTTAAAAAAATAGTATTGGAAACTGTTTGAGGATTATTATTTTATATACTAGATTCAACACCTTTACTTTAACATTACAGATTAATAGAAGATACATTAACAAAATTTATAAGAAAATATAAGTAGATTATTTTTTTTATCCTTTTCCCCCTATGTTTTAGTAAAAAAGTAAAGAAAGCCAAAGAAAGCACAAGGAAAAAAAAATGCATGTTTAATATTGATCTTGCGCCTTACCATCATTTTGTCAAACGTGTCACGCCACTCAGGATGATGAAGGCCCTGACAAATTGGAATTTCAATAAATTTTTTAATTGTTGTTCATTTAGATACTGGATGCAATTATAAATTTCAACTATTTAATTATGCGTCATATTTTATTTAAATTCATTTCTTTGTACGTAAAATTCAATCAATAATCTTTTTCAATTAAATATTTTGTGTTATTTAGTCTTAATGAAATCCAGAAAATAAAGATTTTTCCATATTGTTCACAAAACGAATGATCAAATCAGGATGATGTTTTAGAATACTCATTATGTAATTATTACCTGTATTACTCATAAATCTATTTTTTTACCACAGCCATTTTTAATAATGTAAACGTTTCTTATGGTTTTAAATTTATTATATTGACTGGGAAAACAAAATCACTGAATTGAGCTATACATACTGTAATATTCTTTATTTATCCTTGGAGAAATCCAGGAGCCTTCTAGTCTCCAAAGACTTTTTGTAATAAAATTGTTTTCCCAAGGATATAAAAAATGGTTTCTGATCTTCTAAAAGTATAGCTCAGTATATGAAACAGTATTAAGGTGTTCTTCTAAGGTCTTCTCAGATTAATTCGTATATTTACGAGCTCTTTTTACATACCTTGAACATACTTGCCGAAAAAAGAAGCAATTTTTTTAATTAATTATTACTGAAAGTTACAGAAATAATAAAAAAAGAGAAGTATAATTATTTTTCTTAGTAAATTTTGATGGTGGAATATATATATATCTTTCCATCACAAAGTTAACCTAAATCAGAAAAAAAAATAATTACAGATATAGTTGATATTAAATGTAATAGAATGAGAATTTTGTTTATCGGTTTTTACATTAAGTGCTCTTAATTTCAAAACTCGTGAACTTTCTTTACAATTTACATATTTTCCAGCTATAATTGAAAAGCTGCATTTAAGATTTCTTTCTTCTGTAAATACCTAAATCTCTGTTATACACACTTGGCCAATAAAATAAACTTATTAGTATTGTCTATTCCTTATTTATAATCTCTTAATGTAGCCATTCAGTGATATCATTTATAATATGAGTGTACTCAGTGTAGCCATTTATCATCTGTGGCCTTTATTTTCATTTTTTAACATTAAAGTTACAGTGGTGCAAAGTTACTTCCTTTGGTGAAAATTAAATCCGGATTACGGAATCTTATTTAATCAATGATTCTCAATAAATAATTTGAATTTTACAAATTCCACTTTCCTATGAAAAAACCCCTGACAGGCCTTAATAAATAAAATTACACTTCAATAGTGTAATTTTTTCTACAATTTTAACTTTAAAAAAGTAGTCAATGCGCTTGAATAATAACTAATATTGCCAGTAAAATAAAAATAAACGAAATAAGAAAAAAAAAAAAAGACGAATTATAATGAAAAGCTTGAATAAAATTCTTAGCAGTTTTTCTCAAACTTTTTATATTGCATTGTAGTGTGTTGAAGATAATTAATTTTAGATAATAATGATTTATTGATTCTTGAAGGTTTGAAATTTTATAAATTCATTACAATGAAATGCACTACAGTTTTTAATTATTTTAATAATTTAATATTTGAATGAACATTGCCATTCCTTGAAACTGACAATTAAAATTCTTTTTTATGTGTTTCTTCTCTATATTTAAAGCAAATTTATATCTTCGTAACTATCATTTCGCATAACTTTTACAAAAATAGACGAAAGAATTCCGATTTTAACATGCTCTTTCGTTCATAAAGAATTCGATAGTTTTCTAGCTAACTTCAAGTACCAAGCCATGTTTCTATCTCCCAAATTTCCTATTGGATATTCCTTTCATTGCTATATTTATTTATTCCAATGCTCTTTCAGAATTCAATCCAGTTTGCATTTGATTTATTGAATTTTAAAGAGCCAGATGGTTACATTCTAATGCAATAATGGAAGGTGAATCGATAATCCTCCATTCTCGTTCTTTATAATAATCAAAAACGAGTAATTGTAAGCGTATCATTGCAAAACATACATTTTGATCATGAATATTCCGATTTCCATATATATTCTCATTTCCATAAGTTAATAATTCAATAAATCTCTCTATAATTTAGAAATTTTTTTTCAAATTTTATTTCTTTAGACAATAAAGACAAACAAAATAGAAGTTCTGTGAATCTGTTACTTTATTTATGCAAATATCCGTGCAAAAACCACAAAAAATAAACTTTATGCATGTGAGATGTTTTGTTAATTTATTTTTGCTAAATATTACTTATAGATATATTATAAATAATTATGAGCTATTTTTTTCTGTTTTTATAATATCGAGTTTAATTTAATAATTCAAAAGTTTCGTTAAAATGCCAATACAGTAATTTTTTTATGTTTGACGACTACTACAGTTTTGAACTTATAGTTTGAAATGAAATACAAATTTAAGAACATCAAATTTGAGGTCAAAATCTAGATATTGTTATACTCAAAGCAAATATTTATTGAAAAGATGGCTTGTTTTCTGTTAATCTTTCTTTTACCTAAAAGTATCTGGAGGACATGAATATATTTCCCCAAAATATTAGTTTAGATACCAACTAAATTTTGTTTTCAATGAAGAAATAGTTTGTTTGAATAGAATAAATATTATTAGTATAATATTTACCTTTAAATATAAATATTACTGTTTTATTTTATAAATATCATTATCCTTATAAATATTATTGGTTTCTGTTTGCTCACGCTGTATAAATATTGTAAAATCCTTTCTTGACATTCGAATTAAGGGAATGTAAAATTTCATTTTTTAGGAAACGAAATTTATTCATCAGCTTTTATTCATTTACAGAGTATTTCTAAATTTTTTCTCAGATTTAAAACAGAGAAACAAGTACATTCTGCAATAGAATGTGGTGTGCATAACACTATAAAGTTTATTGCCATTGAATTAATTGAAAGAATGAAAGAACACGACACATTAATTAAAATGTACATAATTGATTTAATTGGTCTTGATTGATAGATGAATAATTGATTTAATGGATTACAAATTTAAAATCACGCAAAAGTATAGCTGCATGAATAATATTACTAATCTATTAGAACCTATAACATGATTGTAATTAGACTGTAATATCAGCAAGAAACCTCAAGGGATTTAACGAAGTATTCAAATAATTTTTCATCTGAAAAAAAAATACTTCACACGTTAGAATGAATGCATCTGGTGTTATTGCAAATTTGCATGCAACCAAATCTTTGTTATACCATTTAACTGATGCATATTTTTCTATAACATAATTTGCTGAGAAACAACCCATGTTCTACTACAAAAATCAATTGGTTTTTGTATTCCTGGTATACCCTTAAAACTCGTTTCATGATTGTCGATGAACCCTATGTATTTGGTAATCGTTCTTGGAATATTTCTTGGGAACAAAGAATTATACACTGGGATTTTATATAGACCTGCATTCAAATTAGATAAGATTTCAGAAATTAAAGTTCATATTTATGAGGTACAATTGGGTGACAAAATAATACGAGCACGCATGAAAAACTTACTTTGTTCTCAAGTTTTCGACCTAGTGGTTATGAAAGTTAAGGCATCAGTCATAAGTATTGCATGCGATTGCCATACTCTCTGATGATTGTTGGAATGTGGTGCCCAATTATTTGAGGCACGACAGGAGTACTGTATCAGCCGTTATGACAGCGTACACGAAATGCGATAATGTGACACCTGCGAAGCTCAACTGTGGACGAAAAGAAAGTTCACTGAGCGTTGACTTACATAGTGGCCCGAAAGAAAAAGCAATCTTTATCCCAAATAAAGTATGAAAATAAATAATCATCTCAGGAACAAATTTCAACAAAAACTGTCCCAAAAGAAATTTTCTACTTCAAACGTTTATGAAAGAGTTGCAATTCGCAAACCATTGGTAACATTGTTTCATACTTTCCAGCGCTGCTAAGGGCTTAAAACACATAGAAATTGGACTTCACTTCATGGCGATAAGTCACCTGGTTTGATGAATCAATCTTCACCCTATTTTAGATAACTGGCCGCGTTTATGCATGGAGAACGCTCACAGAAGCATTTTATCCTGCTTCGTTCTGACTGTGAAGCATGAAGGTGGTTCCTTGATGTATGGCGTGTGATATCTTGGTTTGATGTTGGGCTTGTTAATCTGTATATGGGAAGGTTGCAACTGCTCCCATGTTGATATTCTGGGAAATCAGATGCATCCTTTTCTACACAATTCAATTTTTTTTACATTCATGCCCTCTTTATCGACAATGAACGCCAATGCTCCCATTCAACTGCCAAAATTGTCCAAAAATGGTTTGAAGAGCAGGAAAAGGAAGTAAAACATCTTGCTTGACCCCCTCAGCCTCCTAGCTTGAATATATCGAACATTTGTGTTGATATTTGGAGTTAAATTTAGTGCTCGATTTTCTCTATCATCTACGTTTTTGGAATTGGGAACTGATCTCCAGTAGTAAAGGCTTCATATTCCGTTAAAAGCTGTTTATGACTTATATGCTTCCATATTATGTCACATGCAATCTGTAAATAAAACAAAGGATATTCCAACCTCCTATTAATAAAGATTTTCTCTTAATCTCATGGGTGTTTGTATCATTGTCGCACATCTGCAGTTGCATATACAGCTATCTTTGTCAAAAAAGTTTTTCCAGGACCAAAGCCACAAATCGAAGACATTTTATTAAAACTTTTCATTTTACTAAAATTCGAAAAAAGTTTAAAGCCTCTAAACGTTCTTTTTCCGTAATGTTTTAAAATTCATCTAAATAATATATAGTTTTGCCTATACAAACTGACAATCTTGTTCCAAAATTCAAAATAATAAGAAGAAATTCGTAGTTAGCATTAACTACCATATTTCTCTTTGAATCAAAATGAGTTCTGAGGCAATATTTAAACATTTAAATCTGAAATGGCGAAAAAAAGGAAAATTGAAAGTGCTTAAAGAAAGGAAACCTCTTTATTCACATTTTTTTTATGTCTTTTAACTGAAACCCCTATTTATATAACAAGTCCGAGCCATTGGAACGGGACAAGCCCACCAGGTAACCGACTGAAGGATTTTACAAAAGAAAAATATATTTATTTTTTATTTAATACGATTATACACGCATTTGAATATTATCACAAAAGTTTTGGACATTTCACCTAAACCAATTCAAGACAAGTTGAATAATTTGAATATTCCACCACGATTGAGAATAATTTTAATTAAAAATTTCTTGGGGGGGGAAATGCAGCATTATTAAGAACGATTTACCTCCTTAAACATTTTATCTAGCAAATTCGTATTAGATAAAAAGTCTAAATTACGATTTTATTAAAGAATTTCTCAAAATGTATATTTAAAAAATTATATATTGCAGCAATTTACAATTTAAACTATATTTATTAAGTTCACGAAGAAATGTTTAAAAAAAATTGCTTAGTTATAGTCCTTTTCTATAACTGAAAAATACACTTAAAAATTCGTTCATTTTTTTACACGTATTAATTACAATTATTTTGTTCATTTCAAAATTTTTGCAATATAGTAAATTGCAAAATCAAAATTTTTTTTTTAATTGCATGGAATTTTTTTATACCCCACACAACAAGTTTGCACCAATTGCCGCTTTTGCTCGGAATTATACTGTTTTATAATAAATATTTCTTAAACTAGAAATTAAAGAAAACGGAAGAAGGGGGGGGGGAGAAATGTTTTTGGTATAAATAATAATTTTTTCAATCGTGCACTTCATAATTTTATATTTCCGAGTTAGTAATTATGGTAATTTTATTTAAAATGCGAATAATTTGTACCCTTCTATATTTACGGTGAAATATACTTACTCAGGATTTCTTTTAATGACTAATAAATGTAATAGCCATTGCATTTATTATGCATTAAAAAAATAGGGGGCATTAAAAAAATGTAACTTTTTTTAATGCCCCCTCTAATACTGTCTGCAAGAATACTTTTGATTTATACCTGCTGTTAATTTAAATCTTTCTTTTAAATAATTTTAATTTATTGATAAATAATATAAATTTATTAACATTGTCCCACTCTCTGAAGCAAGCAATAATGTCCTCCAGATTTTTAATTTTTTAAAACATACATAAATTTCTAAAGTATTCAAATCCATGACCATAAATTGGAGTAATTAAGAAATTTTATTCTTTTACCTTTTGACCGCGAGATAGTTCGGCACTAAAAGAGTTTTAATAATCAAAAATGTATTTTTATTAAACTAGTGGAAGTAAAATAAGGCCTGCGATCAAAAACAAATATTTTTAACAAAACTTTTGCTCAAGATTTGCTTAGCAATCAATATTTCATTTAACGCGGCGTCTCATCCATTGTTTTTGACATTAATTTACCAGATGTTTTTAACGATATAGAAATTCTTCAGAAAACATTTATATATGGCTGTCAGAAAGGGGATAACGATTTCAAGTTATTGTAAAAATTCTCATTAAACTTTAAAGACTTAATAAACTTTTCTGATAGGATGTCAAAATCAAATCCGACGAGCAAAAAGCGAGTCACTCGTTAAGATTTATTATCTTAATAATATATCTAAGCTAACTTAATTTTATGACAAAGGGATTAGCATCTTTTCAGAAAATCTTTTATGAGAAAAGAAGAAAAGGACGTATTGCATTCAAGATAATAAAAAAGAATGAAGGTTAGAAAAAGATAAACACTTATTTAAATGACAAATATATCATTCATAAAAAGTGGGACTTAATTTTGAGTTGAGCATGATCCTTTTAACATTAAACTTGCATTCGTATAGACGTTAAATCTCCACTGATAATAAAGAAAAATGTATGTGTATATATGTGCATTGGCTCTCTACAGATAAGACAGACAGATGGAGTGACAGACAGATATACAGATTTGATTTAGAATTGCCAAATTTGGTATCTATATTGCTTATAAGGTGATAATAAGCAGTTTTTTTCATAATTTTAGCTATTCTTAATTTGAAAAATTGAGTGAAGTTATAACGTTTTTTGCGATAATCTCAAAAATATTGTTGAATATAAATGATTTCGACACTGCTTTAAAATTTTTAAAAAAGTCATTTCAATTTATGTGTAATGCGAATTTTGTTTGGCAATTCTCTAAAATATTTTTTTTCATAATTTTCAACAATAGATTTCCTTACAGCAATGAAATTCAAACTCTTTTTACTGTTTATCAAATATTTAATAGCGCGGTGCTCTTTCACTGTTAAGAATTCTAAGGAATTCTTCTGCTTATTCGTACACTTTGCGTGCCGGCGTACTGGCATAGGAGTAGCGCGTCTTTCCGGTAATCCGAGCGTCCCGGGTTTGAGGCCGGGTTTGGGCAAGGTTGTTCTTTCTTTATTCTATGTGTGAATGTGCCCTACTGTAAAAAGGGGTTGTGCAAGCGAATGAGTGATACGTGAGTAGCGAAGTCGTACTTTTGGCCCTAGTTGGCTCTGCTAGAAAAACAAGAGACGTTCCCCTACCGGCATAAAATCGCTGTCTTCGTAACAGCGGGCTTGTCCATGGCAAGTGCCATAAGAAACAACAACAACAACACTTTACATGAGGAATAAGAAAGTGAAGTTATATTACCGTGAAAGACAATGTGCATTCTAAGATAGATTACTCAGATACTTTAATATTGAAGGGAATTATGATGCCATGCGACTGGGTTCCATTCAGAATGCTCATGTACGCAATGAACAGAATATTTGTAAGGATATTTTAATAATATGACTTTTATGTCTGTGAGAATTTGTTTCGTAAAAATACTTTACTGGATGGGGGAATCATGAACGTTTATGTTCTAAGTTATATTCAGTTTATGTAATGTCCTGATAATTTTATGATTCTATCTCGATTGATTCATCACCCTTAATGCTCAGGAAAATGCTCAGTTATATGGACTGTAAATTTATTAACTCTCATTTAAACTCATGGTCGATACTTTCATTAGCAGTCACCGTACAGATAGATAACCAGCCTCCAGTAAAATATAAAGGATCGGAACAACAAACATACACACACAATAAACAATTACAATATTAAGCAATAAACAATAAATATTACAATATAAACAATTACAATATTAAGCAGTAAACAATAAATATTACAATATAAACAATTACAATATTAAGCAATAAACAATAAATATTACAATATAAACAATTACAATAAACAATCCAAAACCCCATTTTCGTTATTACTAAGAAGGATTAAAGAAAACAGTCATTCTGTGATGGAAAGTCACATAGTATCTTGCAAGATAAACAGATATGGGCAAGATAGATAGATACATAAGTTCAGAAATTTAATAAATACTGCCATTACAAAAAGGCTAAAATAAATGAAGGTTGCTTTTTTTTTTTTTTTTTTTTTACAAAAGCGCAAAAAGATGCAATTAAGTATCAATTTTTGTGGTATTTGTAAGTATTTTGTTCTATAAATGATTCAGAAATATGTTATTTCACTTATTTGTATAAACTCATTATTCATCTAGAAAATTTTATCAGTTTTATTATTCGAATTTATAGCAAAATATTGGTCTAACTATTGATGTTTTTACACAATAAAACGTATTTTTATTGACGTTGTTTCTATGTCTAAATCGAGTTTCCCTTGTCTTTTCCTATTCACCTCTTGAATATTGTTTCAGTATATGAATTGCATAATGCAAAATTATTTTATAATGAACTAAAAATGTACCAAATTTCCATAAATAATAGGCATTTTTTGTATAATTATCATTTCCAGGAATTTAGTGATTTGCAGTTAGTTTCCAATTTATTAAATGTGAAATATATTAAGATAAACTGTAATTATACTTAAATGTTATGATTTAAAATTTTTAATTTTAAAACCAGTTGTTTATTTAATAATCAAAAGTATCATTGAATATTTATAAAAAAATCTTTTGAGGTATACTTCCTATGGAAATTAACGTTACATTACATTTAATTAATAAGCACAGGGTATGATGGTGAGAGTTCAAAGTACAAATGCAAATACACCCGATACCCCCCCCCCCCCAATTTCTGAATGCAAGAAAGAAGTGCTTGTTAATGTTTATAGATAATGAAAAGAAACAACTTATAATTTCCGATTCAAATCGTGAATTGCAGCTGAGTAGTACAGAGAAGAATTCCTAAATGCTTCAAGACCTGCAGTCCAAAAATATGAATATCTGCAGTTCAATTCGCAGTTTTCAAATGCATTTATCTAAAATTCTTATTCACAGTAATCCGCTAAGATACAGTGGATAAAAAAAGTATTGGCAATTGCTTATAAATGATCATATTTGCTAACAAAGTATGTTTACAAATTTTATTTTAACATAGCGATTACAGAAGTAGGAAAGACAAACAAATATAACGAAATTTTCATTTAAATATTTTTTTAGTCAAAATCTACGAGAAAATCCAAAATTTACATGATAAAAAAAGTATTGGCAAAATTATGAAATTGTCAAAATTATGAGCGAAAACAAAATCAGTATATGTTTAGTACTTTGTATGCATACCTTCTGCATCTATAACAGCTTGTAATCTATTTCTCATAGAGGAAACTAAGGTCTTTGTTGTACTGTTGGGAATTTTGTGCCATTTTTGCAAGAGTAAACATTTGAGGTCGTCTTTACTTGAAATTTTATGTTTCCTGATTTCTAGATCCAGCAGGTGCCATAAATTTTCAATTGAATTGATGTCAGGCGATTGAGGTGGGGTTTTTAACTGGCGAGGAGCATTGCAGAGTAGCCATTCACGGGTGAGATTCGCTGCATGCTTGGGGTCATTGTCTTGTTGAAAAACGAATGATGTTCCCAAGCCAAGATTTTGGGCACTGATTTTTAAGTTATGGCGCAAAATGTCAATGCATGTACGTGCTGTCATAATACCATCAATAAAATACAAGTTGCCAACTCCATTAGCTGCCATACAGCCCCAAACTAAGACGCTGCCTCCACCATGTTTTACAGTAGCAGTTAAATGTTGCTCTTCCAATTCAGTATTTGGCCTCCTCCACACATATCGTCGTCCATCACTGCCGAAAATGTTAAACTTTGATTCGTCGGAAAAAATAACTGTGTTCCAAAACTCTTCGGATAAATCAACGTAGGATTTTGCGAAATCTAACCTCTTTCTCCTATTTATTTGCGAGATGAATGGTTTATTTCTAGCTGCCCTTCCATAATAACGTCCCTTGTGTAAAACATTCCGTACAGTCTGTACGCTGAAAGTCTTTTGCGAAGTGAAAGCAACATCTCTAGCTATCCAGGGTGCACTTATTTTAGGGTTATTCTTAACCTTGTTAATAATGGCACGTTTTTCTCTTGTAGAAAATATTCGATGTCGTCCACTTCTAGTCTTTTTTTCCATTGATCCTGTTTCCTTGAACTTTTTTACAACACTTCTGACAGTAAATAAACTTCTATTCAACTGCACTACTATAGCACGATAAGTTAAACCTTCATTTCTGAGCCTAATTATTATGTTTTTAACACTAACGTCGAACTCCTTCGATTTCGAAGTCATTTTGCTGCAGTAATCGCAAAATAATGCATAGACACTTTTGGAGTAGTTTTGCAGACTTTATACCGGTAGAGTTTCTTATCAGGCGAAACACGTGACTTCAATTTAACAAAATTTGCATAGCAGTTAAAACTTTGCCAATATTTTTTTGACATGCAAATTTTCGATTTTGGAAGAAAAAATCGTAGAAAATGCATATTAAAAAAAGTTTTACTATTTTTATATACCTAAGATGTCTTGTATTTAATTACTACAGCTAAAATTGCATAACATTTTATTTATTTGTCAATATGAATAAATTAAGGCAATTGCCAATACTTTTTATACCCACTGTATGTGCTCCTTTTACTAAATATTCGATGACACGCATCTGGCCTCTCAGGCCCGGATAAATCTTTACTTTCACATATATGTAATACAGAGAAAATATAGTAATCGTTAAAAAATTTCGAACTCGAGAACTTGACGAATTCCACGCTTCAAACCTCTTTGAGTTCGAAAAACACATTTTTAGAAAATGTCAGTCTGTCTCTCCAAAAATAATTCAAAAACGCTTTGACCTAAATGGATGAAATTTGGTATACAATCTTTATACAAAATTTGTAGATTTGTATCACATTTTGAGCAAAAATCTATTATCTTTGAAGTTTTTTATTATTATCTTTAATAAATTTTAATACTATTATTTCATTTTATTCCATTTCTGATATTGTAATATTTAAATATTACAAGAAATATTTCTTATAAACATAGAGTAATTCAAGCATTCGAAATATATGGTATATATTCTCTCTTTTTAGACTTTTATATTTTTCTACAAGGAAATATTTTATCACATACCACAAGAAACTAATAAAACGGTCTGGTGGTTCTAACAAGATTGAATTTGTAATAAAATATGTGTTTCTATCAATTTGATGCTGACGGTGTTCGAAAGTTTATGAATGGATCAGAAGCTCGATTTTGAATGGGCGATGGAAAGAAAACCACATTTTATCATAGAAATATTTTCAATTAATATGTGTAGATTAAGCATCTTGGTATTTTTCATAAATGATAAAAGTTATAAATTAATTTTTTTAATCGAAAAAGTAATAAATTCGATTTACTAACAGGATAAGCATTTCATTTTTTAAAGCTAGATTTTCATTTTATATGCAATGATAAATGTGTTACATTTTCATGATAATATTTAGCTGACTGCTGTTGCGACTTATGGTGCTTTACAAGCCCGCTGACAGTAATCTGTCAGCGATTTAAGCCGAGTGAGCGTCCCTTGTTTTTTCAGTAGCTCCAACTGGGGCCACGAGTACGATTAAGCTACTTCATGCGTCACATTCGTTTGCACAACTCCTTTATACAGGTGGGCACACTCACACATCTCGCTGATAGAACACAGAAGAAGAACAAAAAGGAAAGAAACTTCATAGTATTTAGAGAGCGCAGCTGCAGCTACTTCTAAAACACAGATGAACTGATACAAAGGTATTAAAATCAAGTTACTAGGAAATTCAAATAAACCAAATAAAAAAGAATCCGGATTCTTTTTTATTTGGTTTATTTGATTTTCCTATTAACTTGATTTTAATACTTTTGTATATATATATATATATATATATATATATATATATATATATATATATATATATATATATATATATATATATATATATATATATATATATATATATATATATATATATATATATATATATATATATATATATATATATATATATATATATATATATATATATATATATATATATATATATATATAAGAAGCTTCTTGAATATATATTTTTATTTTAGCATGCATAAATTATTTTATAATTTATTTTTTTATACTGTGCAAAATTCTAAGCCAAGATCTTTAAAGTTGAAGATTAATTTATTTCATGAAGATTGACATCCAAAAGAAGATGCTACTTTAAACAAAAATGAATATGCATGCAATATTATTTCAAAAAATATTTTTTTCAAGATATAATTTTGTGAATATAACCAATGTAACAGTTACTTTTTTTAAATATTACATTTAATGTGTCCTTAAAAAAGTTTTTGAAAGAAATTCTTATTTTCTTATTTAAAAAAAAATGCAAACAAAATTTCCTAGTTGAAGAATTTTTATCTGTTTTGATTTTATTGATAGTACTTAAGCAGACATCTATTTTAAATTGGAAATGATTTTATTTATTTTTATATGATTAATTTATTTCAGTTTAGAGCAAATGTTTTTGGTCGGACATTTAGATACTTTAACAAAATTGTACCTTTCAAATTCGTCAAAAGTCCATTAAAATGGAATAAAGGCTCTTTAATATTTTTACGAAAAGAAAATGATCGAACTTTTCACATAACAGCACCCAATAATTCTTTCAATCACCAGAAGTGACCACTGAAAGGAAATAACAATACACCTATACATTGCATAAATTTATTTCAGAAATAAAAATTCAACATAAGTTCCACGATATTACATGGCACAAGAAGAAAAATTACAGCATATGATAGCTGAATGCAATGTGTCAGATTGAACCTACCTGCGGCCTTTCGAATGGCATCTTTTGAATCCTGTCGATGTGGCAATGGAGGAGAGGAAGTTTTAAATTTGAAATATTTTGAAATCGCATCAAATATGATCTTAAGACCCTCGATTCATTGACCAATATTCGCCTTAATACGGGGGAATGAAAGGTTATTTTGCATGGAAGATACTACATGTGGCACATCTTTTTCTTGCGAAATGGCTCAGGCAAAACAGTGTAAAGCCCCGCTCCGACGAAATTTTTGCGACATAATTGCCGATGAAACAGATTAATCAACTTCGTTTGATCTAAAAACTATAACAAGTTTCAGAATCCAATCGAAAATCTACTTGAATCCAGACATTTAACGTATTAATTGTGAAATTCAATATTCATTTCTATTAAATGAGGTTATTTTAAACTATTTAAATTATTCCTAGCCTTATATTCTATAAAAATGATGAGAAATTCATAGATATCTTAAATATTTTGTGGACTCTAATTTGAAACATTACGACAACACACTTCGAAAACAGATGAAAATAATCTTATTACATAGTCACGAAAGCAATACAATGTGGGGGTTAAATGAATCTTCATTTTTTATAAGGATGTAAATTTAAATCAGGTAAAATTTTGCTTCAGAAAATTTTATCGGTGACCTCTTATACTAATTGCATTATTTAATCATCACAATATTTGATGCTTCTAAGTTGACGTTTTTAATGAAGTTTCCAACTACAAGTTTCAGATTATTTCAATATATAAAGTCAGGCTGTTATATGAATTTTTATAATATGAAAACCATTGAAGTCTTCTAATCAGCTAATTAGTAAACAGTAATCTAATCTTAAAAGTATTCCTAAAGATCATTATTATTTTTATTATCGAATACCATAGTTATCATCAATTATGAAAAAGAAATTTTTAAAATATTTTTCTGAAACTTATTTATGTTTCTTCCCCGTTTTTAAGCACATTAAAGTATGGATTCATGAAAGCGAAAGCGATAATTTATATTATTTTGTAGTATAAAAAAAAGCAAAGATTTCATAATTCAAAATAATTAAGCAAATATTTATTGTATAATTTTTCAATCAGTGGAATTATACTTGAAAAGCACATAATAAAACACGTTGAATCTTGTGTATTTATTATGTACCACTCAAATGTGTTACAAACGAGGAATAAAATTTTGTATCAGTTTTGAAAATCGACCTCAATTAAATTTCCGCATCTTTTATAATTCTTGAATTCCTTAATTTCCAAAACTTTTTCTAAAAACTCTTGTTAAAAATAAAAAATCTAGTTTTTATAAATAAAATTTAACGTTGCATCGAGTTTCAAGAATAAAAACGAATCTAGAAAAGAATCTATTTGATAAAATCGTTCCGATAAATGTTAAATAATGTAATAAGCACTTAAGTACAACGTTAAAAAACTATACAATTTTTTTTTTAGTCATAAAAATATAAATACGAATTTTTTGCTGGAAAATCTTTGCCTACTCGAGGGGAATCGAATAACTACGTGCTAAACTTTTTTCTGTTTTGATCAAAGCTAACACTTCTGTCCATTTACTGATGGTTGTTTCTGCTTCGCCGTTTCTGAGAAGTATTCCTAGTTTTCACTCCATTGAAGCTATCCGAGGGGAATCCAGTTTGTTTAAGACATCCGGCAATCGAGTTTCAGGTTTGAAGTGGTCTCCCTGACTGCATACGACAAAGTCTTGACGAAAAAGCGAACAAGTTAAAAAAAAAAATAAACAAGAAGAAAATAAATGTTTATTTCACTTTTCTTTTTGTTTAACTGTGAAGAAATTTTGCGAAACTGAGTGCTGATACATTTGATATATTTTTGTTATTGTTAACATTGATGACTTATAAGAGTTACTTTAACAGATCACTTAATTTTGCTTAAAATTAAATAACGAATTAATTTATAGTTACTTAAAAATGAATTGGTCAAAACAACATTCGTTAAGTTTTTATAGAAGAAAAAAATACAGTTTTTTTTAAAACTAGCATTCAAGATTTAAAATTATTCTTTTTTCTTTTACTTAAATTAAATTATAGAAAAAGAATTATAATTAAAAATACATTTAGATGAAATTGATACAGAAACTTAGATGTCTTGCAAATAGGTATCTCGGTAATTTTTGTTCTTTAATTGAATAATGTTTACATAGATAGCACTATCTAATGTCATATTAAATATTCGCTAAAAAGTTAAAATTAATTGTTTTACAAATTTTCAGGAATAAAAATTTGATTTAAATATTTTTAAATGAATATTTTTTAAAAGCATATAATTTTGAAATTCTTAACAAACAGAAAAAAAAAATTTTTTTGAGAAAATACATTAGTCAATGCGTTCATAATGTTATTCTATTGATTATCTGAAAAATTTAACTTGACAGGCTATTGTACATAATTAATAAATTACTTATACGATAAAAAATAATTTTGAATTTTTTTGAAATGCAATGCTGTCAATTTTGTGAAAAAATTTGCACTATCAGATTTTGCCTACGACAAAAATTAATGAAAACCCCCATAAGCCCAAGAAATAATAATAATAAAAAAAATTAGGAAAATGTGTAATAATGATTTAAATGGTACAAATCATTAACATATGTTTACATAAATCGGGTGCACATTAAATATACAAAAAACTGATTTGAAATAAACTGATTCAAACTAAAAAACGGACTGATTTGTACTTCTCCAAGATTAATAAGAGAATAAAATCTAAGTACAGAAAAAGATTGCGCTAGGGAAGATTGAACATCCTCCAGTTTTAAGGGCAATATTAAAACTAAAGATATGCATTCTTTGAAAATGATTTTGAAGTGCCTGAAATGTTTTTGAAAATAATAACAAAACAATAGATTCAAGCGATAAATTTCCTTGAAAGAATAACAATAACAATATGTGCCGAACAATACACATTACATTTTTACTACCTAATATGATTTGATTTTATTTGCCATGAAGTATCTCACGAGAAAATTTTCAAGCCATTAAATTCTGCCTAAATTTCCTTTAGTGTAAATTGAAGAAGAGCTTCAGTTAGGAAAAGGAAAAAAGCACTATTTAGGAAGCAATTGAGCAAAAAAAGTCCAGTTAAGTGACTTCAGATTATTTCTTCATTTAAATTTATTACACATTTTTTTTGTAAAAGATTTGGAAGAATTTCGGTATTTTTAAAAGCGAACTGAAACAAACATTAAAAAAAGAACCTATTTGGTCCAATGATTGTGCAAAGAATTTAAGAGCAATTTAACTCAGCAATATCCATTGCTTTCCGAAGATACGACTTTTATATTTCTCTTAATAGTTACATTTAAAGCACAAATATGTTCCAAGACCTTCTTCAATGTTTATAAATCGTAGTTTTTATAATCGTAGAATCATGCTAAGAATAACTAGTTTTAAGCTGCAGAATAATTGAAAGATCATCTTCGGAAATAAAATCCAAAATATTATTTTAAAAATTTTGGAATATTTCTATGCACAAAATACCCTATAAGTATAAAAACCTCAAAAATAATAAAAGATTATTGATAAAGCAAGTATGCATCAAAATGCCAAGTTGGAGCACTGAAGGTTTCTTCTAATTGCTCGTTTGGAATATCTTCTGAAATTTTTTATTACCTTAAAAATATTAATTAATTATTTATTCTTATGAGTCTTTTACTGTAGATATTTATGTGATTATTTATGTGAAAGTAAAAGTAAATGTAATGGATTTAATTACAATTATTTTGAAATAAAGTAAAATAACAAATATTTTCTAAAATGTACAAAGTATGAGAATTTGAGCGTGCACGATTGCTTTTTACTACTTCTGATTTACAAAAAATACTGATAGACAAATAATACTGAAATCTACTTGAGTTACAATTTATAATTTCAGAATGTCATTAAAAATAAAATATTTTTATAAACACCATTTCTATTTCACTAAAAAGTGTATAATCTCAATCTTGAAATATATGGCGGTCTTAATTTTTTGTCTTCTTTTAAATTTTCCAATATTAGTCAGGAAACGTGACCAGAAAATTCTTTGACTTAAAATATATTATTAAAACCCATCAAAGAGTTCTTCAACATTAAATTTTCTTTTATTATTATAATTAAACTTACCATCCTTCGCCGCTTTACCATTGAAAACCCAATAATTTATTTTGAAAAAAAAATGGAGCATAATTTTATCCTAAAATAGTTGCGATCTAAGTAAATTTTCAAAACTCTTCTTTAAATTATTTTTTAAACTTATCAATTGCAGTCAATTTTTATTTTTATATGCTTTCTTTTGATTGAATTATTAGTTAAAGTATAAGGATAGTAATTATGATGTAATGTTTTTATATTGAATAAAATATATTTTAATTTTCATAATTTATCTTCTCATAGTCATAACTATCATGAATAATTATTTAAATTTAATTTAGAACTTTGAATGCAATATTATCATTTAATAACTTAAAAAAGAAATATAAAATGCAACAAAATTAAGGAATTTGAACTTATAGGTTGTCGTAAGGATTTTGAAATTTAAAATGGCAACCAAATTCTGGGTGGATAATTTAATTTTAGGCCCCAAATGATTTTATTTATTGTTTTTAATTGACATAAACTATTTTTAGAATCCAGAAAATATAAATTACTATCTGCCACGAAGGTGAGCATGCATTATGATCCTATAAATCAAAGTAAAATGATAGTAAAGACATTTAACCATCAAAGAAGAGGTACCAGAAAAAAAGGAATAAATTTCCCCAATGCAGATTGTGCTTTAGATGCTTCAAAATAGCGATGATCATCAGTAGAAAATATTTTTTTCTGTCGCTTGTAATAATCGTAAAAGAAGACAAGAACTCATTAATATTGTAAAGTTAGAACTTTACTAGAGATCTTTTGTATAGTGAAGATATGAAATAAAAGATCCTCTTGAGTCATTGCAGAATGGATGTTAAATGTTAGGATAATTGAGAAATTATTGGAAAAGCACAAAAATGTCAGAGAATGCATACGAAAAGATTTGGATTTTATATAAAAAGAAATGCTGTTTCTTTCAATTATTTTTGTTTTATGTCAAAACTTAATAAAAAATTCAATGAAAATATCAATTTTGAGCAGTTTTAGGACGATAGTATTAGCGAGAATGATTCAAATATTTTATTTATTGAGGATATCTTTAAAAGCATACTTTGTTCTGCATTTATTGTTTAAAAAAATAAACAAAACTACAACTTTCAAACATTATTTTTAAATTCATATTCTAAAATGATGGGAATATACCATGTTACTAGTTTTGTTTATGTCCGCTTAGGAATACTGTTGGATCAACTCTGGCCATTTTTAAATCCGGTCGATAGAACATTTAACTATTACAATAGACGAAGCATCAAATTTCCGGAAGTTTGAAATAATTTTTCACTAAGGGAAACCTGCAAAACTTTGACAGTGTGGATAGTTTATAAAATTACATCTTTTAGTGCAGATCATAATCTATTCTGATCTTTTAAGGGCTAGAAAAATTGAAAAAAAAAGGATCTTGGAGAAATTTAGGAAACATCAAAAATGTATAACTGAATAACGGCCAAGTACTTTATCACAGAGTTTCCATGATTTTTTCAAGTGTATATATTTTAATGTTCAAACTTTTTATATTCTTCAGAAATTGATGATTTTATTGAAATGCAAAGTTCGCATCTTTAAAATAAAATATTGCAATAATTTAACTTGCTTTTAGTCTGATAGGCTTTTTACATACCATAAAGACATCGTATTGGATGATTTCTGAATAGCAACGTAAGGTTACTTGTTTATGCAATAGCAGACATTAAACATAGCAATATTATTTGCTTATGCAATCTCAGGCATTAAATATCAAGTTCTTCGTGGAGAATAAAAGGATTTATCGATAAGAATAATTTTTCTAAACGCACCCATTGGATGTACTAAACTTGCATGATTCCTTTTGTGTTTGTTTCAACAATCTAATGTGCAATATTATTGCTTATTTAAAAATTTATAACAAAATATGGTATTAACAAAAAGCGATGACTAAAGGAAATAGAGTTTTTCCTATTTGTAAAGGTAATATGGCAGAAAACATCTCGTCGTGATTAAGCTACCTAAATGAAATTCTCTTATACGTTTGAGGAATGCTATTTAGGATACGTATTTTGGTACATGTATATTTTTCATTGCTTTACTTTTTCCCGTCAAAATACAATATTAAGAAATGCATTAAAATGCATTAAAGAAATTCATTTACTCTCGTATGTTTAATTAAATATACGAAAAATAGAATCTGCTATATAATTGCAGAAATGTTATATCTCCAAGGCTTTGTTTTTTACATGTGTGTAAAAGAAACTGAATAAG
Organism: Argiope bruennichi; assembly: GCF_947563725.1. NCBI lineage: Eukaryota > Metazoa > Arthropoda > Arachnida > Araneae > Araneidae > Argiope > Argiope bruennichi. The sequence continues at coordinate 66,355,916 of NC_079151.1, read as the reverse complement.
GTTCTGGTTTATCATTCAAAATGAAAGATATTATTTTATGAATAAATATTTGTAATCCGGGGGTTGGCAAAAAAAAGTTTAAAGCCATTTTTATAAATATTTACCAAAATAGTATTTTCGGGCCACAAGTTGCCAACGTGAATTACAAGTATGAAATATACATTTTTGAAAATTGAGCTTAAAATAGGTTTTCTTTTAAACTATTTTTTTTTACTTTGTGTAAAGGTTCTGTAAAGAAATATACTAATTTAAACCATTTACTATCAATAATTTAATAGCAATAATCATAATTATAAAAAATAACTACTAAAGTATAAAAGAAGTCGCTCTAAACTTTCTTATACAAAAATTAGTAGTTATCATTTGTAAAACAGCATGAAAGAAATTTAAATATTTTATAATAATATATTTATATTGTATAAATAATAAAATTAAAAAAAGTGTACTGCATAGATCAATGAAAACAGTATAGTTTCGTATGATGTAGAGTTATAGTAAAAAAAATCACCAACTTTTGCATTTTATTTGAGTTTTTAAAACATTTCTAAAGAAAAAATGTACTCATTGGAAGAATTATTAATTATTTTTGAAGAATTATTTTATTATAAAGATTTATTATTATTTTTATTATTAAGAATTAGAAGAATATTTATTAAAAATTATCGGAATTATCATCATCATTATTTATTATTATTTAATTTAGTTAATATTTATAGTTAATATTTAGTTAATATTAACCTTCGAATAGCAACTGAGATATTTTCAATAGCAGCTTCAAGAAATGTAAGAACTCAAATACAGTCAGAATCCACGGTTCAATTAATTTTGTTATATATAAATCTTTTTTATTTTTTGTCTTATTGAAAACTGATTTGTGATATCATAATATCATCTGAAAGCATTTCTTTTATTCTACTATACAATAGTAACTAGAACCATAACTAGAAGAAGTTACGAAATAGTAAAAATACATTTTCTGCAAACAAAGAAAAATGGAGGAGCATATACTTACGTAAAAAAAAATCAGTAAACATTTCTTAGGGTTTGCATAGAACCATTGCAAAAACATAGAACTTCTAAAAGTAAATCTATATAGTTTGAGCGAGAGTTTCTTAAAAACAAATTTAAAAGAAATTTGGCATCACATTCTATGCATATTTCTGAATAGCAATTTCTTCTGAGATGGTCGAGCCGATATTTTCCGTCTTCATAAACTTGTCATCTAAATAACTACTTTAAAAACTCGCTTTCAGTGGTAAGTTTTAGATTTCTTTCTAGGTTTCTAAATTTTCTTCAAAGATGAAAGAAAAATAATGAAAATTCTAAATGCAATGCTGACATGACAGCTTTCATATTTATATAAAGTTTAAAAAATAATTTATAAGAGAAAAAATGTGCCTTTAAAGAATGTTTTTTTTTCCACATTTGAGGTATATTTTTCAATTGCCGGCAGAATTCTTTGCTGTTTTCTTTTCCGTTATGCTCAAAAAATTTTAACTTTAATGTTTGTTTGTTTCTTATAGCACTTGCCACTGACAAGCCCGCTGTTACGAAGACTGCGATTTAAGCCTGAGGGGGAACGTCTCTTATTTTTTATAGCAGCGCCAACTAGGGCCAAGAGTACGACTTTGCCACTCAAGCATCACTCATTCGCTTGCACAACCCCTTTTTACAGGAGGGCACATTCACACATCTCACAGATAGAACAACAGAAGAACAACCATGCCCAAACCGGGACTCGAACCCGGGACGCCCAGATCACGGGGAAGACGCGCTACCCCTATGCTAGGACGCCGGCAACTTTAATGTATTTTGTTTATCTAAAACTATGCATTTATTTGAAAACAATTCACAAAGCTTCACAAACTTTTACAGAGCTACCAAGACATTTTTGTGATATTTTTACTACTAAGAAATCTTGGTTTAGGATTATATTGTTTACGTTCATTTTGAATTTCATTTTTATGTTTATTAATCAGTTCAGTGTAAATGCATCGAAATTTTCGTAACTTTAAAATGAGTGCAAGTAAACACAATATTAACAATAGCTTTTAAGTATATATATTTACGATTTACTTTTTTGAATTGGTATTTTTCTTTATTTTTTCTTTCTTAGGCAGATTCTTTTGTCAATAGATTAGACAAATAAATTTTAGTTTAATTAAAAAATGAATTTGAATTAAACAGGTCAACAATGGTCACTTGCTACCCAATATTCTCTTTTCTACAGCTTTCCATTTTCGAGAGGTATTAGAAAATAAATCCTTAAAATCTGGAATGATTTCTCCAATTTCATTTGCAAATTTATTTCTTTTCTTTACAAGTTTATCTAATTAATCAGAATTCTCTATGCTTATTGTAAAATTAAATTAATTTCTTCATTTGTTGTGGTGAGATATTGTTCATCAAAATTGATTGGAAAGACTAAATGAACAGTATTAATATGGTAATCTAATTGACAGGAGATGATGGTATCAAGTATTTTTTAAACGTATGGAAACTTAAAAGATACTTCGTATCTGTTTAACTGATGATTCACTTTGAAATCAGATTCAGGGATATGTTCAGTACTATTGTACTTAGTGTTCTGTATCTGGATACATAAAGGGCATATTTCAATGTCACCCATTTCCCTGTACCATTTTTAGTTAACAATAAGAAAAACTAATATTAAACGAAATAGATTGTGGGATGGGATCCAAAGAGGGAAAATGATATGGCAGTTTACTCATTAGAGATTTTATTGATCGATTTTTGACAACAACTGCATTGCTATTTGTCTTTTTATTTTCACTTACAAAATTTAGTAATTCATTTTTAAATTTTGGCGAAGCCCTCCTACCTTGAGCTCTAAAACACTTGCTTGGTTTTGTGTATGTCTGTCAGACAGCTGAACTAGACTGAGGATAATTAGTATGCCATATTTGGATCAAATTTTTAGATTTCCATCAAATTTTAGATAAACTCTAAGAAAAGAAAGTCTGTTTGTTTGTGTGTATGTCAAAGCAACTGCTAAAACACGTGACAAACTAGATGGATAAAATTTTCTTGAACAGTTTTATAATAAGATTAATAGATCTGTGTTAGATTTTAGATCAAAACCGTCAAGACATTAATTGTGTAATTCTTTATATTTGCATGTATATGAATGTTATAACTCAAAAGTATTAATGACTTAGATAAACGAAATTTGTTATCTGGTCTTTTAATCTCAATTAAAAATTTGCAATGAATTTTGATTTTTGTTCTGATATAAGGGATGCAATATGAGTATTCTGTTTTTTATTTTTTTATTCCATATATTGCGAAGAATAAAATGCGAAATATTGCGTTGAGGAAAGGACCGGTGGAAAGGTAAAAAGAGTGAGGAGCATTTCCGGTAACGTGTTTCACTGCCTACTTCTCGCATTATGTTCAGGTATGCAGCTTCCTATTAGGAGAATGACATGATGGTGCTATATTACCTATACTACGTCTGACATGTGGTAATTATTATATCCTAACAGCAAATTCAAGAGTTTCCGAAATGTTTATTTTAATGTATGCTGTTATTTACCATACAAATATCTTATGTACTGCTTAGTTTTAATCAATCGTGTACATTGCATTTGTTTATTCTTGCTATATCATTGAAAAAAAATGAGAACGCCCATAACCAAATTTAAATTTATGGGAATTACGATCAACCTATATTTTTTAGTTAGTGAAAATCTCTATTAATGACTTGAAAAATTTTAGGCCAGTATGGTTCATGATATTTAAATTAAAATATTTTACTTTTTAATATCCTGTTTTGTGATGTATAAGAAATAGAGATTGTATATTTCACCACTTATCATTTTTAATAGTTTTGTTAAGTAACTAAATTTACACCAGTCTAACTATAGTAAACAACTTTTTTAAAAGTTGTTTACTATTAATTTGGTTATGGACGTTCTCATTTTTTTCAATGATATAGCAAGAATAAACAAATGCAATGTACACGATTGATTAAAACTAAGCAGTACATAAGATATTTGTATGGTAAATAACAGCATACATTAAAATAAACATTTCGGAAACTCTTGAATTTGCTGTTAGGATATAATAATTACCACATGTCAGACGTAGTATAGGTAATATAGCACCATCATGTCATTCTCCTAATAGGAAGCTGCATACCTGAACATAATGCGAGAAGTAGGCAGTGAGACACGTTACCGGAAATGCTCCTCACTCTTTTCTGAAATAGTAGATATAAGGGAGATTAGAAATCACATATTGAATAACCAACCACTATCCGATCCTCCCTAAGGAGCATGGAGAAATCTAAATGACTGGACTACCACGACAGCAGCACTAGTGGGAACTATAGTCGAGTCCTATGGATTATCACCGGCCAAGGTACAACCCTTCCCTTGGGAAGTACGTCCCGTCATTGAACGGAGATAGCAAATCCTTCGCTTTTTCTGTTCCCCATCAGGGTAGCGAGAATCAACCACTATACCGGAGCTTCGCATCCTCATTTTTGAGGTGCCCCAAGTGGGAAAAGAGAGAGATAAAAAAAACTAGTTAACAAGTAAGGAGTTCTTTTTTAATCACGTTTTGAAGTAAAAATTTCTTCTAAAAACAAGAGTCACTTTCTTCTTGGAAAATATAGGAGCAATTTTAAATTTTCTTCTCCCAATTAATTTAAATATTCTAAATCACGCAATATATATGAGCATTTAATTCATATTTTTCCGTATTGACCTTTATATAAAATGGAATTGAGATTCAACCAAAGGTAATTTAAAATGATACAAAGCACTTAAATGGTTTCCAGATTTATTCTCACTGACTTTAAATTAAAAAAAATTCCATAACAGTCTTTTCCAATAAGACTGAAAGTTTCTATTAAATAATTATTTTAATTCTATTAAAGGCGATCATTGTGATGAAAGCTATTGTCACTAAATACTTTTGCAAGAGAATTCATTGAATATACATAAGTTAATTGAAAACTAATTCTTGTTCACGGGAAGATTCATAAATTGAAATTGTTTTCTTTAAATGATGTCTGACTTCTTACAATACTGTCAATAGAGTAATGAAGTTAAATAATAAATATTTTGACTTTTGGGAATACCTAATTCCTGAGTCTCTATAAACTTATTACCATAATGAACCTATTCGATTACCAAGCTTCTTTTAGTGAATAGTTTAATGAGAAAAACATACGATTCTTAAGATAGTATAATCTGGCTTAAATGCTCAAAAAATATGTTTACATTACCGTCTAGTGTTAATTTCAAGAAAGAAAAGAATAATGTTTACACTAGCTTATCTAAATTGATTCTCCCGCTGGATCGATTATTTATATCTTAACTGATAGAATAACTTACTTTTTAAACTTGTTTTAAAATAATTACTTCTGTAATTAGTAAGCAAACATTACATATTTGGGCCAAAAAGATTATCAATTAGCAAAGATTTAAAAAATGTCTATGAATGGGTCACTTAATAAATAAATTATTGAAAATTTCAATTCTATTTCTCTTGATTGAAACTAAAAATTATTTTCTGTGAAAAGTGAAGAAAAATTTTAAATAAATTATAAATTTTATTATTTTAGTATTATTAATATTATTTTATCACAACTTAGATATCTCTTTTCTTTAAAATGAAACTGAATTTCCATTCATATATAATAACATGCAATTAAAACTAGATTTTTGAAAAATGAATATGCCTATTCTGGTTACTTAATAACTAAATTAATGAAAATTTCAATTCTATTTCTCCTGATTGAAATTAAAAATTATTTTCTGTGAAAAGTGATGGAAAATTTTAAATAAATTATAAATTTTGTTATTTTAGTATTATTAATATTATTTTATCACAACTTAGATATCTCTTTTCTTTAAAATAAAACTGAATTTCAATTCATATTTAATAACATTCAAGGAAAACTAGATTTTTGAAAAATGAATATGCCTATTTTGGTCATTGGCTCAATTTTTTTATTTGTTTGGGGACATTCTTGCAATTTTAGTGAATCCCCATCTTCAGAAAAACGTTTTGATTTCGGAAACGACATTTCTTTATTACGAATTTAATGCTATAACTTATCATTGTTTTCTAAGCTAATATAATATGTTATTGATTATTGTCATATTTAAAACATTCAGAAATGTACACACATGTTCATCTATGACATTCAGTGTTATTTCAATTACTTACCTAATCTACATTTTGCTCATATTAAATTTCTAAATAATCAACTCTCATGTCAAAAGCACATAAAAAACGCTACAAATCGCACTGTCCATATTATATAATATCTAATTGTACGCTGCGTTATGCGGTGCGGTCACGTGTGTTATGCAGCAATGTTAATTTTAGTGTATTTGGGTCGTTAAAAATATGTTTTAATCTCTCTGAAAACATATTTCTTTATTGTGTGTTAAATGTTATACTGCATCATTGGAAACAGGTTGTTATTGATCGGAGTTATATCTATACCATTCAAAATTATCCCTCACTGTTATTTTTCTTATACCGCTTCAATTTTTCGTTGGAAATTGCGGCATTCAACATTATCTGCGAGCATGCAATATTTTTATTGGATTGAAATTCCTAACAAATCTTCACCTTTAAATGATTCAAATACTATTCAGAAATTTTTGTTTTCTTCCACATATTTATTTAGGATTTTATGTTTAGAGAATAAGGAAAACTATTGATATGATTTCTTTTGAATATAAGAAAATAGTTTCTTACGTTGGAAATTGAAACAGAAAAAAAAAACAACAACAACAACATTTTTATCTTTTTTGAGTAAAGAATATTTTAGGCACATTTCTTTATTTTGGGTGTGACATTGCCAAATCATTAGAGCCGAGAAGGCATAAGAGCATATTTATTTGATTTTCGTGAAAAACTTCTTTCAAGGAATACTATCTTGTGGAAGAGAATTTATTAATGCTCAGAGGACAATTGTTTGGCACGTACTATCTCTATATTTTAGCATATTTTGTTATTTCTCTGTCGCATAACTTATTGATAAAATAAACGCTACTTAATTATTTTTTCTAAATAAGGTTTGGGAATCGGAAATGAATATTTGACCGAAATAAATTAAATAATTTAAAGAATTAAAAAAAATGAATACAATATTTAAGTCATTAGATTTTTTAAAAATACAACTGTTAATCAATTTCTTATTTTTAATTTTTGGAAACTTGTTTTGGAGATATAGCTGATTACTTACTACAAAGTATTCATTTATCTTTATAACATTTTATTTTGAAAAAAAATGATTAATATAGGAAAAATAATTTATTAATATATTTGATTATAATTAGTTAATTATTTTTTTCGTTACTAGTAGAACAATTAAAAACAATTTGTCCATTAAATAGATTATTTATTCACAGCAATTGAAAATTGCCTAATGAATAGATTTATTTAGTACATTTAAAATCGATTGATAATATATTGAACAGCATAATTAGTTATTGCATTTATAAACTAATTGAACCTTAATTACTACTTTTGTTTCTATATTTTTATGAGAGGTGAAATTGCGTCTCAAGGAACATGAGTTATTTTAATATTACTCAAAATACAAAATTTAGCATACAATAAGAGTTAACAGTATACGAAGGAATTAAATTGAAATTTTACTTTTCATAAATTTGTACTTATAAAAGGAAGTGTTTCTTAAGTGTGTGCGTCTGTGTTCTACAAGCCAAGCCATAAGACTAAGAAATTTCAAATTCTGCTAATATATATTTTAGAAAGTTAGAATGCAAGCCATTAAAATATTTTTTAAACTTTCAATACCATTTTAAGGATTGAAAAATAAAGCGAATTTTCGATGTTTTCCTCGGAAAAATCCGAAAATATTTTATCATAAAGTTGAAATTAAAAATAATCCTTTTAATAATATTAATTTATTTGCTGTGCCATTTTTCGGAACTTTGACAATTTTTCCAAAAAAAAAAAAAAAAAAAAATATTTTCATTGTTTAATGAAATTCGAACTGTTTTAATCGATTTATCAAATATTTTTCTTCTGAAAATTAAGGAAGAAAAAGTTTGCTAATTAAGTCAAGATGAATGACAATTCATATTGATGAAAATTCAGAAGTGAATGGGAATTCAAAAGGTGAATGAATGAGAATTAACTTCTCATTCATTAATAAGAATTCAGAAAGGGAAATTACATTTCTGGTAAATACAATGTGCATTCTGATAAAGATTAGCCAGACAAATTTTTAATATCAGAGTGTGTTATGACATCATAGGACTTGACATCATTACGGAAATTCTTTCTTTGTTGAGTAAATCATGACCATTGTGTTATACACAAAAGGTTTAATTTAAATTGAACACACCCAATATTTCCATGATCTTGCTAGTTGACAAACGTGCCTAGTTATTTTAATATATAATTGTCTACAAAATTTCTTTGAAGCCTTTCAGTAATAATTCAAAGAGACTCCTAAGAAAAAAAGAAACAAGAACCAATGCACATAAATGGACAATAAAAGTTTAAAGAAGTGCTAATAGCATACTCTAGATTCAGCTCCAAGCTTTTAAAATGATTATTTCTTGATTGTTTTGGCCTGAAAAGTAGAATAAAATTCTTTGTGGGATGTAAAAGGTGTGTAATCTATCTTTTACGAGCATTGTTTTTTACTTTTATTATCTTGGGTGATGTGAAGAAATCAAGTTTCTTTTCAATCTCAGCGAGTGCCAAAAGCTGTAAACTATAGAAGAACACAAGAATGGTGTTAAAATACATTTTTAATGCTTTTCTCCTGTCGTGATGTTTTTCCGTTTGATTTTACCCTAGAAAATTTTAGTTCATTTGCCAGCAAGATTCAATCAAATAACAAAAAATTTATAATAAAGAAAATATATAAAAAATTAGAAGTTTAAAATATTTTTCTGAAAAAATAATTAAAACAAAGATGTAAATTTATTTATTTAGCATTTTTATTAACCATTAATTTGAGCGAATCAACTAATTGTTGAAGGCGGCAAGTGATAGATGGGAAATTGGAATGATATTTCCAAAGTAAGATTAAATAAATTTGTTTAAAATAAGCCAAATTAAAATTACTATATAGATTTATTAAGTAATTTTTTTATGCTTAATAAGATATCTTATCTATAAATAATAATATAAGTATGAGAAAACCTTATACTTTTTCTTTCGATAAAAAGATGTATCCTTTAGTTAATATACTATTCTTCACAAAAGATATGCAATGTATTTATGTATAAATATATGTAATTATTCTGTCATCAAACTAGTAAATTAATGCAATTATTTCCATTTGAAATTTAAAAATAAAAGTTGGATAATAATAACAAAGCGCGTGTATAGTATATTATCACATTTAACCTTTGAAATGTCTTATAACACAACTATTGTAATGCTAGATGGTTATTATGAAAGTAATGACGGAAATCTATTTGATCAATAAAAAAAATTAGAAAGATATTTAGTAAGGGATTGAATTGCATAAATTAGCTTCTCTGAATGCAGAATTCAGAGGTAATCTTTCAAAATGGCTTAAAAAACTTTGAAAACTACTACTTAATTTTATTTTTCAAGATTTACAGGGGATCTAAATTATAAATAAAAGTTTTACATCTAATTATTCGTTTTAAAAAAATTGTACGTTTTACTTTTTTGATTTGCAACTTTAAGGGAAGAGAACTAAATCTCAAATGATGCATTCTTTGAAAGCGAATTTCATGTGCAATTTAATTTCCTTAAAAGAATGAAAACAACAACAACAACAAAGAATGCACATGAAGTTTGTAACTGGTCTTACTTGATTTCAATTGCTTAGAAGTATCGTATAGAAACGGTCTTAAATTATTAGATTCAGTCTAATTTAGCGATATTGTAAAATAAGAAATAACCAGAAACAATGTAAAAAGATAGAAACTAATTAAAATGTAATTGAGTAAAAGAAATCCAATTGAAAATGACTCAAATGAGCACAGATTATTTCTTTTTATTTAAGACTACTCTGTATCACATTTTCTTTTCATTTCAATGCGACTTCAGAAAATTTTAATTGTTTTGAAAAAAATCGAAAAAAAAGAAAGCAAGCATTCCTAAAAATTCTCTAGTCTTAAATAATTTAACATTGGTTTAACCTTACAATGCAGAAATTGGAAAGAAAAATTCACAATTCTTTCCTTTCTTTTTAAATACTGACCTTTAATTGACCTTTCTAATACTTATTAAGTTTTCCTTAACATTATTTTTACATGAAATTAATCACAAAATGCTGCTAATGGTAACTAATTTGAACCCACTCTCTTTGAAGTCTCAATTTACACATTTTCTCCTAGGTAACTGTCAAGTATCAGTTTGAGATGCAGTGTGGTGGCGCCGATTAATCAATTGCGACCTGTTCGGGTGTGAATGCCTTTATCATTCTAAATTACATGAAAAGTAAATCGTACCTTCCGAGGTAAACTTTAACGGCAACGTACTTTACTATTGTATTATTTTACTATTGTGTATTATCTCCACACTTTTTGATGATATTGTACATGTTAAAAAATATTAAACTCTAAAATATAACGATCAATATTTTATATTATCCTTTATTGCTTCCTGATCTTAAATTCTATTTTCTTTTGTGAATCTCAATTTGAGGCTGTTAAGTTCATGCCTTACTGGAGGGATTTTTGTTTCGATTGCACGTTCCAAAAAGTTAATTGTTGCTTTGAAAGAATTCAATCATTGTCATCATCAAAGTAAATTTTCCACTTTAAAAAACTAATCTTAGAAATAACTTGTGAATCTAAAAATACTTTTATGCACAAACAAACTTATTTTAAGCATGATGACATAGAAAAACTGTATTTTAAGCATGATGACATAGAAATATGTAGATATTACGATGGATGCAGTGAAAGTGCAGTGCAATGCGAAGAGAAAAATAGAAGTTTTTTTATAGTTGTATAAAATTTCTTCGGATGTATGTATTATTATTTTTTTTATTTTGTGCATCTGATGAAACTGCACTGATTTGTTTGAAATAGATGAAACAGTAAAATGTTAATATTTTTCTAAAAAGTTAAGCTTTGAGGACTTTTATATGCACAGAAAAACGCATAAAAAAGGATTTGCCTATATGGCAAGCCATATTGAAGTAAATATCGATAAATAACGGTGATTTGGTATTCTTTGTCTATTCAAAATCTATAACAGGAATTTGATTTTGAAATGGGATTCGATTTAATAGTTTTGTGAGTTACTAGCGTCAATAATTTAAAATAGCTACAGTCAGAGGTAAAATGTATCATTATGCAAAAAAAAAAAAAAAAAAAAAAAGGGTATATAATAAAAATATTTTCAAATTGTGTCTGAAGTCATTATACGCCAATAAGAATTATTCACTGAAACTTAGCACTCATCTTTTATGTTATTATAATAAAAAGGAATTAATGCAGTTTTGAGAGGAATAATTGAAACATTCTTTATAGGGAAATTAACAGAATACAATTGGTATTCATAACTCTCCTTGAAGGTTACAATGCTGATATCACGTATACTGTATGCTCAGTTACAGGTATAGCGAAATTAGACAAATATATAGCATTTCCTTTATGTGCCATTGTGATAAGTTATTCATGTTATTATGAATAATTTATCACAATGGCAATAAATTATTAATGATGAAGTATTAAATATATTTTACATCAGCGCATTATCTGAAAAATATAATGTTTATTAAATTGTTTATATTTAATATAAAAAAGGAAGTTAACTTTTCTGTATCATCATATTCATGTATTTAAAGAACAGATAATTATTCTATTTTAAACAAGAAAAATTATTAAAGTATCCACGCAATAAATGTAATACGAAGCATAGTGAATGCGGTAGAGAATGTGTACAATGTTTAAATAAAAATGCTTTCTTCCGTGCATAAAATTCATGCTTATTCAGAAATTTTGAATTTTGAATAAACAAGAAGTCGTGTCACAGAATCTGTAGCTTCCCAAAGGTCGGACAATAGAGCCAATTCATGGACCATAGGTAGATTGTGGAGTTCCTCTAGGATGTTACATTATATATAGATAAGAAGCTATAATAACATCGTTCAATGAGGTGAGATTTATTTCCTGTATTCTCGACCTAAAGGAAAAACTTTGGCAGAAAAAATAAGATTCGACAGTTTCGATTACCGTTGCCTAACCTCAAAGTTCTATTTCCTCCGTTCTCTTGTTTTTCAAAGTTTGAAATAACAACCCCTCCCCATATGATACCTGCAATAACCAAGTAGAGACTATTCACTTTATTGTTGGTTTCCATAAAATGCAATATATATATATATATATATATATATATATATATATATATATATATATATATATAGAGAGAGAGAGAGAGAGAGAGAGAGAGAGAGAGAGGGAGGATAAATTTACTGAAAATAAAGCTATAGAAACATATCCATGTTAATTTTGTTTCTCTTGAATTTGAATTTGATTGCGTAATAAGTATGAATTTTATCGAAGAATAAATATTGTATGAATGCCTTTCTTATATTAAACATTTTAATTGTTTACATTTTTAACTTTCAACAGCGAATAAATGTTGTATCTGCTCCTTTTTCATATTAAGATTTCTATTTGTTTACATTTTCTTCTATTTAATAGCATCCTCGCTCTTTAGCTATGTTCATATCATTGAAATTCAAAATGTGAAATGGCAAGGTATGATTAGGTTGCAGAAAACCGTGCAGCAAGAGTTTCGGATTAATACTTCATCTTTCACATATGTTAAAATATGAATAAGAATAGTCCAAAATATACGATTATACAATAAAATTGTTAAATGGTAATAAATCATTAAATCTGTATATTTAACAGAGATAAATTTCTTTATTTGATGGTTGATTAATGCTTTTTTGGTATATTTGAAAGCAAAATATTGAATTTGGATTCATTACAGAATTTTTTTAAATTGAAAAAAATTATTATTTTCTTTAATATAGAATTCTAAATATTGCGATAATTTAGAGATATAGTTAATATATAGTATTTTGAAACAAACAAGATTAACATTTTGATAATGTTTTTTTCAATCATATTATTGTTAGGAACCAATATCTTTTTCTAGACATAAATATATTGTTTAATAAATGCTTTTTATGCTTTACAATTCGTAGCACATAACATTTTATAAAATTTCTTAGAACCCTCATTTAAAAAAGAATTTGGTGTTAACTGGTTGTTTGGATATGGAGATTAATATAAATTTTATTGCTCTATCAACAAATATTTTTAATAGATAGTAATATTGCATTTAATTAAAAAGTATGTTTCTAAAACAATGAATTCATATTTTTTCGAGAATTAAATCATTGTTTCAGAAAAGCAATCTATAAAAAACCCATAGGAGATTCAGATATAACAACTTATTCAAGACTTTAATTTATCCTTTCTATCTATTCCAAGGTAGAAACTGATTGATACCAGAAAAAATCCTTCCCTTCTGCTTTCCTCAAATCGCTTTTATTTAATAGAAAAAAAGTTTTCAAATTACACGAACTTCGTCAAACCTCTATCCGAATCACATGAATAGAATTTTCAATGTTGTTTCCAAAATCTGAGTTTGAATTGAAAATTTTATTATGAAAATACTCGTTTTCTATTTTTATTTAATTTATTTGTTTTGCTGATGAGATGACGTTTTTGTGAAATGAAAATCTTAATAAATGCGAAAAGAAGAATTCCATTTTATTATTTTAATTATATTAAGATTTCTTTTTAATTTTCTTACACGACTTAAAGTTTTAGGTAAATTTAAATCTTATTTTAAGTCACAGAATTTTAGCTCTAATTAAATAAAGCAATTTTTCATTTTCTTGGATTTAACATTTTTTTCTTACAAGCACATCTTAGTTGTTTAAAAAAGGGCTTTATGCTTAATTTTTTTATGATTTGAATAAATAATGAGTTAAGTAAACGGCGAGTAAAGTTTGCTCAGAAATTAAAAAGAAAACTGATGTTTCTGAAACAGGAAGTAATATTCAGACTTAGGATCTAATGAATTCATAATTTAAGAAATATTTATTCGTCCACGCCTGAATTCCACAGAAAAGTTTTAATCTTTTATTTCTTTCTACGAATTAAGTGTACATTCTTTTATTTATTTTCTTTCCAAATTCCACTAAGTATACATAGATAAAAAAATAAATGACAGCATAAAAAATCTTAACTGCTAAATTTTGAAGAAGTTTTCCTTATTTAACGGAAAAAATTCCGTTTAGGAATTATAGTTAACTCTTAGCACCTTAAAAATGAAAGAACCTTAAAAATGAAAGTGATTAGATGGATAAAATTTAATGTTTAATTATTTAAGTGCAAATGAAAAAGATTATTGAAATGCATCAAGTTAGATGATTAGATTTTAAAAAATTCTTTCGATTATAATCTCAATCATAAAATATCATCTCGATTATAAAATAATATCAAAATTAAAGCTCTGTATTTAATTTTTTCTAGATTACGCTATTCAGTAAAAACTATGCAGCTATTTGCTATATTCCAGTAGTCAGTCTTTATATTTATCTGTCTTTGTCTAAACAAATACATTAATTTTAAAAATGTGAAAAGCAAGGTAGATGAACATTAGTTTATAATTTAAGTACATAAAATACCAAAATTATCCGATTTGTATTTGGATCAAAACGGAGAATAGTATGATATTTAAATATGCATTCGATTCTCTTCATAGTATTTCAAAGCAGTATTATGAATATTCATGAAAGAGTATTTCAGGAAAACAATTCCAGTCCACCACCCCCTTCTTGAATTGGACAGCGCTGCTTAAGCACATTCTAGCAAAAACGCAACAAGCTCATTATAGCCCACTTTATTGGGAGAAAGTTAGTATGTTTAGGAAGAAGAAAAGTATTCGTGAATTTCATCATCATTCTAATCGGAATTTTTTATTTCCCAAGGAATAAATGCTATGCTTGTAAAAAATGCATATTGTGTTTTGAAACAAGAAATAGAATAACCTATCCATTAGAGATTGCAATATCGGACCAAACGTTCAATACCGGTATTCGGTATTTTTTAATTCTTAATACCGGGATACCGGTTTTAATACCAGTAGTAGAAATTTTAGAAAAAGAAAGAAAACACAGGTGTTTCTTTGTTTATTTACCAGTTTTATTAGAGAGTGAAAATATCACAAAAAATAATTTGTAACTTATAAATTATAACAGTATGTAAAAAAAATCACAAAAATGTAAAGGAACATCTTATTTTATTTAAGTCCAAAAATCCCAAAATAGCCCTAGTGTTGCTTCAAACGGGACGTTAATATAACTAAACTAAACTAAACTTAAGTCCAAAAAAGTGTAAATATTACTATTCAGTCTGTGGTACTATTA
Organism: Argiope bruennichi; assembly: GCF_947563725.1. Lineage (NCBI taxonomy): Eukaryota > Metazoa > Arthropoda > Arachnida > Araneae > Araneidae > Argiope > Argiope bruennichi. The sequence goes on along the minus strand of NC_079151.1, from coordinate 66,340,510 downwards.
CAAATTTTTGAAATGTGATCTTAAAAAAACATAATGCATCAATGATGATGATGTCGTGTCCGCTATACCATGGAAAGGGGGTGCAATAGCTTTTGAGGGTAAAGACCCCTGAGCACTCGAGGGTAGAAGTCTGACTTCTAGTTCATATGAAGATGACACTCACACATTCGCTTACACAACCCCTTTTTACATGGAGACACATTCAGACACCTCACAGATAGAACACAGATGAAGAACAGCCATGCCCGATCCGGGATTCAAACCCGGGACACCCAGATCACGGGTAGATAATGCGTCAATTGTATTGTCATTAAGCCTGGAACGTAATTTTGCATAAAAATTACCAGCTGTCTAAAACGCTCTTTCGGCATCTACGCTAGTTGGTGTTTTAGTTTGGTGTACTAGTTTGTCTTCTGTGCGATTTTTCAATGTAATATATAAATCTTTAGATAGTGATGTGTGCTGTTCTTTCAGTGACTGCAACATGAAATTTATTGTTGTATTAGCTGTTAATAAATTATAATCTGTCCGACATAATGCCTCAACAGCCAGTTTTATTGGAAGTAGAGCTGATACAGTTCTGGATATTAGTCGAATTTTCTATCTGAAAATTAATTTGCAGGTTTAAGTCGATTATTGCTTTTTGGATTGGATTTCTCAGTTTCAAAAATCATTCCATTATTAAGAATAAACTGTTAGGAGTAAAAAGAATTTCTAGTAAATACCGAAAAAACGGCATTTAAACTTGTGGATACCGGTATTACAAAATCATACAAATGGCTCAAAACACCGGTATTGCAATCCACACTATCCATTTACCAACATTTTTATTTAATTTTTTTTATTTATAATAATTAAATGCCATTTTAAAGATAACGAAAACTTTCTTAGGACAAACCTTATTATTTTAGTTATGTTAAAATTATGAGTGTTATCGCCATAAAAAATGTTTAATTATTTTTGGAACCAATTAACTTTATCGATTTCAAATAATGATTTTTCTTTTTATTAAGTAATGTTTAGAAAATTTAAGAGAAAAATGAAGAATTTACATTACACACACACACACACACACACACACACACACACACACACACACACACACACACACACACACACACACACACACACACACACACACACACACACACACACACACACACACAATTGATCGAGTCGAGGGACTTTGTCTCTCGACTCGATCCACTCGACCATTAGCTCTGATTGATTTGATTTTCGACTGTATATTTCTACTTTTTATAATTTCCATGGTAAGATATAGAGTGTTCTAGAACTATTGCGGAACTCGAGCCCTCTTGGAATGATCGTCATATTTTTTAATGTTCGGGATCCTTCATTTTTATTGCAGCAGACGCTGAGTTCTCTTTAGGGCCAGATATCATCGACGTTATATCCTCTCATCATGTATAAACATATTTCCTCATTAGGAGACTAACTGGGCAATGAAACAATAGACGTATTGTTTACATAGCCATACAACAGATTTTCTTGATTGATTCAAATCTGAATGCCATACCATTTTCATTCTGTGAGAGCATTTTATTATAAGTTTTATTATTATTCGATAACCTTCTAGTTAGTTAACAAGAAGGATACCAAACTAATTTTCCGTCACTATCTTCCACATCAAAATCGAAATAATATTTGACTTTCACCATGTTCTTCTATACATTCCTTTATATTAAATTTTTTGTAGAATGAAAATGAATCCAACAGGAGATCCTCCGATTTGAAAACTGAAATCCTACCATTAAACGACCAACACTGCATGGTTTAGCAGGTCTACATAAGCTTTACAGAATTTCTTAGTTAAAATTCTTTCCAAGACCAAGAACAAAACACTGAAATCGTTATCTTCTCAACTTTCTCATATATTTATGTGAAATTCATCACAGCAACGCATTTCATTTTGTGATTTCCAAAAGATGGTTTCAAGAGACGCAACCCCTGAAACGTGGAAATTCTTCAAATTTTTTAACAATTACAAAAATTATATTGTATATTTCTTTCATTGGTATGTAAAATATCCATAGATGCTTTGATCCATTATCAAATTGTTCATAATTTCCCTTTATTTTTCACATATTTATTTTCTGTATTTCCTGCTTTGCTTGAAAATTTTTATTTTTAATAATATTTGATTAAATTTGATGTACCAGAACAAGATAAAGAGCAGGCGATTTTTTTAAATAAATAGTTTTCTAAGATTAAAAGATTCTTAAATATTCTACTCAGCTACCTAAATTTCTACATCACTTTTAAAATAAACTGACACTTCTTATCAATAATCTTTTTTTTTTTTTTACTAGAATAACCATTAAATCTTTTTTTCCTTTCAAGATGTATTAATTTGCAGTTAAATTTCGGATTCAATTTTCCCGCTAGAAAAATAATTTATGGAAGAATGTTTCAAAATAATTAATGAATTGCTTATAAAAAGTCAATAATCGTCGAAAAGAGTAATTAATCATAATTTGGAATGATTGTATCCGACAACGACAATTAATTATTGTGATTAATTTCTTTTTCGAACATGACAGTAGTATTTATCCAACATATAGTGAAGCCCTATAAGCTTTAAGACTAACATTGCAAGCTGTCATTTTAAATTACGCCTGCAAGTAATTATGTAACAAATACCGAAATTCTTGTTTGGTTAAATTTTTATGCTTTGATTTGTAGGTCATCGGTGCTCATAAAAATTCATTGTTTAAGTTGTTAAATTTTTACTGGAACATTTTTTTTAAGTTGAGAGTTTTTTGCTTTGCAAGGATATAAAAGTGATTAATCAATCAAATTGATATATTATCATCCTACAGATAATTTTAGAAAATTAAGTTCTGACAATTCTACACTTTTTTCTATATAATTTAAAAAAAAATAAATATGCTAGATTTTTTTGCTAATAAACTGATTTAAAACTAAACATAAGTTTTAATAAATACTAAATTAGAACAAAACTCACTTCAGCTTTTTATTTTGAGATTATTTAAACAAAATTTTCAAAAGAATAAATAAGAAAAGAAGTATTGGCATTAAAATATATTTTTTCATTTATTCTAAATATATTTTAAAATTATTTCATAAATTGGAAATTCAATCGAAGTTCTAGTTAAATGTATGTTAATGCATACCTTTCTTACTGAAAATGAAAAAAAAAAATCTTTACAACCGTTTCAGGATTTTTTAATTGGAAATCAAAGTATTTAACTGTCGATTATCTACATTTCTTTATTCCGAAATGTTATTATAAAAAAATTCCATCTCAAGTATAAAGGAGCTTTATTAACATTAAAAATAAAATTAATGATTGATTTTTTTGTGAAACTGCAAACCAAAATGATGACTTTATCAATGATATAATGTTGTTAATATACATATATATTTACTGACAATACAGATGATTGCATGTGTTTGTGAATTGGCTTCTTACAGGATAGATCCTTAGAGAGATCTCGGCAAAGATGTTCTTTTAGATACTGAAATAATACATCTGGGAGTAATTTTTAATATTTTTCATTTAAGTAAAATTTTGGTATTTTTTGGAATAATTTTCTAATATATTACAACATAAAATAAATATTGCATAGCCTTAAAAATTTCTTTTTTCATATAATTTATTTTCTACTCTTAAATAAATTTTAAAAATAATTGTTAGTATATTTTGTAACAATATATTACGTTGCAACGCATATTTTGTAACAATAACGTATTAAACATATTTTGTAACAATAACGTATTAAACATATTTTGTAACAATAACGTATTAAATATATTTTGTAACAATAACATGATAAACATATTTTGTAACAATATATTACGTTACATAATTTTCTAAAATAATATTGCAGAATAAAATAAATTTTACATAGTCTTAAAAATTTAAAAAAAAATTTTTTTTTGCCATATAATTTATTTTCTACTCTCAAATATTTTTTTAGAATAATTTTAAGCATATTTTGTAACTATATATTACTTTGCTGTTTACGTTTACCTAGTTGCTATTAACATTTCATCCTGGCATTTTTTCCATTATTAATGAAATCGATATTACAGAAGATCGATCAATCGCAAGCGAATATACGAGTACATTATCAAGAAATGAAGATTCATCTTATTTTTCATATTGAATAGATTTCAGTATACCTTCAATAAAATTTTTGAAATTTTATTACACTTACAATTCAGCGTTAATTTCATAGCTTAGCAATACAGAAATTTTTTAAAAAAGTGTTTCCCTTTATAAATACTGCTGATCTTTGCAGTGATATATTAATACGTATGAAGATGCAGCTAAAAAATTAGAGAAATACATAGCATAATGAAGTAAGATATAATATTAATATTTTATGATTCATTATTTGTCTCTCGAGGTTTGACGCTAAAAGAATTTGCTGAGGAACTCAATATTTAATTATAAATTTTAGCAGTCAAGCATTTCGGCGAATCAAATGGTTTCAAAATGCGGCTAGTTGATAATATCTGTACTTTACAGCAATTATTTTAAAATTTTAATTAATAAAAAAAAATAACAAATTTTGGGCGCATTATCACAGTAATACTCAAATTTTGCAAATATTTTGTAATACTTATTAAAAATTCCAAAAATTATCATTTCAAGGATATTAGTTTGATAGTTATGAAAATTTTTTCTGGATTTTGACAATTTTCCGGAAATATTTTTTGTGCTAGTTTTTGAACAAGGTATTACATTATTACACTGAAAAACAAACTCTTTTCGAAGTTTCATCTGATATTTAATTACGCCATATTCTTTGATTGTTGAAAGCAAATGAAGAATGATCCTATTTAACATCTATGTGATTTACATGACGAATTAGCTAGTGAATTTATAATACCGGGAAAATAAGAAGATAGATGAAAATGAAATTTATGTTTTTAAGATCAGTAATATCATGGAATTTGATTTATTAAGATCGTTCGTTATTCATATTTATTATGATGAGTTAAAATGCACCGTAAGCTTATAATACATATTTGAAAAACTTCGAAATTAGTTGAAAAGAATAATTAACACGATTTATACTTCAATAGAATTAACGAGTTACTCTAGATCATTATCACGTTTCATACCACCTGAGACTTCGTGCAGAATCCATCTATGAGTTAATTAAAAGGTTACATGTATGCTGCTGAACTATATTGTTACAAATCCGTAATTTTGCTACCCGGCACGAATAATGTCATCGTGGGACAAACCGTTAAAACTGTTGTAAGATCTGTCCTGTGCGTGCTGAGCTTGGCGACCATTTGGCGCCGAATTTGGGGAGTTTGGCGACTAAATGGATAATACTGGAAAGTTCGAGAACTTTCACGATCCATCCACTAAGACCCGAGATACACCCGATTGGTCTAGAAGATTCTAGCCCCGCCTCCCAGAACTATAAAAGACACGCACTCTGAAGCTGCAGGGAAGTCGTGTGTGAGAGTAGTCGGAGGTCGTCGACAAGTAACAGACTGGAGAGGATTAGACAGCAAGCAAGCAAGCTGCTGCACTAGCGATTAAATGCGCTGCATTATTACGATTGATTGGCGGTATTTGTAGAAATTTTTTTTTGTAACAATATAGTATTTACTTCAACAGTGCATATTCTATGTTTAAAATACAAATAAAAATTTAAATAGTTGAATAATTAATATTTCGAATGATATATTATTATTTTATAACCAAAAATAAAAATAATTCCTTCGATTAATCGAATATTAAAAAAATTATGATTTTGCACGTTTTTATGAAATAAGAAAAACTACATAGCATATTAATATTTATAAATTTTAAAAGAAACAGCCTTTGTTCTCATATTATTTCGCTAATATATATTAAGATAGGAAATACATAGAATGCTCATTAAAATTTGAGCTAGAAGAATGAATTACTATGAACGCCACTAGATATCATATAACTTTCAACACGGGTCTTTAATTCAAAATATCAATCCATAATATTCACATTTAGATGGATGATTCTGAATATTTTCCAGCTAATGCATTAGTCCGAAGTGATACCAGATATAAAATATGAATTTCCTGATTTGTCTGTAGCATTTAATGGAATGCCAAGTTAATTTTTAATTCTCGATGGCTACTTCGGATGCTTGTTTACTGAAGACGAATGCTAATGAGAGCATATAGTTAATGGATTAGCTGATAGGTAAAGAGGAGAACAGTTCAATTTATAGAACTCTGGTTGACTTAAAACGAAACTCTTGTTCATGGTAACGCTTGGTTGAAGCATAGTTTTCACCTAAAGTTCATTTGGAACTCATGGATAAGGAATAAAATTACTATTAATCTATGTGAAATGAAATATATTTATTAATTAATCGAAGTCGGCGACAAACTGATTTGACGGAGATATTGGTTATATTGAATTTCATTTAAATATATTTTCCTGCCCATGATTCTGCCAAAATATCAGGCATTAAATCTGTGGTATTTGAATTGCCTTACATATGCTCTCTTTATTGTGTGCATGAACATTTCCAATAGAGACAAATTCCATGATATTATAAAGTATTAAATCGAAAAGGTAGGATTCATCTGCCTTTTAAATTTCTCAAATATTGTAGCAATATTTTCTTTTTATCTGTTTAGTAAACTGCATAGGTATTTAACAAAATTCTTCTTTTTTAGTCTTCAACAATGGAAGAAAATCACTCTTTTAATTCGTTGATGAAACAATGAAAGTGGTTTGAATTTCAGGGTAACAATGTGACCTATTGTTGGTAATTCGGCAAAAAATTTTTAAAAAATTCCTGAAATTCAGAAAAAATGTCCGCTCTTATTAAATTGGTATGATTGAAAAAATACTTTTGAAAAGAATTTTGAAGTGAAGTAAAATTAATTTTTGCACAGAAATATTTTCTGAAGTTTCCGATGAAAAACACCAAATTTCAGCTCAATTTTTAATTAATTTTTTTAAAAAAATTTCTCCGAGGTACAGATATTTTCCCTCCGAATTTGATAGTTGTAGGTCAAACGGTCTTGCCTGCAACACACACACACACACACACACACGCACACACACACACACACACACACACACACACACACATACACACACACACACACACACACACACACACACACACACACACACACACACACACACACACACACACACGTACACATACACACACGCACTATATTAATATCTTTGATTAATTATCATTAATTTTAAAGCCTGGTGCTTGGCAAAAATGGACATTTTTTTTTTGTAAAAAAAAAAGAAAAAATCATTTATAACGTTTACTCCTTTATTACCCTCCTCCCATTTTCTATAGAAGTTCTTAATTCTCCCAGTTACTCCAGCTTATAACTAGAGTCAACTCTACAGATGATTTGAGTGTACTTCGGTTTTAATATCCTCAGTATATAAAAGCTCTAAACTTTACGACTGCGGAAAACTCGTTTCTTCTTTCACGACCATTACGGGCTATTGAAGAAAATTTTTCTCAAAGAAAAATTTACTGTAATGGCACCATCCTACTATTTCCAGGCTTCTAGGATAAACCTTCGCTATGGAAACTAACTCCATCCTCCCCATCCCGCCACCCTTTCTTCGATGGCTAAATCACTCCGCCATCACTTAATGTTGATTTACGGGGCCATAAAGCGTGAACATCTTTTCCGAGCGTATCAGTTTATCTCTTTTGGATCCTAAAAAGAATAAGAACCATGTTGGTAGCACAAATTAATTTAAAACTGTTTACTGAAATTAAATTCCCTCCAGAGAGATTAGAAGTCGCTTTAATTTTAATAGCATTACGGTATCAGTGGCGTTAAACAACTTATTTTCAATGCATTTTCAATCAATCTTGTTAGACAGAATCATTAAAGGATAAATATTCTTTTAGAGAATAAAATTAAATTTTCATTCAGAACTGGCCTCCTTTGGCTACCAATTTGTTCATCCAGATTACTGACTTTTTAGATTGTCAAATAATTTATGGAAAAGAGTTTTTAAAATAATATTTCACATGATTATTGGAAAACATGAATTCTAAGGAATTAGCTTACTGCAAATTAAAAAAATGAATTCCAAAATAAAAATACAAGGGAATATCTTACTATGGAATTAATGATCGACAAAAGCATGCTATTGAATGTTTTTATAAATGAATTAACATCAATATTAACTATCATCTATCAATGTATCATTGTTAACTGTTTGTTCCATATTTTTCTTATAGTTTATTAATAAAGAATGCAAGTCCCTTTTACTTATTAAAGCATCATGAGAAAGAGTCAGCTTAATTACTAAATCGTCTTGAAAATACAGAGCTTTTAATTATAAAGAAGTTCTTCATATTATTTAATTTCCCTTATACCTTAGTTCATGCCATAGCCTTGATCGCGTGCGCTCTCATTGGCCACTTAAGCATATTTTGCCTTTCTTCTTCAAATAAATCGGAAATGGTTTCGTGCCTTTTCAGCTATCTTCATGAATCTAAGAGGCGTAAGGATTAGCGAAGTTTCGGCTGTAATCACGCATCGTCCAGACCACATTTCCAGACTCTTAGATTATTTAGCTTTGCAGTAGAAAGTCTTTCATTCACGTTATTAATTTTATTTGTTATTTGTAGATTTTGTTATATATTATTGGAATAATTTAATGCAGATTGGATAGTAAAAGGTGAAAAGTTCCTTTTGGAAATTGTGGGCAATAATGTAAATACTTCCTTTTAATGAGATAATTTTTAGAAATGAAGAGAAAAATTTACAAAACAACCGAGAATTCTTTTGCAATAATATTGCATTTAAAAATAAATATTGAAATACTGTGATAAACATTGTGTAAAAATATTGTATAAAATAAATATGTTTTATGTAAATGATAGCAAAAATTAAAGATTAAGACATTATCGATAAAAAATAAACACATACTCTAGCAGATAGTAGTAGTTTACTAGAGGTATGTAATAGCCACTCGTAATATGGAGTCATAGAATCTACAACAAATAAATTGAATTAAAATGGATCTGATTAAGATTTTAATTATCATCTTCTCCGCAGTCTATTTTCTAAAATTATATACTGGCATCAATTTTTATTTGAATATAATTGCATAAGATTTGTTGAATTAATTATTGTTTTGGACATTCATACGTATATGTACAAGTGTATACATTATTATTTCTTAACAACTAGCAATTTGTAATATAATTTAGCAATATTATCAATAAAATCATTTCACTAAAAATTTTCGTTTACATTTTTAATGATGTTTTTCATACCATTTTTAATGAAGTTTTTCATACCATTTTTAATGAAGTTTTTCATATAATGAAATGATTACTTTGGAATCTTTCTCATTTTGATTTATGTAGATTTATTTTAGTAAAAGTATGAATTTTACTCTAATTCAAATTTAAATATAATCTATAGCCATATTACATATGGAGGCAGATTTTTTTTTATAAATTTGAACATAAATATTCTTGGAAACATTCAGGGAAAAGGCATAATTTTGCATGTACATATGTAATGTATTCACAATTCAATTTTGCACATTTGCTTTAAATATTTTATAGGAAATGTGAAAATCCTTCTAAAAGTAATACATGGCAAGCAAAAAAAATTTCAGCTATTCATGAGTCACGGCCATTTTAGAAATTTCACAAAGATATCATTGATGACTTAACTAACTGTATGAAAACGATTCATCGTGGTTTTAACTTAAGAAAGCATATGAAAAAAATAAATTCAAAAATATGAAATCATTTGTATTTTTCTCGGAAAAGGACTATTTAGTTAGAAAGCTTACAGAATAAAGATTATCTAACTATGGATTTTAACAAAAAGAAAGGGTAAAAAATGAAATATGATAAAATTCAAATGGAAAAGAAATTTTGGATTTTTTTTTCTTTGGAACATCAATTTTCAGAAATAAACAAATAAAAAAGGCATTCCGAAACATTATATGTTTTTAGAGCATGAGCTTTTAGATGTCATAGGTTCTTTAATTGAAAACCAATTTTACAAGAGGAAATAGATTTTTTTCTCGCTTTTTCACTTTTCGATTCGCACATAATTATCTTCGTCATATACATGTTAAAAGTATATTAATGCGCTCAAATGTGTCAGGTTGCTATCCATTTGTTATTTTGAAGGAAATATCTTTTACTAATATTATTCAGACACGTATCGTTATGGAAATCGATTTGCTGCAAAAGTAACGGTGATGTTCATTTTAACTTTTTTTGGAGAAAACTTTTATCACGTAGAGAAATTTGAGGAAAATTTACTGTATTATTTCAAAAGGTTTCGCCACATGAAAAAATGATCTTTCCTTATTGGATGTAATTTTTATGCAAATCATTTTCGTTTATTTAACAATGAAAAAGATTCCCGTATTTATCACGTGTTAATAAATTGTGGGAAGTGTGTAAAAAACGTGTAAATATTGTAATAATAATTAAATAAATTTAGAAGAACTAATAACAGTTATATAGATTAGTAGAACGGCTTTAAAATGAAATATATTTGCAGTTTTCTTTTTCTTTCCTCAAGTGAAAGAAAATTCTATCACGTGTTAGAGGAAAGCTAATTTTATCATCCATAGTCCCACTTATTCTCCATTTAACTTATTTTTAAACAGTTAAATAAAATAAAGTAACAATTTATGCTTTAATACTTATTTATAAAAATAATCTTCATATTTTATAACATATTTTGAATATAAAGGGAATTCCAAAATTAACGCAAGATTTGAATATGCCATCATTTATGTAGTAAAGTGTTGGCAGCCGTATTAAAAAAACCCATTTGACCGCTGATAATTTAGGGTCAGTAAAAATTGAGTTTTACCAGATAGAACAATGTGATTTGAATTAAATAAAAACGCAGTTTTTTTTCTTTAAATTGTTATATTTTTATCGAATTGCAACGTAAAAAGGGCTATATATAGAAAAACACATAGGCTTTTATGACATATACGCACTCTTTTGTCGAAATTTTCCATGATCGTTTTGCATAAATGTGGCTGAATTTCATTGATGTAGTGTTGAATTTCTCCTTCAATACACATGTGATTAGGAGTTTTTTTTGGCAAAGTCTTTAAATAACACCATAAAAAGAAATCAAGTGGTATTAAATCACATGATCTAAGGGGTCAATTCGCAAATGTTTGAACTATGGCAGGCAGACTTTCATTATTTTTGAAATGTTGTTCAACAATAAAAACAAAGAATAAAATCGTGTAAAGTTCCATTTTTACTAACCGTAGACTATCAGTTGCCAACTGGGTTTTGAAATCGGTTGTCAACACTTTACTTCACGAATGGTGGCAAATTCAAATCTTGTGTTTTGGGACACTATTTAAGACACCCTACTCTAGCCCTTCCTTAATAATTGAATAGGATATTAGTTTGAGAGCTTTCTCTAAATCAAATGTTACTGTTTTACATCCAATTGATAATTTAAAAAAGTGATTAAGGTGATTTAAAAATTTCACTTGTAATGCATTTTTCTAAGCATATCTGAAATAATAAATGCTAGCAACGTGAATTGTTATTTTTTTATTCATCTCAATGAATTTATTTTCTTTAGGATTAAGAACAAACATCCGAAACTTGAAATAAAAAAACGAAATCATCAGTTGGGATTATTTGATAGAATGAAATTCAAAGACATTTATTTCTGAGCATTCCAGATAAAATGCTTTGTTGTACAAAAATCAAAAATTCTATTTTAGATATTGTTTTCAGTGGCATTCTTCATTGACTACTTTATATAGCTGTTGCATTTAGACTAAGTGCATTTCAAATTAAATTAGACCCAGAAAATAAAAACGACACAGCAATTTCAGGATTAACAACTTTTTTCTGAAATACTGGACATGACAGCCAAGGATATAAATTCTAATTTTGTATACATTTGCCAGGCAGTCATTCTTTGTGCAATTACTTTGTTGAAATCAAATACTTTATTTATCTTTCAGAAAATTAAAGAAAAACATTAATAATTTACCAAGAATATTGTTTCGTTGCCTGACACTTGAACTGGGAATAAAGTATCTTTGTCTAAAAGAAACATAAATGAATACATATTGGAAATATATATCTAATAATTTATTGTACAATGAAATTTATATCTCCATCGGCTTTGCTTTCTGGAATTCTACATTTAAAGGATTCTCACTGTTTTGTCATATACTCGTGGAAGATAAAATAATATCAAAAGAAAATATTAAGGAGCAATGTTAGCAATTTCATTAAGAAAAGATAATCAAATTACCTAGGGAATAATTATGAAAGTGTAGAAAAGAATATATTTGCCTCACAACACTATACAAGGAATGTAATTGCTATTTAAAAAAATTACCAAACACCATGAAATGTTCATGCCAACTTTTTCTATTATTAAATCTTAAAACTGCTTTGTGCAGAAATATTTTTTAATGAATCAGTGACTTTGTATCAAGATAACATTAATTTTACGCAATTTTTCAATGAACTGAGGTTTTTATTATTCTATTACGAGTACTTTTGATGAAAATTTGCATTCATTCAAAGAAGAAAAGAAAATGAAGAATGTTTTGTGATAGAAACAATTATTCAATATTCTTTTTTTGTTTCAGAAGTTTAAATGATTTTCAGGATCAAGAGATTACACTTCTATATTTGTTCAACACTTTTTTATTTTAAGATATCGAATTATTTTGAAATTAAAAAAAAATCTTTATTTTTCAATTATTAAATTTTTAAAAATTTTTTGTACTGAAATATTTTAAAATTAATTAGCGACTTTTGCTATATATCAAAATATCAAGATTAATGAAGCCTTCAGGGATATATAGGATATGCTCTTAAGATTAATCAGCGTTAAATTTAGAATTCATACTTCAATGTATACTTTGATTTTTATTGATGATATAAATAAGGTTGTAGTAATATTTAAATGTGCTGAAATTTTTGCGATGCAACATCATTTCGAAATAAGTTTTTTCTGTTCATATTCTTTATAAGAATTTAGATTATTACTAATGAAATAATTAACTTGGTCCTTTGAATATTTTTTTTATTTGTTTCAAAGCTTCTTTTCTAAGACATCAGTAATAAGTTTCATAAGAAAAAATGAGCAACATTTAATAAAATACATTTTTTAATGTTTTTTTTTTATCCGTTTCAGATTTAAGATATAGGGTCTTACGAACAATCTACTACAAGTACTGCAGTAATTTTTTTAATTTGTTTTAATTTTTAGTGTGCACTTTTTAGATGAAGAAAATAAAATTGGAATATTTTTTAGTGCTATATAAGATTTATTTCCTTATCATGAGACTAATATTCAGCAGATTATAAAAATATTTATTTTTTAAAAATTTTTACTAAACATTAAACAATTTTTAATTGAATTGTGCAATGTTATTTTAATAATTTTCTTTTAAATTAAATTTCAAAGCTGACAAGGAATCCTAAACTAAAATAAAATCCTTGGAGGTAAATAAAATAAAACTAAACTAATGCTACTGTTTGTTGAAATATCAGCTGGAATTTTATTTATCCTTATTCAAAACGTGAACTAAATCTTTTGAATGTTTTCAAAGGTTTGGTTTACTGTTTTTGTTTAAATGTACAATTTCCGCTCTAGGAGATACTTAACTGAGGGGACGTAAAACTGAGATAAATTTGGTTTAATAAGACCATTAAATTTCACTGACTATTGATTTCGTTACCCTAGCTCGATTTTCAAAATAACACTTTGTCGGAAATGCCAATAGAAAGATAAATGGACAACATGGGGACCAATTTAGAAACAAATACAAAGTACTAGTTTCGATATCTGTTTTTATAGAAGAAGGACGGTTTCTGAATAAAATGTGTTTAGATGGTAAATATTTTATTTGAAGTAGGTTTAGCATAAATAGCAGATGCATCTATTTTTTTTTTAAATCAAAATTATTTAGAATCATAACAAGAATACGAATGTTCGGAAAGCTTTTTTTCTTCTTTAAGTAAAGATAACCGTTTGTTTCTTTTTGAAAAAATATTTCTTCGTCATTTTTCCTGAATTTTATGTGTGCTATTTATTTGTATTTATGCTTTTTTTTAAAATAAAATTGTCTCTTTTGTATGAAATTTGTTTATATTTTAAAAGTTTTAATTTATTAATATAAAAATGATATTAAATAACGAATTTTCACTTAAATTTCTGTATCGATTCTGAGCGAGCGCTCATACACACATTATATAAGGCAGAAAACACAAAAACACACACATCTTTTTTTTTGTCTGCATTGTTTTGTTTGCCATCCATTGATCAGTTGTAAAATTTTAAAATTAATTAAAACTTAAGATATTGAATTATGATATTAATTAACAAAATTCAAGTAAAACGTTCTCAGAACTACTTATAATTTCTGATTTTTTTTTATATATATAGTTATGTATATAAGGAATATATATTTATATAGATAGATAGATGGACAGTTAAATGTAGTTATATTAGCGTCCCGCTTTAGAACAATACTAGGGGTATTTCGGGATGGACCTGGTAATTTTGAATCGCGGTCAGATGACGAGGACGACACATCCGCTTGTACCCCTTTTCCAAACTTCCACACCATACCGGTGGGAGGACGTACGCCTGATCCACTTATACGACGATTCTGAAACCCTCCAGTTCCGAAGTCCAGACCTTATCACCAGGCCACCGCTGCCCAGATAGATGGACAGAGAAGCGCCAAAGTGAGAACAGAAAAGTGCCGCCACAATAGTATACTTTAGCTCTCTTCAGTCCATATGGGGTTATGTAATACCTACCAATAAAATAGTAACTTAAATACTTAAATCATTTTATGCACTATTTCCCTGAGCTCTCATGATCTTAATAAAAACAAAGCTCGATAAAATTGTATATTTGTGCAATAAGGAATTATTGCTTTGTGCATATAAGCATCTCGGTAAATATCTTTTAATTGCTTGGAAGTTACTCGCCTAATTTATACTTAATTAAATGGCTCCTAACATATTCAATTCTAAGGAAGATTTTTGTCTTTTCCCTGTTAGCCATAATAATGATTAAAATGTGAAATGTAGAGAATATTCATAATAGTTTGAATGAGGAGTTTTCTAAATGGACTAAATGTTGAATTTCTGAAAGCCAATATGGATCATATAAATATTTAGATAAAACTTTAAGCTTGGTGGAGGATCTCAGCCTATTTTCAAACTAATGGATTTGTTTGAAATTATGCAATATCTGAAATATGAGTTATCTGCTCTGCTCATGTCTTTTAGTGGAAAGTTATCTTCAATTCCAGGAACGATGGCAACCTGCTACAGATAATTGCTAATGAAAGCGTTTGCCTAATGGACCAGTGGAAAAGTTACCGAAAGAGTTGCTCAATTTACGCTTTAGTTAGAGAGCTTTGAATCACTTGAAAGGAAATTCTAGTTTCGTTTCTCTAATGGTAACTTTCGGACGAAGAATAGTTTTCATGGAAACGGTGATCTGATAATCATGGGTAAAGAATAAGAATTGCTCTTTCTTTTCGTATATATTCCTAGAGTTGAGTATAAGATTTGATTTAATTGTTACGTTTAGTTATTACACTGTTTACTATATATATTCTCTAAAATCACATATGATAAACATGCATTTCTTTTTGTCACATATGATAAACATGCAACAAGACTTAAGGTTTAGAAACTAAGAAATTTAAATAAAAAAAATTTAGAGTTAAATTGTTGCTGTAAAATATATACAGATAAGATATATAAAATGAAAATTTAAAAATCTATTTGTAAAGACTGTTCAGTTCGAGTGTGGTAATCTAGCAGCAATTTTGTAAGAGGAAACAAATAATAATAATAATTTTTTTTCTTATACCATTTTGAGTTGTGATTCATTTTTCTACACAAGTTATATTTTGACAGAATATTACTATATTCAGAACGCTTTCGATTGGATAATTGAGATTTTTCTGGTTCCAAGAGTCATTCTTTTAATAATGATGCGCTAAGCAATTGGTAAAATCATATAAATGCAAAACAGTAAAAAAAGCAATACGTAAAAAAGACATTCTAATGTATTAGTAAGATTTCAATGAGTGATTAAAATTTATGGACTTAAAAAATGCAAATGAAGTATCTTATCACGTTAGGAAGAAAAAAAATTTACAAACCTTGAGCACTGAAATTTGGACATTCTGACCGAACAGACATTTGATTGTCACATTACGAGCACAATAGTGACTGCTAACTCAGTAACAAGTAAAGATTCCTGAATCTAATATGCCCAACGTAATGCTTTGTATCTCATTTTCTGTTCGCTCATGAAAGCTAAGGTTGAGAAGAGGTTTGATAGCATGGAATTTATTGCTAGTGTCAAGGTCTCACTATGTATGCCTTATGGAATAAAGAATAATTTTAATGTGCTTCTCTAAGTTGCTCAAGTGGGTAGTGGTAGTACATGAAATAGTTGCCAATTTGAACCTGAATGCAATCTGAAACATTTCCCCTTTGGTATTTTACTGTAAACTAAACTAACGTTTACTAAAAGTTCTCAAATATAAAATTGAAGGATTTATGTGTTATAATATTTAATTTTAAAAATTACTAATGTTTCATGAGATTTCGAGGGAAATTATTACTTTAAAATGATTTTTGAACAAAAATATCTACTATTCCAGCATTAATTTGTAATTATTTTTCATTTGCAATTTTTTCAAAAAAATACGAATAACAGCATTGTTTTTTATACCTTTCATATCTAAATGCATTTAAGAATATATGATAACCAACTGTACGGTGATAAAAGAATAAATAAGATAAGAAAAATTGATAACGGTCCTAGTAATAAGTAAAATTGCTCCAAATGAAATATATCCACTATGCAACTTAGATAAATATAATATTTAATTGAAAATGTTTTAATTAAAACATATTCAAACTTTGTCTTCTTTTCCAAGTTAAACATTCTGATGGAAAAATACGATAGTGTAGAGGAACGAGACTCTTTATTTCTAATGAGGTAGATGAAAATAACAAACGAATTTCAGGAACAGTTATTTAATTATTTTCTAAGTTCCCCTTTTCACAAAACAAAACAAATACGAACACGAAAATACATGACATTCAGAAAATACATGCTAGAATACAATCTAATAATGACCCCCAAGACGGACCATGGAAATATACCATGATGTTAATAAGGTATCGCCATCTGTTGTGTCAAAAGAGAAGTTATTAGAATTTATGTAACCGCTACAATAGGAAAATTCATTTCTTATCGATAGCCTGCTTATTTACTAAATGCCAGTCACTATGTTTTAAAGCAGTCATATAAAACTCTATAGGATTTACAATATCTTATATTAGGATATTAGGATATCTTATATTAGGATATATCTTAGTCTTATGAGATGTTTTGTTAGTTTTTCCATAGTGAATAAAATCTTAATTTAAATACATAATTATAATTTAAATAAAAATAATTTTTTAAATAACAAATAAATTATTTTTTTTTTAAATGAGAAAGACAATCATTCCAATTACACTTCAAGTTTAATTGGAATGATAGTATTATTGTTCCTGAAATATATTTTTAGGATCATTTTTGAAAGATTTAATGCAAACAGATTTCATTGTCATTTCTTAATACGTTTTTAGCGATTTTATATATATTTATAATGATACAGACTAAACACTGAAAGCATTAAAATAAAAAAATGAAAACATAATTGAAATTGTTTGCGAGTTTAAGATAAAAGTGTTTTGTTGAATAAAATTAAACATTAAACTTCGGAAATTGTTTCATACAACGTTTTAATGCAGCTGTTGCATTTAGGTAATGTTCATATCAAAATAAATAGGACCAAAAGAGAGAAAAAGCCTCAGAAGTTTGACGATTAATAACTTATTTCTGAAACGCTGGACATGACAGGGAAAGATGTTAATTCTAGAAATGTGTGCATTCGCCTGACAGCAATTCATTGCGAAATTACTTTGTTCGAATCAAATGTTTTATTTATGTTCCAGAAAACAAAAGGACGAAATATTAATAATTCACCACGACTGCTGCTTGACATTTGCTATTAACATGTAGTTTATTATCTTTCGTGAAATGAAATGGAAGTGAATTCGTAGTGAATTGGAAGTGACTTCGCATTGCTAAGACATATGTAATGAATTATTTAACATCTATTCTTGAGATGGTATCACAATTACTTGGATAAAGGTTTGTTTTTAACGAAATGTCTTGGCCTTAAGCCAAATGATACCAAACACACATTAATTACAAAAGTGTAAATCTTTTAATTCAAGAATCGAATTTTTAGAGAATAAGTTTGAAATTGCAGCGATAAATTGCGTTTGGTATTCGTTGGATCTTCCAAATTATTTCTATTTAGCTTCAAATATTAAATGCTAAATTGTTTTGTGTTGAAAGAAAGTGACTCAAAAAATTATCCAATTATTGATGCTTTATCTTGAGTTGCCACTTTTTCATCATTTCCTGAAATAAGTTTTTAGCATCTTATTTATTATGAGTAGTATCGATTATAGTCAAATAAAAATAAAAATATGAATGTTATGAATAATATAAATAATTAAAATGAATGACATATAAAATATTTTATATAATTCGAATTCTAAAAGCAATTGATCATCGAAATTTTATGCTTTTCATCTTGTTCATTTGATTTCTTTCGGCTTGATATGCTCGATTCATTCCAAAATATAATGAAAAATGCTTATTTATTATGAAGAATATAGCGTTGAAAAAGATGGAATTCCTTAGTATATATGTTTTTAGAGAACATGAATACAGATTTTATAAATGGAAATAAATCCACAGGCGTTTTGAGGTGAATATGGGTGCTATAAAGTTTTAAAATGAACGGGATTTAAAAAAAAAATAAAACTGCATAAAGATTGATTTTTTCCAAATAAATTTTGCCATCTATTTATCTTAGAAATCTTTAGATAAAGGAATTAGCAACTGCCTTTATAGAAAAGACAAAAAAGGCATTTGATTACTAGTTCTTCTGTCTTTAAATTCAATGTTATGAGAATTAATGGACATTTGAAAGCGGAAATGCATGTGATTGAAATACTTTGAATGAATTTAACAGAAGCTATGAATGCATAAAACAATTGCTATTAAGTGAATTTTTCGCTTTTTCTCTTTTCAAAATTGAATAAAAATGTTAATAGAATCTTTTGTAATAAATCATTTGTTAAAAATGCCCTTATGATAGGAAATATGAACTTTGACTGTTTCTATTCTTTAATTGAAGTTCACTTATTTTTTTTGTGAAACAGACTTTCTAACTCGAAATTAAAATAGTGATAATTTTCATTCGGGTATACCATTGTAAGTGCAATAATAGTTGATATTTGAGAAAATACTATTTTTTTAACTGAAGTGCTATATTTGTTCATCAAACTGAAATTCTAACCAAATCTAAAGACGAAGAAAATAAATAAAAGCTGCTAGATGTATTGTTATTAAACTATCAACAAATAAAAAAAAATATTCACGTCCGGACAAGATAGTGAAAAGGGAGTCCCCAGGGCAATAAAGATAATGGGACCTCTGTTTCGAATTAGGGTGTCTAAAGAGTAGATGGACTATGTGTATTCACTTTCATCTGTATATATTACATACCCTTTCTTGTAACTCCAGCTTCTCCAGCGCAATAAACATGTTGTTTAAAAGCTCTGGAGTTTTATATTAACAAGGAGTAACAAGACATGCAGGCTAGATACAAAAGAGTTAGTTCCATATAACCTTCCTTAATAGTTTTCCTCAATCAATCTTTTTTTTAAAAAATTTTAGTTGATCATGTTTTAAAAGTAGCCTTATGCACGTAAAAAGATGAAATCTTTTTGGTAAAAGTTTCGTTGATATTTCCTATTATTTTATTTTTGAACTGTTTAATCGTTTTATATCAAAAAAAGAATATGATATCCAAACATCACACAAAACTTAATACTAAGATATACTACAAAATAAAGATAAAATGTTTATTAGTAAATTATTCAGTATGCTTCTTTTACATTTAGATACTGCCAAAATGCTCTCCTTAAGGAGAGCATTTTCCCATCGTATATTTTGATAACTATTAACTTCTCCACAAGCTTTTCATAAAAATTGACCAAAACAGATGTACCATTTGGTAACAACATAGTTAAATTCTGAGTAGTCGCCGATGCAAATCATTGTTATATAATTAGAAATAATCTTTAATTTAAAAAACAGTTTGTCGGCTTGAAAAATGAAAATATAAATAACGATAGCTAAATTTAGTTTTTCCATTTTTTTAAACTCAAACTTTCTAGGATAAAAAAGCAAGTTTTTTTCCCTCGTCTCTTGATAGCTTCGGGTACTGCATCTGTTGCACCATTGACATTTACGGCCCTGATTTGTGCTGGTTCAACGATTCTGAAAATAAAAGCCTTTCAGATATCTTCTAAGTTTTACTTAAGATGTTTCTGTAAAATAACGAATTCGCCATTCCAGACTTCTTAAGATGAAATAAAAATATTCTAGGTTGACTACTGAATCCCGCCATATCTTGGTTATCCATCTCGATTTTCGATATTACACTTCTTTTCAACGCAGGCTAAGTCAAACAATCGAAACAGCAATTGACAACCCGGGGACCAATTTAAGAAGAAACACAAAACTTTCTTCACGAATTTCGATTCTTGGTGTGATGGCGATTCGTGGATAAACTATTGATAGAGAAGGATTCTAGATAAAATATATCTAAGTGAACTTGATATAGAGAAAAAGCAAATGCAGTTCTCATTTTTCATCACGGAGTATCTTATCAGAAATTCGATTGTTTCGAAAACCCTTTTTTATTCTTTATGATTAAAAAAATATCTATTTCCTTCTAAAAGAAAAATTCTTTGGAAGATTTCTAAATTTTATATATTGTTCTGTGTTGGTGTTAGTTTATAGTTTTAAAAAGGTTATGTTTACATGAAATCTATTCAAAACTGTTGTATTTGTATAAAGCATGTTATAGAAGCATGATACTCTAAATTTTGAAAGTTTAAGTCCGTTACTTGGTGACCAAAAAAAGTTGAAATGTGGAAACGTATCTACGTTAAACATTTTATTTAAAATTACTTAATGGAAAAACATATATTTGAATTTTAAATATCATATAAATTTTAGTTTTTTTTGTATAGAAACGCAAGTGATTATTAGGGTACAAAAAAGAGTGAATATTTGTAAAAATGAACTTTTTCTTGTATCTGTTTTGATGAACTGCAAACTAATTAACGATAATGCAAAAAATTTATAAAAAAAATGGAAATAATATTTTACAGTGTTTTTTTTTACATGTGAATATCTAGATGGAGTATTAGTGAATTTTGTTGAAAACGATGACAATCTGTTGAAAAAAAAAAAAGCCACTAAGAAAAAAATATGTTTAGGCCAGTAAAAAGGAAATTTTTAAAAATGAGTTACAAAATTGGAACAACAGTAGAAATGTTGTTGCAAAAGACTGGAAACGGAAATGAGTACTAAACTAACACTAAACTAAACATGTAATATTTTTGCAAACAAAATATTCCATATTAACTTTAGATATGGTGACCTAAAATAATAAATAATTTCGTTCAGTGATTCCTAAATGAAAAAACACAATTTATATTCTGAAAGTGCCAATGAATTTTGAATCAAAGAGGATATTAGAGTACTGAAAAGTAATAGCCTGAAATGAGAATGAATCGTCATTTAAGAAAAGCGTTCAGTAAATAGGTACTGGATTTTATCTGTACATAACATGTCATGCAGTTTTTCCAAATGAGAAAAATAATTTTGTATTAAATTTTTGACTTTTATAAAAACATTTATTTTAATTATTTGAAATATTTATTAAATATTTATTTTGATGAAACTCTAAATAAATCAATATTTTGATTGTGATTGGAGAAAATACTGGATGTAAATATCTAAATAAGATTCCGAGGAATTGAAATGCTCAGATTGCTGTTTAAAGTTCTAAATATTTTTATATTAAACATTTTAAAAAGAGATGAATTTTTCTGAATTTGAAATTATTTATATTTATTATTTTATTATTTAAAATTTATTTTTGTTTCTATAAAAAATTAATACTAAATTATATATCATATTTTAAAGCTATTTTTTGAATTTCTGAAGTTATTTTTTTACTTAATTATTTTTTTGAATTATTAAAAAAATGTAACTCCGCTTGATAAAAAAAATGTGGATAAAAAAGAAGAAACAATTTCAGAAATCATAAAAATCAATACTCTCATAAAATAAATCCAACAGCTAAACCTTTTCGATAGATTTTCAAGAATAGTAAATAATGGAATGAACAAATTAAATGCGAGAGTATCAAACCAGAATAAAATGAACATGATTAAAATATCGTACGTGAAAAAGTACTCGCCCAAGTTCTGCACTTAATCGCCCGACTGATTAAGATTTAATGCAATTCATCTGAGGACTGAATTCGAATCGAATAAAAGCGATTCTTTTCTGAAAAAGAGCAATTTATAAAGAAATTTGGGAAAAAAATTCCCCATCTAATGAAATTATAATCTCGTTGAATGAAGTGTAATTAGATTTACTCAATTATTTCAACTACTTTCTATTTTTGTCTTTGTTTAATCGATATACTTCTTCGAATATAGTGTAATTATAGTATATCAGGGGAATTGATATCGTTTTAAATAAGAAACGTCTTTAAGAACGCACTGATTAATGGTTCATGAATTGAATAATTTATTATATAATGGGTTGTATTTTAAATGATTTCCCGAAAATATTGTACTTCTAACAAAGAATTAATCTTAAGCGTAAATTGAATTTTCTTAAATGGCCTCCTAATATCAGAAAGCATTATTTGTATTCGAAATATATAGTAAATTTCTTTTTCTGATTCATTTTTGGATGGAAATATGAGACCTTTCTTATTTAATTCATTATTTAATGTTGAAAATATCAGAGCAAAATATTTAATTTATGCCACACATAGTTTGACTGTTGTTCATTTTAGACAATTAAAAGAATATTATATTTTCAAACTTAGGATTTGGGATTAGGATTTTATTTCAAGTACCGATTTGTTAGTTTCGTATGCCTTTTTTTGCAGGCAATAATTACTTTCTCTCTACTTATGAGACAGAGAAATTTAACAAACAGAATATGTAAAATGCTTTATAATAAAAAATATAATTTGTAGATTGTCATATAAGGTACCTGAGGATAGTATCTGCACTCCAATGTTAAATAAAAATTGTGAAAATAGAATCAGTTTTATAACTGAAAAACATGTGCGTATTAATATTAATTACCAATTTTAAATTTTTAAAAGAACATTTACATTCATTTTTTGATTTTTCGAAGTCAAATTTGAGTTTTCGCAGAACGCCTGTTATTGTAGGCATTATGACCTATGATGGTAATTTGACCATTTTCATTTTTTTAAAAATAAAACGTTTCCCTTAAGTTTTACCTCAATTGAACAAAAAAAGAAAAAAAAGTAAAAGTTAAAGAGCGTTGACAAAAAGTCATTCTTTCACTATTTTTACGAAGGTTATTTATTACTATTTGAATTTGTATTTAAATTAAAAGAATTCTTTAAAAAATAAAATTTTTTTAGATGCCGTTTCAAATTTAATGAGTCGCCTTTAATAAAGAGACAGAAAAATAAATATAAAAATTAAATGCTCTTGAACTTTAAAAGAATATTTATATGCAGATATTATAGCTAATAGTAGTCTTATTTCTCTACAACAAATGAGTAACCTTATGAAGTTTCTGCAGTATATAGATAACGCAGATTTATGAAATCGTTCTTGACTCATGTATGGACCATTATTTGTTAGAGACAAATCATCTTAAATTTTTGAAGAACATTGAATAATAATAAACACATTGAACAATAACACGTCACATTTTTTTTCAATTCAATAAAAAAAATATGATATCAAAATCAGAACGCTGGATCTGGAAGGTAAACAATAACAGATTTTACTTTTCACTGAACTAATTTTCTACAGCAATATCTTCTTAGCTGATTTTCAAATTCACCCATCAGAGTTCTTCTAAAAAGCTCTATTTTGGAAAAAAAATTCATCTACTGCTGAAATTACCAAGTAGCTATATTAGCAGTATTGGTCATATTATCTTAAGATATCTTTATGAAAGGCGATATAAAACATCGTTCCATATTTCTAAGCTATCGAACATTTTTATTATAATTCACTCATGATAGTTATGAGGTAGAGATAAATAATTGATTTAAATTGTCAAATCAAGCATGATGGAAGCAGATTTTCAGTAGAATAATCACTTTTAATATTATTTAATATTTCAAGACAATTTAGTTTTAGTTATATGAACGTCCTGTTTTTGAAAGCAACACTAGGGCTACTTTCAAACGGATTAAGTAACTTTGACAGATGACGAGAGCGACACCTGAGTTGGAGTCCCCACTCCAAGCTTCTACAACACACACCAGCAGGACGTTTGGACCTGATGGATTTAATGTCCACCAGACCCACTTACATTATGATTCTTCACTACAATCGGGTCTCGAACCTGAAGTCCTCTAGTACCGACGCCGAGACCTTACCACTAGGCCAGCGTAGCCCTTAGCATTTAATAATAAATGCTGGTGAAAATGTGCGTGAGAAAGCAATTAATGCTTTATTATTAGAACTAATCAATATTAAATATAATAATAATTGTATTGCAAAAATCATATTTGATGTTTTAAAACATTAT
This sequence comes from Argiope bruennichi, assembly GCF_947563725.1. Taxonomy (NCBI): domain Eukaryota; kingdom Metazoa; phylum Arthropoda; class Arachnida; order Araneae; family Araneidae; genus Argiope; species Argiope bruennichi. The sequence continues at coordinate 66,315,739 of NC_079151.1, read as the reverse complement.
ATGAAAATTGAGTCATGTGTATATTATCAAAACTGCTATTTAGTTTCAATACTCTAGTTAAGATCGAGAAATATTATTATAGCTCGTTCATGATTTTTATAACTTATGAACTTTTTTCTGTAACTTATGTAATTCCCCTATTAATTTGGTCTAATCTATTTTATTTCTTATGATAAACTCTTTAACATGAAATGAAATGAAATGAAGAGTTTTTAAATACACACTAAAGAAATTATCTTTAAATTATCAATCCCTTCTTTGAAGTTTTCCCTTTTTATTCAGATGAAAATTCTTGATTTATTTCTTCCAGATACATAAGGCTTACTTGCAAAATCTTTTTCTTTGCCGATTATTCAGAAATAGAATCAAACATAGAAATATTTCCTGAAAAAATAATGCTTTTTTTTTCTTTACTTAATAAGAGAAATATACCCAAAATCAAGATAGATACATTTTGTTATATATCAAAACTTTGAAGGGATACATACATATCTTCATCTAAAAACAAAATTCAGTGTGAAAATTTTTCATGCGATGCTTACATTCTGTAATAAACTAAAGAGGATAAAATGCGAAAAAGCTTTCAAATCGAGTTACTTTGTAGATTTATCATGGGCATTTGGATTGTTTTCTTTTCAGAGAAATGTATAAAATATGAAACAAGACGAAAACAGTCATCATACATTGAAGAATTCCCCCCCCCCCTCCTAGTGTTGTGTTATTGTTATGTTTTCAGCTAGGAACAATGGATGAATGAAATAATTTTTAAAAATATCATGGAATACATTATTTTTTAATATTAGTGGTGTGTGCTGATATTTTTAAGAAAGCTTGACTAACTTTTATTAACAAAGTTAGCAAAAGGCAAACAAAGCAATCAATAATTTTCTGTATTAAAATTTGAGAATATTTAAGTTCCAGCATTTCGTCGAACAAATGATGCTAAAATTAAAATTATAAACAATCGGTTATTTTTGCTAAACTTATTTGCTTATACAGGGTGTTTATAAAGTCCCGGACCCATTTTGATGTTTAATAACTCATAAAATAATAAAGATAGATTTAAATTAATAACATAAATGGTTAAATAGACTCAAAAAGTTTCATGACCCTTGTCAATGAACTTCCACGTGTGCCCCCTTCGTCGCACGGAGAATATCAAGTCGATAGTCAATTTCACGCCAGGTAGCGACAAGCATGTCGGCATCCACAGAGCCATTTGCGCCCTTTATGGCGATTAACAATGCCAGAAACATGAAAGGATGCTTCATCGGAGAACATTATGCTCTTCAGAAAATCAGCAGCATCTTCTATCCTCCTTAGCATATCTGTTGCAAAGGCCATCCTCCTAGGCCTATCGTTCGGTTCCAAAACTTGAACAATTTGAACTTTGTATGCATGCAGTCTTAATTTTTTCTTAATAACCTTGTACACCGTCGAAATTGGCATATCCAATTCTGTTGCCGCTGATCTCACAGATATTCTAGGATTGTGTAAAAATGTCTCTCTGACACGCTCAACATCAAAATCACTTGTGCAAGGACGTCTGGAACGTTTCTTATCTTCGATACTTCCAATTTCTAGAAAATTCTTTTTCCACCGCAAGATGCTGTTTTTGGATGGAGGATCTTTTTGGTAAATTCTTCTGAAATTTCTCTGTGCTTGCACTATCGATTTCACTTCCATGAACCACCACAAAATCTGTGCTTTCTCTTGTGGTGTATGCATTCTCCTTAATATCCGCTCGAATAAAACATCACATATAAAAGTACTACATAGAACAAACACATCAAAAGTAAACATAACATTGCAATAGTTGCCAAAAACAAAAGAGAGAAAAATGCAATTAATAAGCAGACAATATTTAGAAAAGTACAGATATTTAGACTGGAAAATGAAATTATCTGAAATTAACCACACGCGCAGACGATATTTACAAAAGTAAAAATATTCAAACCTGAAAAGGAAAATATATGAGTTATTCCATCAATAAATGCCATAAGTGTGTTTATATCTTTATTATTTTATGAGTTATTAAACATCAAAATGGGTCCGGGACTTTATAAACACCCTGTATATTGTATAGGGTGTTCATTAATTATTGTCGGGGTTTCCGTACCTCATAACTTTCGAATAAAAAATATTACGTAAAAACCGAGTTGGAGTTGTAAATTACAACTTAAAGAATTTTATTAATGATATTAAAGTGTAAAGCTTGCACAATTTGCACTTTGTAGGCATTCAGCTGAAGGCGATTATGTATTCGTAAATTCGCTGAACAAATTTTGACTCGAATTGAGGATGATGAAAATTACCTTCGGAAATGGTTCTTTAGTGACGAATCCACTTTTCATTTGTCAGAAAAAGTGAATTAACATAACTGTAGAATATGGGGCTCGGAGAACCCGCACGATTATCAAAAGTCAAAATTTGTTTTGAAATAAGAACCATGTTGGTAGCACAAATTAATTTAAAACTGTTTACTGAAATTAAATTCCCTTCAGAGAGATTAGAAGTCGCTTTAATTTTAATAGCATTACGGTATCAGTGGCGTCAACTTATTTTCAATGCATTTTAGATCAATCTTGTTAGACAGAATCATTAAAGGATAAATATTTTTTTAGGAAATAAAATTAAGTAGAACTGGCAACCTTTGGCGACCAATTTGTTCATCCAGATTACTGACTTTTTAGATTGTCAAATAATTTATGGAAAATAGATTTAAAAAAAAATATTTCACATGATTATTGAAAAACATGAATTCTAAGGAATTAGCTTACTGCAAATTAAAAAAGTGAACGCCGAAATAAAAGCAGGTGGGAATATCCTGCTATGGAATTAATGATTGACAAAAACACGCTATTGAATGTTTTTATAAATGAATTAACATCAGTGTTAACTATCATCTATCAACGTATCATTGTTAACTGTTTGTTCAGTATTTTTCTTATAGTTTATTAATAAAGAGTGCAAGTCCCTTTTACTTATTACAGCATCATGAGACAGAATGAGCTTAAATACTAAAGCTTCTTGAAAATACCGAGCTTTTAATTATAAAGAAGTTCTTCATATTATTTAATTTCCCTTATACCTTAGTTCATGCCATAGCCTTGATCGCGTGCGCTCTCATTGGCCACTTAAGCATATTTTGCCTTTCTTCTTCAAATAAATCGGAAATGGTTTCGTGCCTTTTCAGCTATCTTCATGAATCTAAGAGGCGTAAGGATTAGCGAAGTTTCGGCTGTAATCACGCATCGTCCAGACCACATTTCCAGTCTCTTAGATTATTTAGCTTTGCAGTAGAAAGTCTTTCATTCACGTTATTAATTTTATTTGTTATTTGTAGATTTTGTTATATATTATTGGAATAATTTAATGCAGATTGGATAGTAAAAAGTGAAAGTTCCTTTTGGAAGCTGTGAGCAATAATGTAAATACTTCCTTTTAATGAGATAATTTTTAGAAATGAAGAGAAAAATTTACAAAACAACCGTGAATTCTTTTGCAATAATATTGCATATAAAATAAATATTGAAATACTGTGATAAACATTGTGTAAAAATATTGTATAAAATAAATATGTTTTATGTAAATGATAGCAAAAATTAAAGATTAAGACATTATTGATAAAAAATAAACACATACTCTAGCAGATAGTAGTAGTTTACTAGAGGTATGTAATAGCCACTCGTAATATGGAGTCATAGAATCTACAACAAATAAATTGAATTAAAATGGATCTGATTAAGATTTTAATTATCATCTTCTCCGCAGTCTATTTTCTAAAATTATATACTGGCATCAATTTTTATTTGAATATAATTGCATAAGATTTGTTGAATTAATTATTGTTTTGGACATTCATACGTATATGTACAAGTGTATACATTATTATTTCTTAACAACTAGCAATTTGTAATATTATTTAGCAATATTATCAATAAAATCATTTCACTAAAAATTTTCGTTTACATTTTTAATGATGTTTTTCATGCCATTTTTAATGAAGTTTTTCATGCCATTTTTAATGAAGTTTTTCATACAATGAAATGATTATTTTGGAATCTTTCTCATTTTGATTTATGTAGATTTATTTTAGTAAAAGTATGAATTTTACTCTAATTCAAATTTAAATATAATCTATAGCCATATTACATATGGAGGCAGATTTTTTTTTTTTTATAAATTTGAACATAAATATTCTTGGGAAACATTCAGGGAAAATGCATAATTTTGCATGCACATATGTAATGTATTCACAATTCAATTTTGCACATTTGCTTTAAATATTTTATAGGAAATGTGAAAATCCTTCTAAAAGTAATACATGGCAAGCAAAAAAAATTTCAGTTATTCATCAGTCATGGCCATTTTAGAAATTTCACAAAGATATCATTGATGACTTAACTAACTGTATGAAAACGATTCATCGTGGTTTTAACTTAAGAAAGCATACGAAAAAAAAATATTCAAAAATATGAAATCATTTGTATTTTTCTCGGAAAAGGACTGTTTAGTTAGAAAGCTTACAGAATAAAGATTATCTAACTATGAATTTTAACAAAAAGAAAGGGTAAAAAATGAAATATGATAAAATTCAAATGGAAAAGAAATTTTGGATTTTTTTTTCTCTGGAACATCAATTTTTAGAAATAAACAAATAAAAAAGGCATTCCGAAACATTATATGTTTTTAGAGCATGAGCTTTTAGATGTCATAGATTCTTTAATTGAAAACCAATTTTACAAGAGGAAATAGATTTTTTCCTCGCTTTTTCACTTTTCGATTCGCACATAATTATCTTCGTCATATACATGTTAAAAGTATATTAATGCGCTCAAATGTGTCAGGTTGCTATCCATTTGTTATTTTGAAGGAAATATCTTTTACATATATTATTCAGACAAATATCGTTATGGAAATCGATTTGCTGCAAAAGTAACGGTGATGTTCATTTTAACTTTTTTTGGAGAAAAGTTTTATCACGTAGAGAAATTTGAGGAAAATTTACTGTATTATTTCAAAAGGTTTCGCCACATGAAAAAATGATCTTTCCTTATTGGATGTAATTTTTATGCAAATCATTTTCGTTTATTTAACAATGAAAAAGATTGCCGTATTTATCACGTGTTAATAAATTGTGGGAGTCAAATGTGTAAAAAACGAATAAATATTGTAATAATAATTAAATAAATTTAGAACTAATGACAGTTATATAGATGAGTAGATCGGCTTTAAAATGAAATATATTTGCAGTTTTCTTTTTCTTTCCACAAGTGAAAGAAAATTCTGTCATGTGTAAGAGGAAAGCTAATTTTATCATCCATAATCCTACTTATTCTCCATTTAAGAGATTTTTAAACAGTTAAACAAGATAAAATAACAATTTATGCTTTAATACTTATTTATAAAAGTAATCTTAATATATTATAACATATTTTGAATATAAAGGGAGTTCCAAAATTAACGCAAGATTTGAATATGCCATCATTTATGTAGTAAAGTGTTGGCAGTCGCATTAAAAAAATACATTTGACCGCTGATAATTTAGGGTCAGTAAAAATTGTTTTACCCGATAGAACAATGTGATTTGAATTAAATAAAAACGCAGTTTTTTTTCTTTAAATTGTTATATTTTTATCGAATTGTAACGTAAAGAGGGTTATATATAGAAAAACACATAGGCTTTTATGACATATACTCACTCTTTTGTCGAAATTTCCCATGATCATTTTGCATAAATGTGGCTGAATTTCATTGATGCAGTGTTGAATTTCTCCTTCAATACACATGTGATTACGAGTTTTTTTGGCAAAGTCTTTAAATAACATCATAAAAAGAAATCAAGTGGTATTAAATCACATGATCTAAGGGGTCAATTCTCAAATGTTCGAACTGTGGCAGGCAGACTTTCATTGTTTTTGAAATGTTGTTCAACAACAAAAACACTTAGTTCTATCGTGTAACGTTCCATTTTTACTAACCCTAAACTATTAGTTGCCAAATGGGTTTTGTAATAGGTTGTCAACACTTTACTTCAAGAATGGTAGTAAATTCAAATCTTGTGTTTTGGGACACTATTTAAGACACCTTGCTCTAGCCCTTCCTTAATAATTGAATAGGATATTAGTTTGAGAGCTTTCTCTAAATCAAATGTTACTGTTTTACATCCAATTGATAATTTAAAAAAGTGATTAAGGTGATTTAAAAATTTCACTTGTAATGCATTTTTCTAAGCATATCTGAAATAATAAATGCTAGCAACGTGAATTGTTATTTTTTTATTCATCTCAATGAATTTATTTTCTTTAGGATTCAGAACAAACATCCGAAACTTGAAATATAAAAACGAAATCATCAGTTGGGATTATTTGATAGAATGAAATTCAAAGACATTTATTTCTGAGCATTCTAGATAAAGTGCTTTGTTGTACAAAAATCAAAAATTCTATTTTAGATATTGTTTTCAGTGGCATTCTTCATTGACTACTTTATATAGCTGTTGCATTTAGACTAAGTGCATTTCAAATTAAATTAGACCCAGAAAATAAAAACGACACAGCAATTTCAGGATTAACAACTTTTTTCTGAAATACTGGACATGACAGCCAAGGATATAAAATCTAATTTTGTATACATTTGCCAGGCAGTCATTCTTTGTGCAATTACTTTGTTCAAATCAAATACTTTATTTATCTTTCAGAAAATGAAAGAAAAACATTAATAATTTACCAAGAATATTTGTTTCGTTGCCTGACACTTGAACTGGGAATAAAGTATCTTTGTCTAAAAGAAACATAAATGAATACATATTGGAAATATATATCAAATAATTTATTGTACAATGAAATTTATATCTCCATCGGCTTTGCTTTCTGGAATTCTACATTTAAAGGATTCTCACTGTTTTGTCATATACTCTTGGAAGATAAAATAATATCAAAAGAAAATATTAAGGAACAATGTTAGCAATTTCATTAAGAAAAGAGAATCAAATTACCTAGGGAATAATTCTGAAGGTGTAGAAAAGAATATATTTGCCTCATAACACTATACAAGGAATGCAATTGCTATTTAAAAAGAATTACCAAACACCATGAAATGTTCATGCTAACTTTTTCTATTATTAAATCTTAAAACTGCTTTGTGCAGAAATATTTTTAAATGAATCAGTGACTTTGTATCAAGATAACATTAACTTTACTCAATTTTTTAATGAACTGAGGTTTTTATTATTCTATTACGAGTACTTTTGATGAAAATTTGCATTCATTCAAAGAAGAAAATAAAATAAAGAATGTTTTGTGATAGAAACAATTATTCAATATTCTTTTTTTGTTTCAGAAGTTTAAATGATTTTCAGGATCAAGAGATTACACTTCTATATTTGTTCAACACTTTTTTATTTTGAGATATCGAATTATTTTGAAATTAAAAAAATCTTTATTTGTCAATTATTAAATTTTGAAAAATTTTTTGTACTGAAATATCTTAAAATTAATTAGCGACTTTTGCTATATATCAAAATATCAAGATTAATGAAGCCTTCAGGGATATATAGGATATGCTCTTAAAGTTAATCAGCGTTAAATTTAGAATTCATACTTCAATGTATACTTTGATTTTTATTGATGATATAAATAAGGTTGTAGTAATATTTAAAAGTGTTGAAATATTTGCGATGCAACATCATTTCGAAATAAGTTTTTTCAGTTCATATGCTTTATAAGAATTTAGATTATTACTAATAAAATAATTAACTTGGTACTTTGAATATTTTTTTTTATTTGTTTCAAAGCTTCTTTTCCAAGACTTCAGTAATAAGTTTCATAGGAAACAATGAGCAACATTTAATAAAATACATTTTTTTAATGTTTTTTTTTATACGTTTCAGATTTAAGATATAGGGTCTTACGAACAATCTAATACAAGTACTGCAGTAATTTTTTTTTTTTAATTTTTAGTGTGCACTTTTCAGATGAAGAAAATAAAATTGGAATATTTTTTAGTGCTATATAAGATTTATTTCCTTGTCGAGAAATTAATATTCTGCAGATTATAAAAATATTTATTTTTTAAAACTTTTTACTAAACATTAAACAATTTTTAATTGAATTCTGCAATGTTATTTTAATAATTTTCTTTTAAATTAAATTTCAAAGCTGACAAGGAATCCTAAACTAAAATAAAATCCTGGGAGATAAATAAAATAAAACGAAACTAATGCTACTCTTTGTTGAGATATCAGATGGAATTTTATTTATCCTCATTCAAAACGTGAACTAAATCTTTTGAATGTTTTCAAAGGTTTGGTTTACTGTTTTTGTTTAAATGTACAATTTCCGCTCTAGGAGATACTTAACTGAGGGACGTAAAACTGAGATAAATTTGGTTTAATAAGACCATTAAATTTCACTGACTATTGATTTCGTTACCCTAGCTCAATTTTCAAAATAACACTTTGTTGGAAATGCCAATAGAAAGAGAAATGGACAACATGGGGACCAATTTAGAAACAAATAGAAAGTGCTAGTTTCGATATCTGTTTTTATAGAAGAAGGACGGTTTCTGAATAAAATGTGTTTAGATGGTAAATATTTTATTTGAAGTAGGTTTAGCATAAATAGCAGATGCATCTATTTTTTTTTAAATCAAAATTATTTAGAATTGTAACAAGAATACGATTGTTCGGAAAGCTTTTTTTCTTCTTTAGGTAAAGATAACCGTTTGTTTCTTTTTGAAAAAATATTTCTTCGTCATTTTTCCTGAATTTTATGTGTGCTATTTATTTGTATTTAGGCATTTTTTAAATAAAATTGTCACTTTTGTATGAAATTTGTTTATATTTTAAAAGTTTTAATTTATTAATATAAACTTGATATTAAATAACGATTTTTCACTTAAATTTCTGTATCGATTCTGAGCGAGCGCTCATACACAAATTATACAATGCAGAAAACACAAAAACACACACATCTTTTTTTTTTGTCCTCATTGTTCTGTTTGCCCTCCATTGATCAGTTGTAAAATTTTAAAATTAATAAAACTTAAGATATTGAATTATGATATTAATTAACAAAACTCAAGTAAAACATTCTCAGAACTACTTATGATTTCTGATTTCTTTGTATATATAAGGAATATATATTTATATAGACAGATAGATGGATAGTTAGGTTTAGTTATATTAGCGTCAAGTTTTAGAAAAATACTAGGGCTGTTTTGGGACGGACCTCGTAAATTTGAATCACGGTCAGATCGACACCACCGCTTGTACCCCCCTTTACAAACTTCCACACCATATTGGTGGGAGGACGTGCACCAGATCCACTTATACGCGGTTCTTCGGTGGAATCGGCTACTGAACCTGAAACCCTCCAGTTCCGAAGTCCAGACCTTACCACCAGGCCACCGCTGCCCAGATAGATGAATAGAGAAGCGCCAAAGTGAGAACCGAAAAGTGCCGCCACAATAGTGTAACTTAACCCTCTTCAGTCCATATGGGGTTATGTAATACCTACCAATAAAATAGTAACTTAAATACTTGAATCATTTTATGCACTATTTCCCTGAGCTCTCATGATCTTAATAAAAATGAAGGTCGATAAAATTGTATATTTGTGCATATAAGCATCTAGGTAAATATCTTTTAATTGCTTGGAAGATACTCGCCTAATTTATACTTATTTAAATGATTCCTAACATATTCAATTCTAAGGAAGATTTTTTGTCTTTTTCCTGTTAGCCATAATAAGGATTAAAATGTGAAATGTAGAGAATATTCATAACAGTTTGAATGAGGAGTTTTCTAAATGGACTAAATGTTGAATTTCTGAAAGCCAATATGGATCATATAAATATTTAGATAAAACTTTAAACTTAGTCCATGATCTCAGCCTATTTTAAAACTAATGGATTTGTTTGAAATTATGCGATAGCTGAAATATGAGTTATCTGCTCGGCTCATGTCTTTTAGTGGAAAGTTATCTTCAATTCCAGGAACGATGGTAACCTGCTACAGATAATTGCTAATGAAAGCGTTTGCCTAATGGACCAGTGGAAAAGTTACCGAAAGAGTTGCTCAATTTACGCTTTAGTTAGAGAGCTTTGAATCACTTGAAAGGAAATTCTAGTTTCGTTACTCTAATGGTAACTTTCGGACGAAGAATAGTTTTCACCGAAACAGTGATCTGATAATCACAGATAAAGAATAAGAATTGCTCTTTCTTTTCGTATATATTCCTAGAGTTGAGTTATCAGATTTGATTTAATTGTTACGTTTCGTTATTACACTGTTTACTATATATATTCTCTAAAATCACATATGATAAACATGCATTTCTTTTATTTGATCCAAGACTTAAGGTTTAGAAATTAAGTAATTTAAATAAAAAAAATTAAAGTTAAATTGTTGTTGTAAAATGTATATACACATAAGATATATAAAATGGAAATTTAAAAATCTATTTGTAAAGACTGTTTAATTCGAGTGTGGTAATCTAGCAGCAATTTTGTAAGAGGAAACAAATAATTTTTATTACTTTTTCTCTTGTACCATTTTGAGTTGTGATTCATTTTCCTACTAAAGTTATATTTTTAGAAGAATATTTCTATATTCAGAACGCATTCGACTGGATTATTGAGATTTTTCTAGTTGTAAGAGTCATTTTTTAATAATGATGCGCTAAGCAATAGGTAAAATCATATACATGCAAAACAGTGAAAAAAAGGAGTACGTAAAAAAGGCACTCTAATGTATTAATAAAATTTCAATGAGTGATTAAAATTTATGGACTTAAAAACTGCAAATGACGTATCTTATCACGTAAGGAAGAAAAAAAAATTACAAACCTTGAGCACTGAAATTTGGACATTACGAGCACAATAGTGACTGCTAACTCAGCAACAAATAAAGATTCTTGATTCTAATATACCCAATGTAATGCTTTGTATCTCATTTTCTGTTCGCTCATGAAAGTTAAGGTTGCAGAAGAGGTTTGATCGCATGGAATTTATTGCTAGTGTCAAGGTCTCACTATGTATGCCTTATGGAATAAAGAATAATTTTAGTGTGCTTCTTTAAGTTGCTCAAGTGGATAGTGGTAGTACATGAAATAGTTGCCAATTTGAATCTGAATGCAATCAGAAATATTTCCCCTCTGGTATTTTACTGTAAACTAAACTAACGTTTACTAAAAGTTCTCAAATATAAAATTGAAGGATTTATGTGTTATAATATTTAATTTTAAAAATTACTAACGTTTCATGAGATTTAGAGGGAAATTATTATTTTATAATGATCTTTGAACAAAAATATCTACTATTCCAGCATTAATTTGTAATTATTTTTCATTTGCAATTTTTTCAAAAAAAAATAAAAAAAATACGAATAACAGCATTGTTTTTTATACTTTTCATATCTAAATGCATTTAAGAATATATGATAACCAACTGCACGGTGATAAAAGAATAGATAAGATAAGAAAAATTGATAACGGTCCTAGTAATAAGTAAAATTGCTCCAAATGAAATATATCCACTGTGCAACTTAGATAAAAATAATATTTAATTAAAAATGTTCTAATTAAAATATATTCAAACTTTGTCTTCTTTTCCAAGTTAAAAACATTCTGATGGAAAAATACGATAGTGTAGATGAACGAAACTCTTTATTTCTAATGAGGTAGATGAAAATAACAAACGAATTTCAGGAACAGTTATTTAATTATTTTCTAAGTTCCCCTTTTCACAAAACAAAACAAATACGAACACGAAAATACATGACCCTCACTTAGAATAGAATCTAATAACGACCCTCTAATAATGGAAATATACCTTGTGGTTAATACGGTAACGCCATCTGTTGTGTCAAAAGAGAAGTTATTAGAGTTTATGTAACCGCTACAATAGGAAAATTCATTTCTTATCGAGAGCCTGCTTATTAATTACACTTCAAGTCTAATTGGAATGATCGTATTATTATTCCAGAAATATATTTTTAGGATTATGATTGAAAAATTTAATGCAAACAGATTTCATTGTCATTTCTTAATACTTTTTTAGCGCTTTTATATATATTTATAATGATACAGACTAAACACTGAAAGCATTAAAATGAAAAAATGAAAACACAATTGAAATTGTTTGTGACTTTAAGATAAAAGTATTTTGCTGAATAAAAATAAACATTAAACTTCGGAAACTGTTTTAAACCACGTTGTTCCCTGACTATTTAATGCAGCTGTTGCATTTAGGTAATGTTCATATCAAAATAAATAGGACCAAAAGAGAGAAAAAGCCTCAGAACTTTGATGATTAATAACTTATTTCTGAAACGCTGGACATGACAGGGAAAGATGTTAATTCTAGAAATGTGTGCATTCGCCTGACAGCAATTCATTGCGAAATTACTTTGTTCGAATCAAATGTTTTATTTATGTTCCAGAAAACAAAAGGACAAAATATTAATAATTCACCACGACTGCTGCTTGACATTTGCTATTAACATGTAGTTTATTATCTTTCGTGAAATGAAATGGAAGTGAATTCGTAGTGAATTGGAAGTGACTTCGCATTGCTAAGACATATGTAATGAATTATTTAACATCTATTCTTGAGATTGTATCACAATTACTTGGATAAAGGTTTGTTTTTAACGAAATGTCTTGGCCTTAAGCCAAATGATACCAAAACACATTAATTACAAAAGTGTAAATCTTTTAATTCAAGAATCGAATTTTTAGGGAATAAGTTTGAAATTGCAGCGATAAATTGCGTTTGGTATTCGTTGAATCTTCCAAATTATTTCTATTTAGCTTCAAATATTGAATGCTAAATTGTTTTGTGTTGAAAGAAAGTGACTCAAAAAATTATCCAATTATTGATGCTTTATCTTGAGTTGCCACTTTTTCATCATTTCCTGAAATAAGTTTTTAGCATCTTATTTATTATGAGTAGTATCGATTATAGTCAAATAAAAATAAAAATATGAATGTTATGAATAATATAAATAATTAAAATGAATGACATATAAAATATTTTATATAATTCGAATTCTAAAAGCAATTGATCATTGAAATTTTATGCTTTTCATCTTGTTCATTTGATTTCTTTCGGCTTGATATGCTCGATTCATTCCAAAATATAATGAAAAATGCTTATTTATTATGAAGAATATAGCGTTGAAAAAGATGGAATTCCTTAGTATATATGTTTTTAGAGAACATGAATACGGATTTTATAAATGGAAATAAATCCACAGGCGTTTTGAGGTGAATATGGGTGCTATAAAGTTTTAAAATGAACTGGATTTAAAAAAAAATAAAACTGCATAAAGATTGATTTTTTCCAAATAAATTTTGCCATCTATTTATCTTAGAAACCTTTAGATAAAGGAATTAGCAACTGCCTTTATAGAAAAGACAAAAAAGGCATTTGATTACTAGTTCTTCTGTCTTTAAATTTAATGTTTGAGAATTAATGGACATTTGAAAGCGGAAATGCATGTGATTGAAATACTTTGAATGAATTTAACAGAAGCTATGAATGCATAAAACAATTGCTATTAAGTGAATTTTTCGCTTTTTCTCTTTTCAAAATTGAATACAAATGTTAATAGAATCTTTTGTAATAAATCATTTGTTAAAAATGCCCTTATGATAGGAAATATGAACTTTGACTGTTTCTATTCTTTAATTGAAGTTCACTCATTTTTTTGTGAAACAGACTTTCTAAATCGAAATTAAAATAGTGATAATTTTCATTCGGGTATACCATTGTAAGTGCAATGATAGTTGATATTTGAGAAAATACTATTTTTTTAACTGAAGTGCTATTTTTGTTCATCAAACTGAAATTCTAACCAAATCTAAAGACGAAGAAAATAAATAAAAGCTGCTAGATGTATTGTTCTTAAACTATCAACAAATAAAAAAAAAATTTTCACGTCCGGACAAGATAGTGAAAAGGGATTCCCCAGGGCAATTAAGATAATGGGACCTCTGTTTCGAATTACGGTGTCTAAAGAGTAGATGGACTATGTGTATTCACTTTCATCTGTATATATTACATACCCTTTCTTGTAACTCCAGCTTCTCCAGCGCAATAAACATGTTGTTTAAAAGCTCTGGAGTTTTATATTAACAAGGAGTAACAAGACATGCAGGCTAGATACAAAGAGTTAGTTCCCTATAACCTTCCTTAATAGTTTTCCTCAATCTTAATCTTTTTTAAAAAAAATTTTAGTTGATCATATTTTAAAAGTAGCCTTATGCACGTAAAAAGATGAAATCTTTTTGGTAAAAGTTTCGTTGATATTTCCTATTATTTTATTTTTGAACTGTTTAATCGTTTTATATCAAAAAAAGAATATGATATCCAAAGCTTAATAAACATCACACAAAACTTAATACTAAGATATACTACAAAATAAAGATAAAATGTTTATTAGTAAATTATTCAGTATGCTTCTTTTACATTTAGATACTGCCAAAATGCTCTCCTTAAGGAGCATAAGGAGAGCATTCTCCCATCGTATATTTTGACAACTATTAATTTATCCACAAGCTTTTCATAAAAATTGACGAAAACAGATGTACCATTTGGTAACAACATAGTTAAATTCTGAGTAGTCGCCGATGCAAATCATTGTTATATAATTAGAAATAATCTTTAATTTTAATTAAAAAACAGTTTGTCAGCTTGAAAAAGGAAAATATAAGTAACGATAGCTAAATTTAGTTTTTCAATTTTTTAAACTCAAACATTTTAGGATCAAAAAGCAAGTTTTTTCCCTCGTCGCTTGATAGCTTCGGGTACTGCATCTGTTGCACCATTGACATTTACGGCCCTGATTTGTGCTGGTTCAACGATTCTGAAAATAAAAGCCTTTCAGATATCTTCTAAGTTTTACTTAAGATGTTTCTGTAAAATAACGAATTCGCCATTCCAGACTTCTTAAGATGAAATAAAAATATTCTAGGTCGACTACTGAATCCCGCCATATCTTGGTTATCCATCTCGATTTTCGATATTACACTTCTTTTCAACGCAGGCTAAGTCAAACAATCGAAACAGCAATTGACAACCCGGGGACCAATTTAAGAAGAAACACAAAACTTTCTTCACGAATTTCGATTCTTGGTGTGATGGAGATTCGTGGATAAACTATTGATAGAGAAGGATTCTAGATAAAATGTATCTAAGTGAACTTGATATAGAGAAAAAGCAAATGCAGTTCTCATTTTTCACCACGGAGTATCTTATCAGAAATTCGATTGTTTCGAAAACCCTTTTTTATTCTTTATGATTAAAAAAAATATCTATTTCCTTCTAAAAAAAAAAATTCTTTGGAAGATTTCTAAATTTTATATATTGTTCTGTGTTGGTGTTAGTTTATAGTTTTAAAAAGGTTATGTTTACATGAAATCTATTCAAAACTGTTGTATTTGTATAAAGCATGTTATAGAAGCATGATACTCTAAATTTTGAAAGTTTAAGTCCGTTATTTGGTTACCAAAAAAAGTTGAAATGTGCAAACGTATCTACGTTAAACATTTTATTTAAAATTACTTAATGGAAAAACATATATTTGGATTTTAAATATCATATAAATTTTAGGGTTTTTTTTTGTATAGAAACGCAAGTGATTATTAGGGTACAAAAAAGAGTGAATATTTGTAAAAATGAACTTTTTCTTGTATCTGTTTTGATGAACTGCAAACTAATTAACGATAATGCACAAAAATTTATAAAAAAAAATGTAAATAATATTTTACAGAGTTTTTTTACATGTGAATATCTAGATGGAGTATTAGTGAATTTTGTTAAAAACGATGACAATCTGTTGAAAAAAAAAACCACTAAGAAAAAATATGCTTAGGAGAGTAAAATTTTTAAAAATGAGTAACAAAATTGGAACAACAGTAGAAATGTTGTCGCAAAAGACTGGAAACGGAAATGAGTACTAAACTAACACTAAACTAAACATGTAATATTTTTGCAAACAAAATATTCCATATTAACTTTAGATATGGTGACATAAAATAATAAATAATTTCGTTCAGTGATTTCTAAATGAAAAAAACACAATTTATATTCTGAAAGTGCAATGAATTTCGAATCAAAGAGGATATTAGAGTACTGAAAAGTAATAGCCTGAAATGAGAATGAATGGTCATTTAAGAAAAGCGTTCAGTAAATAGGTACTGGATTTTATCTGTACTTAACATATCAATAATTTTGCATTAAATTTTTGACTTTTATAAAAACATTTATTTTAATTATTTGAAATATTTATTAAATATTTATTTTGATGAAACTCTAAATAAATCAATATTTTGATTGTGATTGGAGAAAATACTGGATGTAAATATCTAAATCAGATTCTGAGGAATTGAAATGCTCAGATTGCTGTTTAAAGTTCTAAATATTTTTATATTAAACATTTTAAAAAGAGATGAATTTTTCTGAATTTGAAATTATTTATATTTATTATTTTATTATTTAAAATTTATTTTTGTTTCTATAAAAAATTAATACTAAATTATATATCATATTTTAAAGCTATTTTTTGAATTTCTGAAGTTATTTTTTTACTTAATTATTTTTTTGAATTATTAAAAAAATGTAACTCCGTTTAATAAAAAAAAATGTGGATAAAAAAGAAGAAACAATTTCAGAAATCATAAAAATCAATACTCTTATAAAATAAATCCAACAGCAAAACCTTTTCGATAGATTTTCAAGAATAGTAAATAATGGAATGAACAAATTAAATGCGAGAGTATCAAACCAGAATAAAATGAACATGATTAAAATATCGTACGTGAAAAAGTACTCGCCCAAGTTCTGCACTTAATCGCCCGACTGATTAAGATTTAATGCAATTCATCTGAGGACTGAATTTGAATCGAATAAAAGCGATTCTTTTCTGAAAGAGAGCAATTTATAAAGAAATTTGGGAAAAAAATTCCCTATCTAATGAAATTATAATCTCGTTGAATGAAGTGTAATTATATTTACTCAATTATTTCAACTACTTTCTATTTTTGTCTTTGTTTAATCGATATACTTCTTCGAATATAGTGTAATTATAGTGTATCAGGGGAATTGATATCGTTTTAAATAAGAAACGTCTTTAAGAATGCACTGATTAATGGTTCATGAATTGAATAATTTATTATATAATGGGTTGTATTTTAAATGATTTCTCGAAAATATTGTACTTCTAACAAAGAATTAATCTTAAGCGTAGATTGAATTTTCTTAAATGGCCTCCTAATATCAGAAAGAATTACTTGTATTCGAAATATATAGTAAATTTCTTTTTCTGATTCATTTTTGGATGGAAATATGAGCCCTTTCTTAGAGGCATGAATTTTAATATCAGTAGGATTCTGTGATAATAAAATAAAAATATGATATCCCTATTTAGTTTTTATTTCAATAGATGAGCTGCTCACTTCTTCAAGTCAGCATTTATTGACCAGAATGATCAATCATTATTTAATGTTGAAAATATCAGAGCAAAATATTTAATTTATGCCACACATAGTTTGACTGTTGTTCATTTTAGACAATTAAAAGAATATTATATTTTCAAACTTAGGATTTGGGATTAGAATTTTATTTCTAGTACCGATTTGTTATTTTCGTATACCTTTTTGCAGCAATAATTACTTTCTAAATTTTATTGTAGAGAAATTTAACAAGCAGAATATGTAAAATGATTTATAATAAAAAATATAATTTGTAGATTGTCATATAAGGTACCTGAGGATAGTATCTGCACTCCAATGTTAAATAAAAATTGTGAAAATAGAATCAGTTTTATAACTGAAAAACATGTGCGTATTAATATTAATTACCAATTTTAAATTTTTAAAAGAACATTTACATTCATTTTTTGATTTTTCGAAGTCAAATTTGAGTTTTCGCAGAACGCCTGTTATTGTAGGCATTATGACCTATGATGGTAATTTGACCATTTTCATTTTTTTAAAAATAAAACGTTTCCCTTAAGTTTTACCTCAATTGAACAAAAAAAGAAAAAAAAGTAAAAGTTAAAGAGCGTTGACAAAAAGTCATTCTTTCACTATTTTTACGAAGGTTATTTATTACTATTTGAATTTGTATTTAAATTAAAAGAATTCTTTAAAAAATAAAATTTTTTTAGATGCCGTTTCAAATTTAATGAGTCGCCTTTAATAAAGAGACAGAAAAATAAATATAAAAATTAAATGCTCTTGAACTTTAAAAGAATATTTATATGCAGATATTATAGCTAATAGTAGTCTTATTTCTCTACAACAAATGAGTAACCTTATGAAGTTTCTGCAGTATATAGATAACGCAGATTTATGAAATCGTTCTTGACTCATGTATGGACCATTATTTGTTAGAGACAAATCATCTTAAATTTTTGAAGAACATTGAATAATAATAAACACATTGAACAATAACACGTCACATTTTTTTTCAATTCAATAAAAAAAATATGATATCAAAATCAGAACGCTGGATCTGGAAGGTAAACAATAACAGATTTTACTTTTCACTGAACTAATTTTCTACAGCAATATCTTCTTAGCTGATTTTCAAATTCACCCATCAGAGTTCTTCTAAAAAGCTCTATTTTGGAAAAAAAATTCATCTAATGCTGAAATTACCAAGTAGCTATATTAGCCATATTATCTTAAGATATCTTTATGAAAGGCGATATAAAACATGGTTCCATATTTCTAAGCTATCGAACATTTTTATTATAATTCACTCATGATAGTTATGAGGTAGAGATAAATAATTGATTTAAATTGTCAAATCAAGCATGATGGAAGCAGATTTTCAGTAGAATAATCACTTATAATATTATTTAATATTTCAAGACAATTTAGTTTTAGTTATATGAACGTCCTGTTTTTGAAAGCAACACTAGGGCTACTTTCAAACGGATTAAGTAACTTTGACAGATGACGAGAGCGACACCTGAGTTGGAGTCCCCACTCCAAGCTTCTACAACACACACCAGCAGGACGTTTGGACCTGATGGATTTAATGTCCACCAGACCCACTTACATTATGATTCTTCACTACAATCGGGTCTCGAACCTGAAGTCCTCTAGTACCGACGCCGAGACCTTACCACTAGGCCAGCGTAGCCCTTAGCATTTAATAATAAATGCTGGTGAAAATGTGCGTGAGAAAGCAATTAATGCTTTATTATTAGAACTAATCAATATTAAATATAATAATAATTGTATTGCAAAAATCATATTTGATGTTTTAAAACATTATATGAAAATTGAGTCATGTGTATATTATCAAAACTGCTATTTAGTTTCAATACTCTAGTTAAGATCGAGAAATATTATTATAGCTCGTTCATGATTTTTATAACTTATGAACTTTTTTCTGTAACTTCACTTTTTTCTGTAACTTATGTAATTCCCCTATTAATTTGGTCTAATCTATTTTATTTCTTATGATAAACTCTTTAACATGAAATGAAATGAAATGAAGAGTTTTTAAATACACACTAAAGAAATTATCTTTAAATTATCAATCCCTTCTTTGAAGTTTTCCCTTTTTATTCAGATGAAAATTCTTGATTTATTTCTTCCAGATACATAAGGCTTACTTGCAAAATCTTTTTCTTTGCCGATTATTCAGAAATAGAATCAAACATAGAAATATTTCCTGAAAAAATAATGCTTTTTTTTTCTTTACTTAATAAGAGAAATATACCCAAAATCAAGATAGATACATTTTGTTATATATCAAAACTTTGAAGGGATACATACATATCTTCATCTAAAAACAAAATTCAGTGTGAAAATTTTTCATGCGATGCTTACATTCTGTAATAAACTAAAGAGGATAAAATGCGAAAAAGCTTTCAAATCGAGTTACTTTGTAGATTTATCATGGGCATTCGGATTGTTTTCTTTTCAGAGAAATGTATAAAATATGAAACAAGACGAAAACAGTCATCATACATTGAAGAATTCCCCCCCCCTCCTAGTGTTGTGTTATTGTTATGTTTTCAGCTAGGAACAATGGATGAATGAAATAATTTTTAAAA
Source organism: Argiope bruennichi (assembly GCF_947563725.1). Classification (NCBI taxonomy): domain Eukaryota; kingdom Metazoa; phylum Arthropoda; class Arachnida; order Araneae; family Araneidae; genus Argiope; species Argiope bruennichi. Next base: position 66,295,659 of record NC_079151.1, on the reverse strand, counting down.
ATATCATGGAATACATTATTTTTTAATATTAGTGGTGTGTGCTGATATTTTTAAGAAAGCTTGACTAACTTTTATTAACAAAGTTAGCAAAAGGCAAACAAAGCAATCAATAATTTTCTGTATTAAAATTTGAGAATATTTAAGTTCCAGCATTTCGTCGAACAAATGATGCTAAAATTAAAATTATAAACAATCGGTCATTTTTGCTAAACTTATTTGCTTATACAGGGTGTTTATAAAGTCCCGGACCCATTTTGATGTTTAATAACTCATAAAATAATAAAGATAGATTTAAATTAATAACATAAATGGTTAAATAGACTCAAAAAGTTTCATGACCCTTGTCAATGAACTTCCACGTGTGCCCCCTTCGTCGCACGGAGAATATCAAGTCGATAGTCAATTTCACGCCAGGTAGCGACAAGCATGTCGGCATCCACAGAGCCATTTGCGCACTTTATGGCGATTAACAATGCCAGAAACATGAAAGGATGCTTCATCGGAGAACATTATGCTCTTCAGAAAATCAGCAGCATCTTCTATCCTCCTTAGCATATCTGTTGCAAAGGCCATCCTCCTAGGCCTATCGTTCGGTTCCAAAACTTGAACAATTTGAACTTTGTATGCATGCAGTCTTAATTTTTTCTTAATAACCTTGTACACCGTCGAAATTGGCATATCCAATTCTGTTGCCGCTGATCTCACAGATATTCTAGGATTGTGTAAAAATGTCTCTCTGACACGCTCAACATCAAAATCACTTGTGCAAGGACGTCTGGAACGTTTCTTATCTTCGATACTTCCAATTTCTAGAAAATTCTTTTTCCACCGCAAGATGCTGTTTTTGAATGGAGGATCTTTTTGGTAAATTCTTCTGAAATTTCTCTGTGCTTGCACTATCGATTTCACTTCCATGAACCACCACAAAATCTGTGCTTTCTCTTGTGGTGTATGCATTCTCCTTAATATCCGCTCGAATAAAACATCACATATAAAAGTACTACATAGAACAAACACATCAAAAGTAAACATAACATTGCAATAGTTGCCAAAAACAAAAGAGAGAAAAATGCAATTAATAAGCAGACAATATTTAGAAAAGTACAGATATTTAGACTGGAAAATGAAATTATCTGAAATTAACCACACGCGCAGACGATATTTACAAAAGTAAAAATATTCAAACCTGAAAAGGAAAATATATGAGTTATTCCACCAATAAATGCCATAAGTGTGTTTATATCTTTATTATTTTATGAGTTATTAAACATCAAAATGGGTCCGGGACTTTATAAACACCCTGTATATTGTATAGGGTGTTCATTAATTATTGTCGGGGTTTCCGTACCTCATAACTTTCGAATAAAAAATATTACGTAAAAACCGAGTTGGAGTTGTAAATTACAACTTAAAGAATTTTATTAATGATATTAAAGTGTAAAGCTTGCACAATTTGCACTTTGTAGGCATTCAGCTGAAGGCGATTATGTATTCGTAAATTCGCTGAACAAATTTTGACTCGAATTGAGGATGATGAAAATTACCTTCGGAAATGGTTCTTTAGTGACGAATCCACTTTTCATTTGTCAGAAAAAGGGAATTAACATAACTGTAGAATATGGGGCTCGGAGAACCCGCACGATTATCAAAAGTCAAAATTTGTTCAGCGAATTTACGAATACATAATCGCCTTCAGCTGAATGCCTACAAAGTGCAAATTGTGCAAGCTTTACACTTTAATATCATTAATAAAATTCTTTGAGTTGTAATTTACGAATACGTAATCGGTTTTTGCGTAATATTTTTTATTCGAAAGTTATGAGGTACGGAAACCCCGACAATAATTAATGAACACCCTATATTTCTTGAAATAAAAGACTGAAATATGTTTTTTTAAGTTAGTGTATCTAAAAAAATCAATGTTGAAGTAAGATTATGTGGTTCGAATTTCTTGTGAATTATAAGAGATGAATTATAAAAGAATTGCTTAAACCATCATAGATCTACATTTATACAGATTACCAGAAATTATTAATTAAGGGCTCTATTTAAAGCCAGATGGCGATATAAAAAGTTTAATTAAACACAGAAGAAATATGTTAATAATATAGCTATTATGTGACAAATAATAAATTAATTAAACATTTCTTGATTATTACTTAGAGTTTTGATTGAAAAAATTTATTTCTATATACTTTAACTCTACAATGCATGATCTTTTAATTCCATTCGGAAAAAATAAATTTCCTTCCTATAACAGTAAAAAAATACTTTAAAAATAAACTAAATCTTTTAGTTTTTTTTTTTGATAAAAAAGAAAACAACAACTAAATTGTATCATTTGGTTACACATTGCAGTAACACATGTTTTATGCTTATTAATTAATTTCCCAAATACAATGTAAATATTAAAAAAATTTTTTATGAATTTTTATAGTACAGATTTATTATAATTACAATTTATCAATTACAACTGATAAATTATAATTGAGACCAGCCCATTGCGCCATTAAACACATAAATGTGCGGTTTATAGCTTTTTTTTTTTAAAAAAAAAAATTCCTGCATTGAAATTTGAAATTTTATTTATTTATTTGTTTTTCAAACTTCACAAATGCAAAGCAGAATCCTTCTTCTTAAATTTTCAATAATCTAAGGAAATTACGCGAAAAAAATATTTAATGAAACAATGAAAATTATTTGAAATTTAGGGCAACATCGTAATTTATTGTTGAAAAACAGGATAGAAAAATGTTTTTTTTTAAAGAATTACCAAAAACTCTTAAAAAAATCTCTCGACTGTAAATTTGGTATTATATAAAGTTTTTAAATTCTGGAACGCTTGAAAGATTACAGCTGTGAGATTTATTAAAATTTATGATGGATTAATTAATGATTTAATCAAAATTCTATTTTAAATTTTAGAAAAATTATGATTTGGCCTGTAGAGTAGAGATAATGCGTAAGCATATCATACGGGAGCTATTTCTTTGAACCTGTGAATTTTGCCAGAATTCTACGCAGTAAAATGACTCAATTTATCTAACAAAAAGATTTTATGTTAAAATTTATCCTACATCATCATCATCAACGACAACAACATCCACATAATTCCATCCATATCAGAGCAAGTGATTGTTTTAAGGCATTTGAAAACTCATTCAGCCTTGGGAGCTTACTTTTAAATCTCTATAATTTCAGCAATTTAATCAGAATGTCACAATGATCCGAGCCGTTAAATAAATAAAATGAACGAAGAGTGAATTCGTAGTCGTAGGAATTAATTACAAATTGTACTAATTAATTCTATTAATCATGCCTTCGTCAAATTTCAGAGAATCACCTCCAGTCAATCGTATTTACTAATGGGAAATAGACACAGAAGCTAGAATATAATTATTTTATTGCCATTATATTAAATTAAAATTCTTCTAATATCGCAATAAAGTCCATAGATGCTTTTTAAGGATCTATTGACTTACTGCAGACAACAGGATTCCATCTTATTGGATATGTTGAATCATTTTTTTATTATGAATTCAATATTCGATATTCAATATTTTGAAACAAACAGTACTATAAAAACTAACACTTTAAACTAACACTATAAAACTAACACTGGCTGTTTTATTCATGCACCAGGATAAAAAAGAAGACCTGTACATCAACGTGCAAAAATGAAAAACGAGAGAAAAAACGAGGAAGAACGGGCCAATACATTTTGCATTTCGAAATTTATATTATTTCGAATAGCAATTACTTAATAAAATTGTCAAAATATTAACATTTTATAAATAACAAGATTCACTTAATGTTGAACAATGAATTGAATTGCTAAGCTTACACTCTATTTTAAAGCCGTTTGAATAATCTTCGGAGTTTAACGGAATATAGCAAGATTAACGGTCATTTAAAAATTTGTCTAACAACCTTTATTGTTATTAGCCAATCTCAAAAGTAAATTTATGTTCATTGAATTTATCTGGTACACGAGGATTCATTTGGAACGAATTGAGATAGTTTGAACCATGGTCAAATAATAAAATGACATCAAAGCCAGCACTTGAACATCCTACATCGACATGAGAACATTTTATCGATTTTTGGCAGGTTTAATAATCACCATGTCTGAATACGGTACACATAACTAGTGAAATCGTCCCTAGAATCAGCGATTTTCTGTTATTGAAGCATGGTCTTGCTCACCATGTCGTCAAAGCGTCGAGGTTAATAGAGAGAAATCAGTTTTATGCAAATGAACTACAAATGGTCAGACAAAAAAGAATATCAATTGGAAGTATTTTGATTGGTTAGAAGATGATCAACATATAAAAAAGACTATTCGTGGTCTCTTTCATCTTTCTATGTTATTTTTGCTGATGTGTATGCTGGGATGTTTCGGTTCTTGTAAAGCTGGCTGTTATTCGTAGTGATATGCTGTATACATGCGAATTTTCTTTAGGATTGATGGAGAAATTACCTTTATATTTAATGGTAAGTTTTTATTTTAATAACTTCAACATGGCTATTTAGTATATTTTACTCTGTAATCGTGAAGAAGCTTTACCTCCACAAATAATGGCTATCCTTTCTAAATGATTATAATAATTTGTTTTATGTTGCTCTATAATGTTGCATTCATTTTCAATAATCTATGTATCTAATGTATTTAATACAAATGTATAGAACACGTTTTCGTGTTTATGAATAGAAGAAAAAAACTATTAAGTAAAATTAATAAAATGTGCGTTGATTCGGCAAGACGTGTCTACCTCTTAGCGCCATAATGAAATGTGTAATGTTTCTCTAAAAGTAAAATGTTTCTCTAAAAGTAAAATGTTTCTCTAAAAGTAAAATGTTTCTCTAAAAGTAAAATGTTTCTCTAAAAGTAAAATGTTTCTCTAAAAGTAAAATGTTTCTCTAAAAGTAAAATGTTTCTCTAAAAGTAAAATGTTTCTCTAAAAGTAAAATGTTTCTCTAAAAGTAAAATGTTTCTCTAAAAGTAAAATGTTTCTCTAAAAGTAAAATGTTTCTCTAAAAGTAAAATGTTTCTCTAAAAGTAAAATGTTTCTCTAAAAGTAAAATGTTTCTCTAAAAGTAAAATGTTTCTCTAAAAGTAAAATGTTTCTCTAAAAGTAAAATGTTTCTCTAAAAGTAAAATGTTTCTCTAAAAGTAAAATGTTTCTCTAAAAGTAAAATGTTTCTCTAAAAGTAAAATGTTTCTCTAAAAGTAAAATGTTTCTCTAAAAGTAAAATGTTTCTCTAAAAGTAAAATGTTTCTCTAAAAGTAAAATGTTTCTCTAAAAGTAAAATGTTTCTCTAAAAGTAAAATGTTTCTCTAAAAGTAAAATGTTTCTCTAAAAGTAAAATGTTTCTCTAAAAGTAAAATGTTTCTCTAAAAGTAAAATGTTTCTCTAAAAGTAAAATGTTTCTCTAAAAGTAAAATGTTTCTCTAAAAGTAAAATGTTTCTCTAAAAGTAAAATGTTTCTCTAAAAGTAAAATGTTTCTCTAAAAGTAAAATGTTTCTCTAAAAGTAAAATGTTTCTCTAAAAGTAAAATGTTTCTCTAAAAGTAAAATGTTTCTCTAAAAGTAAAATGTTTCTCTAAAAGTAAAATGTTTCTCTAAAAGTAAAATGTTTCTCTAAAAGTAAAATGTTTCTCTAAAAGTAAAATGTTTCTCTAAAAGTAAAATGTTTCTCTAAAAGTAAAATGTTTCTCTAAAAGTAAAATGTTTCTCTAAAAGTAAAATGTTTCTCTAAAAGTAAAATGTTTCTCTAAAAGTAAAATGTTTCTCTAAAAGTAAAATGTTTCTCTAAAAGTAAAATGTTTCTCTAAAAGTAAAATGTTTCTCTAAAAGTAAAATGTTTCTCTAAAAGTAAAATGTTTCTCTAAAAGTAAAATGTTTCTCTAAAAGTAAAATGTTTCTCTAAAAGTAAAATGTTTCTCTAAAAGTAAAATGTTTCTCTAAAAGTAAAATGTTTCTCTAAAAGTAAAATGTTTCTCTAAAAGTAAAATGTTTCTCAAACAAACCAAGCAACAGAGCTTACAATATTAAAAATAGCTACGGGAATTCAGAGGCTGGTTCATGGTTTTGGGAATAGATTTCATCACGAGACTCCGGAATTAAAAAAAATTCTTAGTTTCAGTTTTAATTTTATGTAACCGATTGCCAATTGAGTAAATCGGACTCCGTGATATTTTAATGTACAGGGACTTTAAAATCCTTATCAGAATAAGCAATAAACTAGAATTGCTGGTTTTCATTCCAATTTTTGTATGATCTTAAAGACAAGCTTTCAATTGCTTACCTCCAAGATCGAGCAACGATAATAGACTAATAAATGCATAGATGGACATAAAATGATTTGCTTCTTGTGTTGCAGACTTTCTGTTGCTTGTCTTCCACCCAACTGTTTATTTCCTACATCTTTCTTTAAAAGTTGTAGGCATCATAAGAATCGGGGGCAATACAATGAATGATAATGCGGGTAACGATTATTAAGTCGCTACTCTGTATATTAAAAATATCTTGCTATATAACAGAAAAGACAAGAGCTTTTGTATTTAGGCCTATTTTTCACCCATGAAAATAATTAGATACAATTATATGCATTTAAGAACTCATTCTATAGCTTTAAGAATTTGATATTATCAACCATTTTCCAGACATGTCTTTGTTAACTGATGATATTAAAGAACTTCAGTGGTGTTTCTGACCGAAATGAGCAGTCAGAATATTGAAACTACTTTTGAGGGGGAAATTTTTAAATACTTTTAATCTCTTGCAGGAGCTTCGAATAAATCCTTGCAATCTTTTGCTCCGTAGCTTTAAAATGGGCACCTACCAGTTGCCATTATACTTCAAAATCTTGCCTATGCAGCCCATGAACTGGAAACGCCATTTTCCCAGCAGTGTTCTGCCAAAAGATGTTACTTGAACCTTCTATCGAGGTAAAAAATTGAACACATCTTTAATTTGTTATAATAGAATTTCATAGCTAAAGAAAGTGGATATTTCTGATGCATATTTTGAAATGAATTTCTTGAGCATTTGCGAAGTTAAAGCTGCTTACTAAGCTTTCTATCTTTTATGTTAAGCTTTTGTTTTTCTAAGCTGGATATTCTCCTAGAATGAACATAAGTCGGTAATGACCCTTCTCCGCCAAAAATAATTCCATTGGTAGGTCATACCGTTCTGCCAATCAAATAGGGCATTTCATAAAACTATTAGAGTAATCGATTAATTTACCTTGCATTGGGAAATCGAGTGGATTATTTGAACAAAACATTTTATCTGAAATGTCTGAATGGCCATAAAGATCTATACTCCAGTTAAAGGAACAAGTCATTTAATTCTTGAAGTGTTCATTAACCGATATTTCAGCATTTTCTCGAGGATAACTACTCCTTTTCTTTGCTATTCGTTACCAGCCGAGTAAATTCCCATCGACTATAAAACTACATGAAGTTTTAAATATGGCTGCAGGAAAAATAATGGCTTCTTAACTTAAAGTAAAGGCTACTCAGCGAAATCGCTTGTAATTTTTAGTAAGCTTTATAAGACAGAAATAATACCGAAATGACAACCGTAGTTTGTCCTCATTCAGGAATTCGCTTTATATCTTGGGTCGTATCTACTCATCTCGGTGTACGAGTTTTCCATTTCATAATTGGAAACGGTCTTTCTGTAATCAAATGCTGTTCATATTTTTTGAAATGGTATATATTAACTTGGATTTTAATCTTCAATATAAAGAAACTTTTAGTATACTAAATGTGAACTTATCAAGACTATTCGGTTTCTAAAGGACTTGTATAGAAATACATTCAGTTCTTGGAACGTCTCGTTGCTCATGAATCGGCATTGTAAGTTGCAAGTAACATACTTAACCCTTCTACTTTCAAGCTATGAGACTTGTCTGAAATATTTCGTATGGTAACATCGCAAACTGGGTGTTTAGACAACTTTTTAACTATTTGCATTTTGTTAATTTCTAGCATGTTTTTTAATTTGAATAAATCGATACTTTGGAGCAGTAATGGTAAAAACGGATGCAATTAACCAAAAATCATTAATGCCACCAATCTTTACTGCGATTAAGTTTTAAAAGAAATCCTTTCAATAGTTCCAATGAAAAGAAAAACAAAATCCGAGATTAGATACAATACCAATAACGGGTAAGGTGTAGGTACAATTAGCATAATGAATTTGCGAATGGATTGTTTTATCACTTATCTTGCTTCGGTTATAAATGGTATTTGAATTCCTTTGTTAGACATTTTGAAGCCTGAATCGGATTTTATAATGGTTATATTAATTTTTCTTGCTTTAAATAACTTGCAATATTTCATGTATTATGAAAATGTAGTCAGAATGACTGAGTTTGACTCTTCAACTTTGATTACATTAGTTTTCATATGCTATTTTTCAGGACTTGGTCAACCATTTCATGACCATGAACGGAGATCTAGACGCTGATTAAGATGCGCTTTAGTTGCTATAAAGTCGTGCATCTTGCCAATTCTTCATTGTTCTGAAATCTGCGAACCACCTGGATGGTAAAATTTTCAGTACTGGACTACTTTTATATGCTTGCACGACTTTGAAAACTCCGGCACAATAGCTTAAATTCATCTGTCCAACGTGAAATAACCAAATTAATTGAAGAATTTAATGATCTAAGTTTAATCGACAATTTTCCTGAAATTGTACACTTCGACCTGAAACTATAACTAAACTGATAATAAATGGTCTATTACTAATATGCAAGGGAACTTCAATGTTTTCGAATTCTTTATAAATTTTTAAAATTTTAAATTTAACAGTTATTTCGAATGGAACGGGAAAACACTCGCATCAGTGGTTAAGTTGAATATTCGATTCCAATCCAAAATATCGGCAATCGCAAATCAATTCGCGTCTTTAAAAATCGTGTGTTAAATTTGCAAAGGAATTTTTAAATATTTACGTGCTAAGCATACACTTCAAAGGTGATAATATCCAACATTCCGATCATAGGTGTACAGAATTCTTTGACATTTTCAGATGTCCCCAATTTCGGTCCTGTTATACTTAACCCATTAATTGCATAAGTTGTACTGATATATTAACGATAATATCTGGGTATGCCGAGTAACGATGGATAAAATTATAAAAAAACGCGGTCCCCCCAAAAATGCCGTCTTGCAAATTGACGTCAAGAATCCTGTTTCAGACTTCTCCATATCGATTTAATCTATAAAAGGAGATCTGTTATATTTGAATGTTTCTACATATTTTAAATCCACCCCCTTCCCCTCAAAACAAACTTAAGTTTTCTAGGTTTGATTAATCGACAATTTAAATGGGTAATTGCGATACTGACAAGGCAACTACCAATTTGACCTCGAAAGCTTTTATTCTCAATTTTAAAAGTAGCCTGTTCAATAAGCTTATAAATTCTTGTCTGTTATCTTAAACGGCTTATTCAAACCACACCAATAAAATGAAGTTCGTTGATAGAAACTTCTTAACATAAAGAGAACTTTCAGATAAGATTTTAAATTTAGTATCTTTGAGGCATGGTGATAATTCTCGGGAATTATTTCGGGTGCATCTCAAAACAAAGTAAAATGCATCGGTAAACAGCTTTAGAACTAAAATTTTTGAACATATTAAATTCTTGAAAATAGACCTTAAGTGCAAGGTTTAAACTACGATAATTTGTGTTCTTTGGTACAACTCTTAGTTATTGATATTATAGATGCCAATATTAAAAATAAAAATTGCACTTCACTGGTTCATTACGAGTGGTTGAAATAAGACTTGGGGGAGGGATGGGTAGAGTGGGGATAGAGGTTAGCACGTTAAGTAATATGCTGGTCCCTGTTTACTTTCCGTCTAGGCTGTTGGGACCGACGGGCTAAACGGAAAGTGTCGGTCCCCAGGGAATCGGTACTTAACGTGTTGCCACGAATGGGGTTAGTTGCAAAATGCCAGATTTAATTATTGGGATAGTAAAAAAATTAGAATACAGTGGGGATTATCACATTCGGGAAGCGTTAAGTGGGAGGGCAATTACCTTAAAAGAACACTAATATGGAAGGGATAAAGGTTTGAACCTGAAAAAGTGCAATTTTTATTTCAAACATTGGCAACGATAGATATAAAATCAGGAGCTTAGAGTAGATTTAAATTATAAATTATAGTAGACGTAAATATAAACGTTTAATTTTCTTAAATGCTCAATACAAGGAATTGTCCTGTCTTGAAGGGGTTTTGCATGAAATTTGTATATAGCAAAGATTAATATTAATCTTTAAATAAACTTGGGCAGGGCAATATTAAGAGTAGGGATGTTGACTGCCATCTCAGGCGATTAGTATTGCAGATACTCGTTTAAATATCGTTTCTTGGCTCGGATCAAAGTTGGATACATCTATTGGAAGCATAAAATTTATCGACAAAACCAACTGTTTAATGTGAATGGTCTATGAAATCTTCAAAAACTTTAAATAGCGCATTCCTCAAATTTAATCCGGAAGTAATCTTAATTGACAAATTCAAATTTTAATGTTGACGTCAATTACTTTAATGTTTTTTATTTTACTATTTTTAAAATTCTCGGTAGGGCTCTAATTTACATTGGAGGAAGGTATTGTAGAACTATTGGCAAGAAATTTAATATTTTGTCTACCTCAGAGTCCATGTAATTAAGTTTTAGATAAAATTTTAAAGATGGAATAGAAAAATTAAATATCATCCTTAGTTGTAAGGATACAATTCTTTCCATTTCCTGTTACTTTAATATTATCCTCTCGTATTCCAAGAAAGTTTAATAAAATCAAATATTTTGTTTAAAATTTGAATTGAGAGAAACCTCTATTTTTGGATTGGAGAACAATTCCACAAATGGATCATTCATATCATGAATGACTTTCCAAAAAATCGATCCATTCACAGATTGAAATTAATCTATTTTGAAATGCCTTTGCAAATTTTAAAATTCGTAAAGTGGTTCGTTTCATTTGAATTTAAAGTTTCAATTAAATCAGTTACATTTTTTACGAAATTTTGAAATTATTTTGTCAAAATTAAAGGGTATATTTTTGAAATGGTAATTGCAAAATGCATTCATTAAGAATCTTAAAACTTTTAGCATAAATATTCTTAAAATTTACATCGCGTGTTTATATATGCATGTCTTCATTTTTGAAGCCTCTTTAGGGAAATAGCTTAAGCTTAACTATATTCTTAAGAAGTTCAGCTTTCATTGAAGTTCCCTTACCACTTTAAGCACTTTAATTGAATTAAGCTTATTGTAAGTTTAAAAGTTATTTGAATTTGTATAATATTACCTTGAAACTGTTATAAATCTCAATTATATTTTGTATTAATGCTATTTATTAGGCTGTATTAAATTTAGTTCACGTCTCTCAAGGCTGGATGGTGTATACGTTAGGTAGGTTCATTGGAATATTCTTAAAGTTGTGACTATTCCTTCAATAAAATTAAAGGACAGTACTTGATTCTAGGTTAGTAAAGGCTTCAAATAGTAGTCCAAGTTTTTGAAACGGAATTTGAATACGAGTTTCTAAATCTTAAATACGAAAAATAGTTAGCACTTTAAGTCCCATTTTTTTTTATAAAACTTTTTGTCAAAGTAAATTGGGATATCTAAAAATAACGTCCTACTTATAAATACTGAAGTTTTAAAATTCATGCTTTTCGAGTTGAATACGATTTTTATTAAAGTCCGAAAAGGATGTCTGTAATATCAATTTTAAGAATTCGAATATGCTATATTTTAAGACAATCGACTCCTATGAGAAACTTCGGATACCTTTAGAAATTGATATATAAATCAATGCAAATCGCGAATATCAATACAAACTAAATATAAGCGAAATTGGGTTTAAGAATTGGTACTAGGAAGTTGGTCTAGTTTAAGTCCCTTACTTTTACAATAAAAATCCTTAGATTAGCCTCATCAGCTGTTCCATCACTGGTAACAACTCGTTTTAACCTAATAATGGATTTCAACTCTAAAAATTTTGTGCAGAATTGAATACAATAGGCATAGTATTTAAATGAAATTCTCCGAACTTCATTTATTCTTTATCGTTAACGGAATTTCATCTTGCATTAAAATTTCTAAATCCAGAACCATTTAAAACTGACAATTCAACTACCTACTATAATTGACTGCACAATGAACATCTCAAGTGTGTAGCTTAGTAAGGATTTAACGATTAAGAAACGAGCGATTCAGCAATGTAAAGAAAATTCTAAACCAATCCCGTTTTCCAATTAAATTGTGAAAGAGAAATCCGCTTTACTTTTGATCCGATACATAGTGTGCTGAAATACTTGTGCTGAAAGCGTCCTAAAGTTTAATTTCTGTCACATAATCTTAAACATCAAAATGTGAATCAATGAAATTCCTTAAGTTTAATCTTTCCTCTTTTGTTGAAGGCAGTCCATTGCTTAGCCGGCAAGTTAATGGACCGACTTCTGCTTTTGAAAAACAACCGAAACACTTTGATCTTGATGTCTGGCCAACATCGGATCAAATCGTTTCAAACAAAATGAATTATTGACATCGTCTGTTTCAGATGAGGGATATAATTCAACTAAAATACTTATTTTTCCTATTTTAAAATGTGAAATCGCGAAAATGTTAACTTAGCACGATTTGTTTATTTTGGCAAGCTGAATCTATGTTATTACATATTTAATCAATTTCCAATCGAACTAAAATCGGTGCATTAAAATAACATTCAGCCGCTACGTAGCAGTAATTTCCAGTACACATGTTAATTATCAGTGATGGAATTTGCATGATTAATATTTGTAAGATCGAATTCTGAAATTATTTAATACTTCTCTCGACCCCCCCCCCGTGGCATCGTATTGCATTAGTCCAAAAAATTTAGGTGTACCTTTTGGTCTGATAAAAACTAGCTTTCCATCTCCATCCATTATATTTCACTTATAAATTTAGTTTAAACCTTCATCCAACTATCAGGGCTTGATCACTGTAAACCGGCATAAACTGAGAGAATCTTTTCAATTCGCCCCTATTAATGAATATCGTTTAATGTAACAACCAGTAACGTCTTTTCCCGAGCGTAAAGTTCTTCATGCAAATCTTAACCTATTGCCATGTTGGAATTATATTTTGGAATTTTTGCACAATTGTTTAAACTATTTAGATTCTAGCTGGTAATGTAGTTATATGAAAGCATTACATTCGTCGGTTAAAACAACTAGATTTAGTTTTACATTTTCATCTGAATTAGTAAAAAAACACCGAAGAACAATGAACAGTTTATATCTGGCGCATCAAGAAACTGTGAAATTTCAATTTACATCAATTTTTATGAATGCAAAAAACCATCGATGGGAAAGTTCGAAAAAAGTTTTGGGAATTTTTATTTCTGTGTTCATTGCAAACTCGAACGCTAACAGAATGCATTAATTCATTATTGGCGAATTTAATACCATTTATCAAAATTCCCTGAATTTTAATCTTAATTTATTATAGTATTGGTTCATGATTTTAATAGTCCTCTAGAGATTTGCCGGTTGCAGAGCTTTAATTTTTGAAGATTGTCGGTAACTGTGCTAGCCAGTTAACCGACAGTCTCAAATTCCTAAAGGCATTTTTTGAACTCGATGCTTGATCGTCATCGAACTCAAAATGCCTTGGAATTTGAAATCCCACGTGAATAGATAGCTTTTTCTTCATTTTCGCTGTTAGTGGGAAAAATGTAATGAATAACTTTAGGAACTCTTCCAAGTTTGTTTAATTGACAAACGGTATTGATTACGAGCATCTAATCACATCTGGGGCAATGAAAGACTGTTCCGATAAACTCCAGTTTTGCTGCTCTTTTAAAACTAGATATCAATATTTATAAAGTATTAGGAAGAAATTGATATAATTAACTGAAAATTTATGGACATTATTCCTCCCCTCCCTTATAACTACTACATAACGTAGACATCGTACAAAACTTCGCTCTTTAACAGGAAAACTAGTTATCTTAAATAGTAGTACCGCTTTAGGTAGATTTCTAATGCTGGAAATCTAAAGGCGGGGATATTCTTCTATTCTCATTAATTTTCTTGCGACTCGAGTCTTAAAATTGAAAATGACATTGTAAATATATTGGATCGAAATCGAAGTAAAAATTTTCAATCGGTACTTCGCATCCTCTTGCGCTTATTTTTCCATCGGTACTTTTATTTCCTTGTGCTATTGCCATGTTTGAAAGTAGGTACGCACAATAAACTTCAGAAAGTGTTTAGTCAATTTTAGAGTTGCCTCCATATTTGAATTAAAATAAGCTATCTTATTGCCAAAGCAAGGATTTTCTTCGTCGCTGAATTTAAGTTTCCGGCTTGCATTCAACACTCCGAAATGATATTGAAAAGTTAACCGTAATCAAGTGAATGCGTCTCTAAAATCGAATAATTATTTTATGATGAATAAGGAAATTTAACGGTAAAAAAAGCAAAATGCAGGATCTCGGTAAATAGGCCAAGAAATCCATTTGCCATGAATCATTTAGATAATATAGCAAAGCTTACAGAAAGGGTCTGTCTCTGAATTTAATCAATTCGATAATCTTTCACAGATATAGAAAATCTGTCCCAGCAGTTTCGGAATTGATACTAAATAAGTGAAGATTTCTATTGGCAAAATACATCCTCCAGCTTTTAAATTTTAATCAATTAAATTCAACTTTTACTATTAAATTTAATGTAATAGTTTAAAGTATTTTAAAGCTTTGATAAAATTTTAAATGTATATTTCCGATGATTAAACTCAAGTGTACCAATTGATGTAAACATGATTCTAGTTTTTAAGTTATTTATGAATGACGATTTTAGTGAACTTCCTATTCTGATTGTACGAGTTTGTAACCTCTTAAAAACTAAGCACATCATCATTCGTTTATAGAATCTTTATAAAAAAAAACTTATCTTTTGTATTAAAATTTGTGAAGCCTATTTTTACAACGTATTGCAATTCTAATGAATTTATTCAATCACTGATTCGATTATATAAGAAATGTGGAAATTATGTCAGTTTATAAAAATGCAAGATTAAGTTTTTAAAAATTTTTTAAATTTGAGAACCTGAATTAGTATTAAAAATTCAATTTCCATTTCAGCCTTTTATTACTATCATTAATTGGTCGAGTTGAAAAGTAAGACCGACATTTGTCTATTCGAATAGTGAACTATAGTCGTGTAAAGATCTTTGCCAAAAAAATCTCGGTTGTAATTCTTGCCTAATGGTATTGTATTCAAATTGGCTGATTTGTAAAGTTTTCCCAATTAAGAGTAAAATTAAAGTGAAATCTTGTGCAAGTGTAGAGCCTGTTAATTCAATTCTAATCTGCATATGTTGCTTTTAATGCATTTTTATTTATATCGGTTTGTATATTATATGCATGTATCACTAATTGTGATTCAATTAAAAAAAGGCTTAAAACGATTTGCACTCGAAAAGTGGAGGGCGAGTACTCCACTCAATATTTATCACTTTTGTCTTTGATATAAGCTTTAAATTGTGACCTTTTTAAGAAACTGTTAAACTCGAATTTTGACAATTTCAAATGAAATCGTTTTCATTGAAAGTGTATCTTCAATTTTTATGATTTTGTTGTATACGTTATACATCTTAACTTGTGCGATGATGTTACTTATGTAATGCTCCTTTAAATATAGTTTCTCTTCTATCAATGAATCTGTTGTATAAGCAAAAAAGAGTACCTGCCATGCTTTTATATACTTTTGCATTCTAATTTATTTGCTTGAAAATATTTTAGAACTTAGGTTTTTATAGGAATCAACGATGTCTTATGCAATTCAAATTTATTCATTTTCATGTAATAGTGTGAACAAAGTTTTGATGCAAATTTTATAATTGCTTTCTTGTAATGTGGAAAATTTGTTTTTAATAAACTTAATTTTTTCTTAATTTGGAGTAGTTATTTATTCTAATCTTATTTTTCTGTACATTTAAGTCTTATCTTCTGACGCATTTTGTATTCTCGTTTAACCAGCAATTTAAGTATGTTTTCAAATATCTTGCAGTAGATTTTGATTTTTAACTAGAACTTGAATTTAAAACGTTTGTATTAAACAACTAAACTATTTTTCAGATGAATTTTAGCTGTTTACAAAGGATAATTGAAAGTGAAATGCAGCAATTATCCTTGAGCCAATTAACCTTTAGAATGAGGATTCTGAATACTTCGTTTTGATACTGTATCAGTTTGCTGAGAAGCCGTCTTCCTGTATATTAAGCTTTAGGTACAGTCTTAGACTTATCGTTTTCATTTCCCTCTTTTAAAAAAATATGCCAGGTATGCAAGTCTAGGAACATAACTATCAAACTTATTAGTCATCTAAAGGGTCACTAAATAATTGCTTTCAAAATCGATTCCGCTTTCTTAATTTAAAAATTGTCTTCATACTTTCAAACTTCTCAGTTTTCAGACAATTCCAAACCGTATAGTCCAACTTTTCTCGTTTGGTGTTTATATTATGAAATTTTATTCCCTTTCTCATGTGTTACGAAGAAGCAAACTTTAATATTTACAGATGAAATTTTTTGGGTCCTTAGATTCAAAGGAATTGTAAAGTTTTTGCGATAAGTTAAATTGAAACTTTAATTAAAATGATAATATAATACTCATAGTATGTAAAAATTAATTCCTAGTAATTTGAAGAAATTTGTGCACTTAAATTTTATACAAAATGGTTCCTTCATTGCTGTAAAATATTGCGTCTAAAATAACAATTATTTTAATATACAACCTTCTGAATCTCTGGATATATTAAGTCGAGAACGTATTAATATTTGAAATTTGGCGATAAACTTTCCATTTGATTTTGAAAACGCTACAAAACTTGAGCCAACAGTTCATTCAGAAATATCATTTATATAAAAGTAGTTAAGAGGCAAGATTATTTATAAATGAAAGTTATTTGCTATTGCTATGTACTCCTGAAGTGCATCTTGTCTGATATTTCAAGGCGTATTCACAAATTTTGATTTACAATTGAACATTAACTACAATCCGCGAACGATCGCAAATATTTTATTAAAAGAAAGCTGTTGGCTTTGAGTACTACTTTATCATTTTTAGAGGAATAAGTTATCAAATCTTCCAGATTTTGTCAAAATTCGCGGCCTTCAGTATTTTCGATCCGGATTCTATTTTAAAAAATGAGTTGCAGCTCCTATAATGTTGTAAATGGCTGTTACGCGATGAGACATGGATTCAGCATTACTACAAACGTTTCGAAGTTGCTCAACGTTGCTAAACATTTCTCGTTAATAGGGGTCCTAATACTGAGTTATTTTTAGTGCATTGTAAAATTTACAAATATCTTCTCGGATTTCAGTGAATGCTTTCTGAAACCTGTTTGAATATGTAAATTGAAAAATGGTGTCAACGTATTCCACTTCTAACTCGAATGATAAAAATTACGAAGGTATAAAACTAATTGTGCGGATGATTTGGAAACTTTTATTCAATAAGAACACTACTCTGTCGCTAAATGTTCTAATTGTTATCAAAAGAGAACGTCTTAATCCATTATCGAGCCTTTGATATGTACTGTAAAGTTCTAACTCGATATGCTAACCCTATGATTTTATAAAAATTCTTAATGTTCTAAGATGTTGAATGCAGTAATGTAGAAAGAGGAGGGGAACTCTCCCTCAGGGGCAGATTTTTAATCTTTTAAAGAGAAATAAGTGCTGTGCAATCCATTTGCTGGTTGTTTGTATGGATAACGTATATAAATGAAAGTTCATCACACTGCTGATCCGTTGCTGATATTTGGAATCTGACTGATTAGTGTGAATGTTAATGTTTCTCCTCCAAGAAGCAAGCATTGTCACTCGTTTCGTCTACCGATTAATAATGGGTAAAAGTTCAATTATTTTGTCACCCATTGCTGCTTAGCTTTTGAAATTTCCCCGATTATTTTAATACTAAACAAATTTCAATTCATGAATCATTAAATAAATAAATGAATGATTCATGAATTGTGAATTCAATCGGTTGGTGTTGGTACAGAAAATAATATCTATATGAAATAAAGATAAATATTGGACGCATTCTCTTAATTTTCAAAAATTTATGAAGGGCATTCCTACATTTTCAAAAAAAAATTGAAAGGCTTTTTGTAAGTATTTAAATATGTTCATTCAATTGTATTCCTTACTTAGTAAGAAGATGCCGAAATTTAATTTTAATCAACATTATTTCTAATAATTACCTACATCTCATTGCTCAATTCCTATCAAATTACCGAATTTCCCATACTTCCTAACTGATCAGTTTTTATAATTCTTAACATGTGCAACATTTTTAAAAATCTATTTTGTAGAGTCATTTTATTCATCATGGATACCTATTTCTATTTGATAAATATTTCGCCGCCAAAGTGATGTACCATTTTTCTGCTTTCTAATAAATTCCTCTACTTACTAGAAACGATTTATTACAAATTTTTTTTCCTGAGTTAAAAAATCGAAAGGAATTTATTAGTCTAGGGTGGTTTTGGTTTTATCGTAAGAAATTGGAAATGCTCGAAGATAGTGATGCTGGAAAAGGCTTAAGACAATAGATTTTTTAACCATATTCCAACCACTGGGAACGATTCCTCTGTTAGTATTTTGGCATTTTCATTCCCTAGATATTGGCATTTTCCTATCGATACTGAACAGAAGTGGAAAAAATATGCTTTTTTACTGTTTGATATAGGAACGGTGGATTTTTAGGAAACAAATCATTTGTAAAAATATATAAAAGGAAACGGATTTTGAGGATAGTTATTTAGTACTAGTTTTTCTTGGAGACATGGTAATTCGCTGAGGTTATTTAATTTCAATTATATATCTTAAACATAACTTTTATCGATAGTCACTCTTAGATCTAATGCAATTTATCGCTAGTTCTTTGAAAAAAAAAAACAAAAAAAAACTTTCAACTTTGGTTGGTTATATTGTTCAATCTTATACAAAATCAACCTTAAGTCATTGATAATTATAATTTCTAAAAAAAAAAAAGCAATATAATAAGGTTTTTGTTTAAGATTAAATTGTAATACTTATTAAAACCATATCATTTTAATTGACTATTTTATTATGTACATAACTGAATTAAGGAGTTCTATTGCGCATAAATTCACCTAATGGAGTCTAGGATCATGGCATTCATGACATTAAAAATGTAATTTGGCATCATCTAATTCTCCTTATCGTTCATGGTACTGTAAATTTACTTTATCTGCGTGGTTTGCGTGGGGGGTAAGAAAATATATTTTCTCTTAGTTTTCAACAATGGGAGAAAGTCATGCGATAAGATATTTCAGAAGGTTGACTGTGAGTTGCACTCTACAGTTCTAAACCTATATCTGTCTGTCTGTCTGTCTAGTGAAAACTGTAAAGAAAATGAAAAAGCATAATTAAACAAATTGAAGCTACTTTCTTGTTACTCGAAAATGAATTAAATTCTTTTTTCTTTCCTTGAATTAATATTCGACAGAACTCCTTTTTTTTGTTTTCGTCAAATTATCATAAAATTGCTATACAGATGAATTTTGTCTATCTATCAGTAAAATGGAGTAAAATTTCCTTGCTTCTACTATTTTAGTTGATATTATTTACTTCTTTATTATTTCTATTATTATTTACTTCTTTATTTTCTTGTTACTAATATTTTAAATATATTAGCTCTGGAAGACGATTTTGTTGACAGATAAACTTGCACAATGCAGGTAATTCATATTTTTATAAGAATTAAAGGATTTGAGCGTTGAAAAAAAAGATATTTCCCAAAAACAGCATTATTTCTGAAAGAAAAACCCACAGAGATAATTAATCGAATGATATTTTGTTTCTGTCGTGCCTCTATTTTTACGAAATTTACTTTACATGTAGTTTAATTTGCATACTACGTGATATTTTGAATAAGTGTCATTTGTCATTTTATCAAGTATAATTACTGCAGTCTTTTTAAAAAACTGATTGCATATTTCTATGGAAGCAAATATCATAAAATTTATTCATTGGGCTTCTTTCTGTTATTTACATAAAATTAACTAAAGACCACGGAAACTTTTATAAAGAATAAAATGTAGCATTCAAGATACATTTTATACCGCGTAACTTTGAATTAATCGTTAAAATTGATCAAATGCTTTCAAAAGTTAAGAAAAATTTGGTGTAGAGAGAAAAAAACCCGTTAGTTTTTAAGATTAATACTTTTTGCAAAATATAATATTTTATACTCATCATAAAAATATAAAAGTAACTTAAGAAAAATTCTTCTTTTGTTAGGAAAATTCAATAGCATTTCTTAAAGCAAGAAAAATATGTGGATTTAAAAACAGAAATTTTTAAAAGGAAAAGTTTCAAGTTATGTGATTGATTTGTTGATGCAAGTTCATTTTCAACTTCCAAGGATTAAAATGTTTAATTTTTGTACCAAGAAAAAAAATATTCTTTTCTTAATAAGAAATGTGCTTTTAATGAAAGCATTTTTCAGAGAATCGAATGCACATGCGATTACTGAAAATAAAACTTTGTTGACCGGCAGTTAATAAAAATTCATTTTCGATTATATTTCGTATGAAGTAAAAATAAGTGTTCTGTGTCATTTTGATGAAGACGTGATTCATATTAGGTGCATTTCAATGAAATATCTTCAAATTGGGAACTGAAAAGTATTCGCATGACATTGTCTTTTCGAGCTAGGAAGGGAAGATAAATTGTTAGTTACTTGCCAAAAATAAATCTGGATCTATTTTTGGAGCTGTGTGTCAAGATGATTAATAGAGGTAATAATTTAACAGCTTTTATAGAAGTCCTCCCATTATTTGAAATATATCATACGCTGAAATTTTAGAAGCTAAAAATTTAATATGATAGCAGTTTTGCAAATCTTTTGACTTGAAATATCGGAGGGAAACGTTTTATGTTCAATAAAACTTAAAAAAATTTAATTCAGTAAAATCGAAAAAAGCATGTATATAATTAATTACGAATATTTTTATTGAGAATACAATTTGTACAATAAATATTTATATCAATTATTAATTGTAAATGAAAAGTAAATTATTGTAAATTTACATAGCATAAATATGAGAATATGTAAAAATATTTCCAATTACATTTAAGTACGGCAGGGATTTTTTTAAAAAAAATCTACAATCCCCGAGATTTAATTTTTAACTTTTGAAATTATGTTTGCAAAGAAAATACTTCTTAATTTGATAATATAAATGCATTTAGCACTTATATAATTTTTTATTGAAGATTATGTAATAAAAAAAACAATATATTTCTAATATTGTATTTGTTATATAACTGGAAAAATATGAAATAAGAGTTTTGATTTCTTACTAATTATTTATCTTATTTTACAGTGTAGCTTCAAAGTACTTTATTCATACATTTGTGCAAACTTTTTATGCGTTCTTCAATATAGGACGAATCAATAAAAACTGTTACGAGGAAAATGAGTTGTAGAAGGTAAGAACAATTAATTTTTTTTAAAAATGAAAAGTATTGAAAAAAAGTTAGTCTAAATGTCAGCTACAATGAAATAAGATATCTTTTTGCATTATTTTTTAAGAAAGGAAAAATATTTTTATATGATTTTTTTGTAAGAAAGTTTGATTTACTAGATTAACTGAAGGCTATTAAGGTCCGATAGAAAGAATAGACAATTTTCAATCGTGACTTATTTTGACTTATTTTTTGACATAGAGAGATATAAGATGTGAAATATTCATTAAAATATTGAAGCCATATTACTTTACCATTGCAATATTTTCTACATCTTATAAATTAAAGCATTTAGTATAAAGAAGCACTTTAATATATTAATGGGATGTACAATAAACAACGTACAAATAGAAAGGCATCAACAGAATAAAATTATCAACTTTTAGTGACACTTAAAAATGGAGCACAAAGGCAGATACCGACGTGATTAATTTCATTATGATCTGCACTTGTAATTTGAAAGAATTTAATTTTATGTACTTCAGAAATATTCGATCATGCAAATTCTGAGAATCAAAACATAGGTTTATTCTCAAGTATGTATGAAATTAACAAAGGTCTCAGAATTCGAGTGCTTAGTAAATTTATGAAAGAGAGTGTGTTAAATATTCTTGAAAAATGGAAACATGCTTGCATGTATTGGAAATGAAAGACATTTAATAAGTTCTGACGGAACTGACAAATTGAGCATATTTAGTAATTAGAGATTACACTTGAAATATTTGTTTTCAAAAAAAATTTGCCGTCAGACTTTAATTTTATTGGCTGGAAAGACAATTAACTACTTCAATTCTGCTAATGATGCCATATTTATTTATAATTGCATTTTCAAATGAATAGTTTGAGCGATCCTTAATAGTTTGAGTGGTTCTGGGTTTTCCTTTTGCAAGAATCGTCAATGTAAAATTGAAAAACTGAAAAGCGACTTTATATTGGAACCAGTTATTAAATACTTACCACTTATATTTAAAACGATTTGAATGTAGTTTAGATTGCGAACGAAAGATCTTAAATTACTTATCTGAGAAAAAAATAAGTTATAAATTTAAAAGAAACTGATATGTCACTCTATTAATTATTTTCGATTCTAATACCATTTGATTAATCTATTGTCAAATTAAAGAGCGCAATTTTGTTTTGGATAATCGTATGTTTTAACAGGAATCATGGATACTCTCATCTTCTTTATTTTTAAAGAATGTTGTATTTCAGTGATATTATTATACAATTTTCATTAATATTTTTCTCATAATTAATTTTATCAAATAAAGATACACAGTGATTTGTAAAAGTTATTACAGACTGCACTTTGAAAAATTATCAAAAGTTATTTTTATTCACTTGTGATTGTATAGGGCCTAATAAGAGAAAAGCTCTGATCCATGTAAAAATAAGGCAGATGCTAAAGTACATGGACTATTTGGTTATACACTTTGCCTTTTTATGAATATATGTAAAGGAAAATTCTAATACACATATAGAAGGACAACAATTACACAGTTTGTCTTTTTTTAAACAAGGATCAGATGGCCAGTCATACTATGAGAGCAATTGTGAAGAGAGATCACGACCAGAAGAAAAAAATAATACAAATTTGAGACACTTCTCGATTTAGTCTAATCTGATGAATGTGATTATTTTATTACATCATAAATAATAAACCACAGTAATTGGGAATTAACCACATGAGATTGATGAATATAGTCGGTAGACTAACATTACAACTTTGGCGATTAATCACTGGTTGGTTACAATGCATTATTCATAAGTGTTCAAAAAGAGTGAGATAATGTGATGATTGGCCCAATTTTGATGGGTTCATTTCATCACTTTAAGCAAGCGTTAAGTTGGTTGGGAGACTTTCTTGGAGACAAGAGAAATGGTATAATTGTATGAATAGTTAGATTTAATTTGCATTTTTTTGGTGTGTAGTATTTGTAATTTTAATAACATTTTAATTTGGAATTATTTTATTTTCCTTATTTCTAACGTATTCATGATTTTTTTTTGGAAGATTAGAGAAACACAAACAATATACAGGGTGGTTAAAGTTCTACTTTGAAATTGTCATAAAAAGAAAACTACTTTACCAAATGTTATCAAGCTTGGTGATAGTTTGAAGGAGGCCATGGGAATTTCTTTTCCGCCCCTCCTCACCCAAAAAGTTCAAAAACTCACCATCAGGGGAAAAATGGCGCTACAAATAATATTGTTAAACAAAATAGGAGGAAATGAAGATATTGTTTTAAAAATGTGTTTAATTATTTCTGAAACGTGTTGCAAAGCATGTTCAATGAGGCGACCACCGTTCTCTGAAAGCAAATTAGTTCGCATTATTGCATTTTCAACAGTAGCTCTTATCATACCAGGAGTAATGTTACTCAAATATTGATATATCGTATATTTCAGTTCTATCAAATTGTTTAGATTATCTCCATAAACAGTACTTTTGAGATTGAACATGCTTTGTAACATGTTTTAGAAACGATTAAACACATTTTAAACCGCAGCCTTCATGACCTATTTTGCTTAACAATATTGATACAGCGCCATTTCACCCCTGGTGGTGAGTTTGGAACTTCTTTTGGCGGAAAAGAAATCTCCATGGCCTCCTCTAAATTATCACCAGGTTTGATAACATTTAGCCCAGTAGTTTTCTTTTTATGACCATTTTAATGTGGAACTTTAATTATAACCACCCTGTACTTTAAAAGTCCTATATTTTTGATATTAAAATAAAAATTAAGATAAGGATAAACATGTGATTATACAATTTGAGAAAACCTGGCGCCTAATATGGGATAGAAAATAGAGCAAGTAACGGTGGTTAATGTAATTGTGGAAACTTGTTCTCTGCAAATTAAAGATTACTTAAAAATTATGCTTTACTATATTTTGCAAAAATTAAGGAACTCTCCAAAAAAGTCGTTGGTACTTATACAAAATAGTACAATCTTTGCAAAACTACTACATTTTTGTACATTAATCTTATGCCTCTTAATTAATTAATATGATCTCTCTGAAAACCCAGACTTTTCAATTATTGTCTTGTCTGACTTCAGAATGTCATTAAAAATTGTCCTTCTATCAAAATTGGATGCTTTTAACATTTTTAATTGACATAATTGCTTGAATGTTTAAAAATATATTTTCATCATATTTAAAAATTGTTTAAAATATTTATACGTTCACAATATTTAAATGTAACATTATTAACAAACTATGAATATTATGATTGTGACTCCAGAAACAATTTTAATTATTCTTAGTTTAAATTAAAAAATCTTTTACTTTATTCAATGAAGAAAGCTTGAATGAAAATGTTTAATTAGTTAGCATAATTTTTTATTATTTACTCAAAAATAATAAAAAAACTTACATTAAATTATTGGTAAAGTTGCTTAATTTAGACAACGTTGATCCCTATTCACGTCTTTGTGTTACAATTCTGACTTGTTACAACATGCATCGTGCAATTGCGCAGATTGTATTGCACAGATATAAATGAATGTATTACATAATTTACGGTTACATAAATGCATATATTACACAATTGTTTTTTGTTTCTATATCTGTAGTGTGAAGTTTGATTACTAATGATTTTTCCATTCCATGACATTTTTAGATTTACAATGAAGAGTCATATTTAAAAATTACATTCAGATGCCCATTTTTATTTTGATTCTTGAGTTTAATACAAAAATGAAAAGATTAATAATATTTTCTTCATTTAAAATTTAAAAAAAAAATTAAAAAAATTATACTTTGTCAAATTACAGATGGGTTTTCTATATATAGTAAATACTAACGTGAAAAAGAAATAATCTCAACTTATTGCCATTCTGTAAGATGCAAAAGAAAAAAAAATCGGATGAAAATGTTAGTAAAATCTATCCTTGTGAATAATTGGATACATTATTTGCAAAATAAGAAAAATTTGAAAAATAGTCTTACTTAGGAGGAAGATGGAATTTAACTAAAAAATATCTTAAATCTAACAGACTACTTCATAATTAACACTTATTAAGCATTATATCTTATGATTAGGCTATTTTTTATGAGCTGAAAAGTGTATTAATAAAAAAAAATTAACTAATTACCAATTTTGTATGCCTAATGCTTCTTATTAAGTGACCTGAAACTAATTTAATTTACAATCTTACAATTCTTTGTTCACCTCAGGAGGCAGCCGAGAAATTAAAATATAATTAATTCGCTATTTTATCAGGAAATCATAAAATGTATCTATATTTGTGAATTTATAATTCTAAATGCATATATAATAACAAAATGTAAAAAAATGTTTTGAATCAAATTTTTTTTTAATCCCGAGATACTGAAGATAGCAATTCTATTAAGATAACTTGTTCCACAGACGGTGGCGTTGAATATGCATCAACTAAAATAAAGGAAGGGAACGAAATGATTTTATGAATATTCCATGTGTTAAGGGCGTTACTGACGAACAGAACAATTTTCTAAGTAATTTAAGAATTCTCAGATGGGAACTGTTATTTTTTCCGCTAGAAATAAAATCTGCAATCAGAAGCAAATGCCAAAAGAAAATGTTAAAGGATGTTTTAATGCATTCTGAGTTTATTTTGGAGTTTTAGTTATTGTTTTCTTTCCTTCTTTTTTTAAGCAAATCAGAAGTTTGAAAATAGAATGAATTGTAGAAAGAACTGAATGTTACAATTTCGAAAGCATTCGTGGATTCTTTATTTAAAGTTTGCATGTTTTTATGCTTTAAAAGCTTTACACTGTTTAAACATTTGAACTATTTTACATGTAGGAATCGAATTTCTTCTCATTTTTGTGTTTTCTTATACGAAGTGATCAAAGAGAAAGTTTTATAAACGTCAAAAAAAAAAAAAAAAAAAAAAATCGAACTCGATATTTTGGCGAATCTCCACCTTTCAGATTTTCCTAACTCTTTTGACACTATGTTTGTCTGGTTGTGTTAAGTTAAAAACACTTTGAACTAGACGGATAAAATTTGGTATATGGTTTTTTCCCCACCGAATTTGTAGATATCTATCAAAATTTGGACGAAATCCATTCTGAATAACTCTATACGATCAGCTGCTGTAGTATAAGTAAACGTGACAACTACACAAATTTAAGAGCTAGTTAGATAAAATTTTGTGCGTAGCTTTATCAATTAAAAAAAGCAACTTGAACGAGAATCTATTACAGTAATGGCCCTATTATAGTTATAGCTCTATATTGATCTATACGTTCTCATACGTGCAAGATCAAATAATTCAAACACGGAATTACCTAAATAGATGAAATTTGATTTTAAATCTTGTGACCGCAATTGTACATGAAATTTCGGTTTCAAATGGCGGAAAAGGCTAACCACGTACCAGGGATTAATCGCCAAAAATTGTTGAAAATCACGTGATAGATTCAATAAAAATGTCAGATTTATGCCTAAGATTTATATTTCGTAACTTTTGCTCATTATTGCAAAGTAAGGCATTCGCGGAAGTCAACAATTTTATGTAGGAGGTAATGAGGGAGGGGAGGGAGGGGGAGAGAATGAGTGTAAGAGAAAGATTTGGGATGATCATTAAAGCTGACTTTGGAGAAATTGATGGATGAAGTGCTAAACTTGAATCTTAAAGACTGTTCATTATTACTAATTAAAAACTGATTTCTAAAAGTAGTTGAAGTGCATGTTTTAAGAAGAATTTCTGTGTTAAACAAAAAAAAAAAAAAAAAGAGAAGAAAGACGAACTCAGTAACTTTTAAAATGTGATGTTTTATTTGCTTTCATATTTAATAAGAGATAATTTTATCGGGATTTTTTTTATGTATTATGGTGCTGAATATTTGAACATTTATCTGTACGTTCGTGATGGGAATCAATACATTTATTATTATATTCTTTAATTATTATATAATTAATATATTTAAACATTTTTTGAAAGTAAATATGAATTTATTGAATAAATTTATTTAAGTATGAATACATCGTGATACCATTGGTAGTGAATGTAAGATAAATTGTATTTCAAGATTTCATAATATTTATACTGATAAATTATAAATTAAAAAAAGTATTAAAGTAAAGCCTAATTGAAATAAATGATTTTACTTTTTTGTACATTAATAAAAGAATTTTTGAAGAGGTGTTTGTTTTATTAATTTTATTCGATTTCATAATGAATCGAAATACTTGAAATTCATTAATTATTTTTGTTTTTAATGTTTTTTAAGAAATATTTTTTTTAAATATTGCTTTTATAAAATTTTTTTTAGAGCGTTCGTTGCCATAAAGCTCTTAATGAAAGATTGAATTTTGAAGCATGCTTTGACAGCATCTATGTAAAAGTAAATAAGAAAAATACTTAGTCAAGTATATGATATAAAAAAAATATTTTTCTATCTTAACTGAATATCTAATTTATTCGACGACTTTACATTCCTATGCTCGTGATGATTCCATGAAGGACTGATTATATATTCACTATCGCTTTCGGCTTTAAATGTGTCATAATAAAGAAAGTGATACAATTATACATTGTATTGTGACTGTACAAATTGTATTGTATATGAAATGAAAGAAGGTATAATTACTTTATCATGCTAGTCTGGAAAGAATTCTTTAAAATATAAATTGTTCAGAGTATCTACACGTTTATTATTCTAAGATTATTTATAAGCTAAGAATTTTTTTTTCAAAAATCGTATGTTAAAAAAAAAACCCGCGTCCTTATGTTATCAAGTGGTTAAGAAAATAAATGTTATTTCAAAAGAATATTAAGGTAAAAACATTCATCAAGAAGATATTTGCTAAGTATTGTATCCTGCAGTTTTTTATGATGAAAACTATTATATTTTTATACTCTTTTGTTTCATGTTTGTCAAAAAATGTTTATTAATTTTTTTTCTCATTTTTTTATGTACTAGAATTTTGAAATATTGCACATTTGTTTCTGTTCAGTAACGGAACAATATTTTAATATTATCAGAACCTACTTATCAACTAATAATTTAATTAAACAGTTTTTGACTAATTTCGCGTGGAGTCACCCTATAGAGAATTCGAAAAATTAATTTTAGAATCTTATAATATTTATAAAAATTAAATATATACTTAAGAAACAAAAGAAGTAATAAATAAAAAAAATAAAATTCTTTCTGCTGCATTATTAAGGTAGCCGACTACGTTCGAAGCAATATTTTTGAAAAATTTGATTTTTTAAAAACTATTTATGGTTTTTAGATGTATTGTCAATTATAAACACAAAAAAATTATACAATTAAACAAAAAAATTATATATACAAAAAATTATTTGGAAATATATTTTGAGAAATAGGAAAATTTGTAGTAAATTTTAATGAAATTTAACCTAAACGGCTAACACTCTACACAAAATTGTAATGCAGCTATCCTATTTTTCTTTGTACACAAGTTATAGAATATAATGATGAATGAAATGAACCAAAATCTAAGAAACATTTTGAGATGCAAAGAAATTATGGGTAAAAATGTACGTATATATACATTTTTTCCATAAATTTACAACTTAATTTTTCTAAAAACACCTATAAATAAAAAAAGTATTTCAACAATAATAAAACTTTTGGTTCATTTCATTGCCCATTGTATTTAAAACACACGCTGAAATTTTTATGTAAATACCTCTATTAGTTTTTGAGATATCATGTTAACGGTGGAAATTTTTTTATAAAAATTAAAGTTTAAGAAAATTGAAGTTAAAGAAATATTTTAGCTAAAAAATTGTTTAAAATTATCCTGGATGATAGATCAGACCTTCCTTTTCCTAGAAAATACTATTTTGGAAAGAGGAAAGCCTGAACTACAAGAAATAATAATAAAAGAAGAATTCGCCAATGTGGTCGAAAACCAGTGTTTTTAACGTAGTCGAACCCCTTAAAAGTGTGCTTTTGAAAGCTGATTTTATTAAATTTACACATATAATATAAATGAACTTAAAAAGGGAATGATGAAGAAAAAGTTTCATTGCGGGATTACACTGTCTTCATGGTTAGGTAAAAATTCAGGCAATCAGTCCAGAATATTCTTTGTTGTTCTATCATGAATGTTTCAGTAAAAATATACCTATTTCCTGAATGAAGTTATTTCTTTATCTGAGCTGGTTACTTATTGCAATCGATTTCTTATTTACTTACAACGAAGAATTTTATACAGCTTGGAAAATAAGATATTACATGAATAACCGAATCATAGGAATTGGAACTTTAACGTTTGCGATGGTTCTATTTATGTTCTGCATTTATTAGGATGAACAAAATATAAAATAATAACAAATCTAATAACATTCGCAGCAATAAATGGAGGTAGTAATGCTCAACTCACATGAGACATCTATAAAAGCAGAGCCTTATGACGGAAATATCTTCAGAGCGAAAATGACAGTCCTGAAGTGAATGGCGCTGGATCTCGTTAAAGTTGATAATCTGCCAAACATTCTCTGTTGTGGATGTTTAGAGATATACATTCTGTCTGATCATCTGACACTGGCACGGAATTTAACAGTTATACTAGAATAACGTCGCTTAATTTGACAAGTGAAGTCCTAAAATGGTAACAAAGAGGAGAAGCAACAATGAGGCGAAAATAGTAGCATTTTAAATTTGTTATGTATTTTTAAGTATGTCAAATAGATAAATATCAGAGAATAGAGTGTTGAGTTGAATAAGTACTGGAGAGGTAAAAAAAAATTAATTGTTAAGAAAGAGTATTTAATAAAATTGTTTAATACCAAGATAAAATTTGTAAATCTCTAATAATAATGTAAATGAATATATATGCGTGTGTTGGAGCAATACAGGCCAGAATATTTGACCCACAGCTTCGAAATTTGGCACATATATACATTAGAGGGTGGAAATGTGAAAACTTTTTAATTCGAATTTTGATCAAATAAAACTAAGCTGGATCCTGGAGTTTTATCACAATAATTTCCGAGCAATTTATTGTAAAATTAAATTTTGAATCACTTCAAAATGTAAAGAATTATTGCCTTAATGATACAAATTTTACAATAATGTAAATTTTTCCTGAATTTTGACAATTTTTAAAAATGTTTTTCCATAATTTCTAACAACAGAGTATGTTGTTAACCTAAAATTCAAACCGTTTTCCTTATTCCATAAAATATTTAAATGCAGGATTTTCTACCTTTATTGAAATTAAAAGAAGGATGATTCTGGTTAATATCTATATGATTCTCAAAACGAATAATAATTAGAGCTGCAACACCGCTATAGTTAAATGAACCGGGCATTCACGTTTTTAATAGCTCCTTGATGTAAAAGGTCTGGTTACCATTTGAAAGGTTTATATACAAATTGAATAGAAAATATGCAAGACAATTAAAATAACAGTACTTTAATGTTTAGTAATCTGACGGAAATGATAGAGCTGAAATTTTTCTATACGATTTAAATGAAATTAAATATATCCAATATATTAGAAAATAATGATAATCGGTATATTAGAAATATATAAAAATTTGCCATTCGCCAAAGACAATTTCTTTTGAAAAATAAATCAGCAAGATTTTTATCAATAAAATTGAGAAGAAACTAACTTTAATGCATTTTTAATGTTTAGTTATCAAAATTCCTAGAGTAAAATGAATTTAAAATATCTTGCGTTATTTAACGATTGACATTTAAAGGATCAACAGGTTTTTCATCGTTCTTAAATCGCTGTGAATTCCTCAGAATTTGGGACCGCATAAGCTGCTGCCGAAAAATTGTGAATGGTCTATTTAGATAAATGTTAGAGTTTATTTTAGCAGTAAAATCAACAGTGTAGTAGCATAAATTGTGTCTAAATTTCATGTTGCTCAGGTCATAAAAAATATGAGAATGAGGGCATAATTTGTAAATAAAAGATATTCAGACTTGCTTATAAAAGACTACACTTAGCAGCGTGAAATTTTTCCGCTGTACCTAACTCAATTATAAAGTAAAGGAGATTTAAGCTTTAAATTTCAAACTTCGAAACATAATTATTTTTAAATTTTAATTTGTATGTTTTACTCTCGCTTAGTTTGGCTGCCTCAACCTTTATAAATTATGATATAAAAACGCATAAATAACGCGTTTTATAGAATAAAAGACCAGTTTTAGTAACATTATCAGGTTAATGCAAATGAAAAAAAATTCTGCCTTATGTCTGAAGAAAACAACTTTTTTTTATTACAGTGTTATAAATTTTGAATTTTATTAATTTATCATTTTATAAATTAATTATTTTATTCATTTGAATTTAATTTAAAAGATGTATTGAATTGTATTGCAGCAATTAAAAGCATTGACTTAAACTGCGTTCCAAATGAGCCGTGAGGAATTTATCAAAATGAAAAAATTACATTGAAGCTAATATTTTTGATTTTTTTTATTGGTACAAAATTATTTTTGTTTGGTAACAGTCACCGAAGTCATTGCAAAGAGAACCAAAGTTTCGATTTATTTTTAACTAAAAATTTATTTTAATTTTGCAAATTCCTTTCTAGTGAGAACCTACTACCTAAGAAGTAATTGTAGGCTGAAGTTGGTGTCCAACGACATAATCTGCACTATTTCTGTATCACACAATTGGTTAAGTATATATCAAATAAAAAAATATATATATTAAAGTGGCAAATCTTCGTCATGAGCGTTTTGTGATAACATAAAGTGGAAGAACCTTTTCAGTATTCTGACGTTGCCACATCATGATTTTTTATCGCATTTCATATCTTCTGCTATAAAGATAACGTCTATTTTATATATTCTAATAAGAAATCAGCAAATTTCAACGCTGAAAAATCTTTTTCTTTGCCGGGCATTTCGTTACTTTTAAAGAATTTAGAGAGATCTATGCATCCATTTATTTTGCAATAAGGGGAAGCTTACAAATAATATTACATAACGAAAATAGAATTTCCAAGACCTGTTTTCGTTAAATATATTGCTAACTCAAGAAGCAGAAAGGGTACAGAATAAAATATTAATAAAACCAAAGTTATATCTGTGAAGGAACGAAACAGTTTATCTTTTCATATACATATTATTTGTTCAAATTTAAAATATGCTTAAAAGTACATACATTCATATTCATGATTCCATTCTAAAGCCGTATTTTTTTTTATCATAAAAGTAATCTTCTTATATCATAATAAAAGAAATCAAAGGTATATAAATAAAATATGACTGGAAGTTTAAAATTCGATGTTTGAGGAAAGAATGCGGGCGGCAAAGAAATATTTCTTTTTAATGCCAAAAGGGAGGTTTACTAAGAATTCGTACTTCAAAAAACCAATTGTCAAATTTTCAAGGAAGTTTTTAAAAGAGATCGATAAAGAATCACGCCAAAGAGTATGACGAAGAATCAAGACCAGTTGGATGTTGAATCTTACAGACAATGCGTTTTAACATATAACCTTTTTAGTTATTGAAGTAAAAATA
The DNA here is from genome assembly GCF_947563725.1 of Argiope bruennichi. NCBI lineage: Eukaryota > Metazoa > Arthropoda > Arachnida > Araneae > Araneidae > Argiope > Argiope bruennichi. Next base: position 66,262,617 of record NC_079151.1, on the reverse strand, counting down.
CACATGTGAAGTCACAATTCGCTTTTCCAATTACAACTTTTATTAGTCCAAAGAATGAAACTCCAATCAATGGACGTCATTTTCGGGTACAGGAAAATATTAATTATTGATTATGGGTATACGATGATTGCGTAAATAAATCTATATATTAAATATTCATTTTCAGCAGCAATATAAATACAGAAAAAAAATAGCAATTGCTTCTAGAAATATTTATGCATAAAAGTTAAAATATTGAAATGTTAAAATACTGAAACATAAAGGGCTTTTGAAGCTGTAATCTTTTCTTCTTTTTAAAAATGAAAAAGAATATTACTGATAAATTTTTGTGAAGTATAGAAAAAGACATTTGATTTTTTTTGGCAGAAATGCTTTGTTTTTTACTATTTAAAGCAAATATCTGATATTAAAGACTCAAAAATGATTTTTTTGTGATCTATTTCTTTCATCTGTTTCAAACCAATTGTTATTTATTTTTAAAAAATTTACCTAGGCAATTTTAATGACATTGATTTAAAAGTATTTTTGAGTTTTCTTAATTGTTCGTTGTATTCTACTCTTTCTCATTCACACAAAGTTTTCCTAAAGCCTAATTTTTTTTTCATTTTTTTTTCTGAATGTGACGTATTTAACATTATTTTTAATCAAGACTCTTTAAGTTTGGATATTTCTGCAATTTTGAGATAAGAGAATGAATGGCGTATTATTTAAATTAAATATCAGTTTTATGACTTCTGTTTAACAAACAATTTGAATTTCGAATCAAATTTCTTTTTGTCGATGTTGACTTTATTTCATTTAATACATTATCCCAGTCATTATTGTTGACATTTTTATGCTTAGTGTTTTAACGATATGAAAATTAATTTAAACTGATATGAATGATTGTCAATTACCCAAGATATATGGAAGTACTTTTTAAAATTGTCGATTTTCATGCATCTTTCTGATAACGCTCTTGAGTAAGAACTTAAGGAAAGAAAATATGGTAAAAGTTCGAAATTTATAATCTCTAGATAATGTCTAAGCTATTTTGACTTTAATACTTAACATCTATCAGGAACGTCATTTGGGGGATAGAAGATGTCATTTTTTTCCCATATAAAAAGTGACTGAAAAGTAACTTTTTCTACATGAAAAATCAAAAAGATTGTTACTGTCTTTAAAATGATGATTCATCACCAATCATTTTTCGTCTTTTTTTAAGAAGATTTTAATCAAGGTAGACACTTGAATGAATTTTATTTTGAAAATTCATTATATGTAAAAAATATTAATAATTTTTATAATGTAATTTTTATTATTACTCGATTTTTTAAAACTTTTAAATAACTTATTTAAGTATTTTTTTTTTGTATTTGGTTAAAACAATTTCTATTATTATTTCTTGAACGATATTTTTTTCCAGCTGAGTCATTGATACATATTCGTGTACGCAGTTCAGTTTTTATTATGGAATGAAAAAAACTGAGTACAACGAAATTATTACTTAAAAATTATTCTGGAATTATTATTTTTGAAGAAATATGACGTTTATTTTTTGGACAGATTTTATAATTATAACTCCTAGTCAGATGTTCAGCATGACACTTCAGAAAGCAACTCTTCCGCAAAAATTCCGTGCCACATTAGTGAGAGGAATTTGAGCGAAATGGATTTAATGTGCACATACGACTGTTCTTTGTTGGAATTGGATTTCGATTCTTTAAACATTCATTTTCAGAAAATTCAGAGGTAAATTGAACGTGTAATAATTAAATACTGTTATTGAAAAAGATTTGATTCATTTAATAGTATGACATTATTTTTTAAAAACTGCTTAAAGTGTTTAAAAATTACCCACATTAATGTTTAATAGAAAAGGTTTGTCCGCTTCGGATTTCGATATAACGAATGAACTACAAGTGAAAATAATAATTTTTAATATTTTTAATTAATGGTAATTCCAACAGAGTAAGGATTTAAAGAAAAAAAAATCAATCACCTTTATAACAATTTCCTTTATTTTGAGATAAAATTTGAAATAATATGTGAAATGAAGCATTTCTTCTTTTAATGCCTATTTATCTTGGAAGTAAAAGACTCTGGAAAGAGACATTCCTTAGAATGTCCTTGAAACACAAGTTTAATTGAAATAATTTATATGCTAATTCGTAGCCTGTTTCTCAAATTAACATGTTAATTCATGCGGTCTTCTTGACACCTCGTCTTTCAACTTGGTAGGTGAACAACTTTCATCTGATGCATATGTAGTGACAGGTAAATATTAACACCCGTTTAAAATTATAATTGCACATCTAATTATTTATATTCAAATATTAGCTATTTCTGTAGAAATGAGAAATTTCAATGAAATTTAAAATGTTATTGATGTGTATATACAAGATATCCCGTATTATTGAAACCCACTCTACTTATTTCTAAACTGTTAAGACATAGGGATATACTTGAAATAGGAATTAACTTGGAGTGATCTTCTTGTAAAATTTAAAAAAATAAAATAATGTATTAACAATTAAATATTTCTTTATCGTTGCATTAAAAAAAATTAAGCAAACTTTTTCCTCATTTCGGTCCTTAACATGTGTTGTATATTCTGTATAAAAACAAAAGAACTGAGATTCATACAGAAGGCCGCGGTGGCATGGTGGTAAGGTCTCGGCTTCGGAACCGGAGGGTTTCAGGTTCGTGACCCGATTCCACCGAGGAACCGTCGTGTAAGGGGGTCTGTTGTACGTTAAATCCGTCATGACCAAACGTCCTCCCGCTAGTGTGGTGTGGAGAGAGGGGTGGCAGCTCAGGTGTCGTCCTCGTCATCTGACCGCGGTTCAAAATTACGAGATCCTTCCCAAAACAGCCCTAGTGTTGCTTCAAACGGGACGTTAATATAACCAAAACCAAACCAAACCAGATTCATATAAATATTATTAAAAAGCAACGTAATCGTTACTGTAGTTTGAAACACACTGTATTTTTAGGATATAGATTGTTACTACCCAGCTTGAGAAGGATCTGTAATAGGTTTTTTTTTTTAAATTTTAATTGCTGAACTACGTAAGGACTTTGCAAAGATTATCGGTGTCTTTTTAATTTCACTGCAGTCCTGCACAATCCGTAACGAACTTGAACACCAAGTTTCAGAAACACGGTCACCAATTTTCTGATTAAAAGGCAGAATTAAAATTCTTAAAATACTTGCCGCTTGAAGGTAAATAAGCTGCATTGATATCGATGCTCATACCATTACTCTATATCAATGAATATTAAAATTCGAAATTTTGTCTCTTGAGAATTGCTTCCCATATTTTCTTGCACCTTTGAAGGCTAAGAAGTTCGGTGTGTGTGCACACGGTTTAAACATTATAAGTGTAATAAACTTAATTTGGTGTTAAATATTTTTAACGAGAGTTAGGATTTTTTATGGTGAAAAAAATTCGTATGGAATTCTCATTTATTTAAGTAGTGCAATAGTGCTAACAACTTCTTTAGTGAAACTCAGTTAAAACAATGAGTATGCGACTTCCATCACTAAATAATTTTCTTCAAGAATGATAATAGATAACCTGAATTTAAATTCTTTTCACCTACTTAATTGCAATAAATAAGCGAAATTTTACTTATTAAATACATCAACCTAAAATGTTTTTTAAATAATGTATTCTCTCTTTTGGTTAGCTCAGTTAATTCATTAAGTGCTTTACATAACTACTTTATGTGTATTTAAAATCATGTAAAAGAAATTTATTAGTATTATGGAAACAGGTAAGCGATAAATTTCCGATTCTATATAAACATACTAATAATCTGTTTAGGTGCCTTTGTGAATGATATAGTCAGATATTATTTTTTTGTAAGATGTCCAATTTTCCAGATTTAGAGATATTTTAAAGTTCAGTAATAGTAATTAAAATTATCACTAGTTTAAAAATAGAACAAGAGTTTTCTTTAAATATATTCAAAAGAAAGTAGCTGACTTTTACCATACACGGCATCTGGTATACTGTTATATATTGTATATACAATAAAGATGGCATAGAGTTTGATGTCCTTACCGGGTGTTTGAGCAAAGACTAGTGGGATTCAAACTTATTTCAACCGAAATATCCACTGTATGACCGACCTTGTGTCAACTAAATAGGCAAGAGTTAATGAAAATGAGCTAAGAAATAATGAAGAACTAATGATTTGGAGAGGAAGTACTTGTTCAGTTATTTGTCATTCATCAGATTATTCATCAATTAACCATAGCTATAATTCATCTTCAATGAGTGCAAGCGAAGAGTTAAATTGGGCATTGGTATAATAAATGAATTAAGTAATACAAAATGACGACCATTTCGTGGAAAATTTACTACAATATGGAAGAGAGAAATATGATGTGATTAAATGAAAAAAAAAAAAAAATGAAAGTTCCTATCAATTTTAATTTTTCACTAATTGAATGCTTTAATCAATGTATTCTTTAAATATGAAAAAACTTTACTGAAACAGTATTATATAAGAAATCATCTAAATGCTATTTAGTTTATTATTCTTTATACCTTCAATTGACCACGGCTATAGTTCCTCTTATATAAATACAAGTGAAGATTTGATATGAAACATTTATATAAACAATGAAATAATCTATAAAAAATTGCGTCATTTCTTTCTAGAAATATTGTTACTGGAAGAGAGAAATATGAAGTGATTAAATGAAAAAATGAAAGTTCTTATCAATTTCAACTTTCCACTAGTTTAGCGTTTTATCAAGATATTCCTTAAATATGAAATGATTTAATAAAAACAGTATTATAGAAGGAATCAAACAAACACTCTTATATTTGTTCATTATTCGTTATGTCTTTTATAAACATTACTATTTGCTTAAATACTATTAATTTTATTAAAATATGCAACTATAATAAATTGGAAATCTTTTTCAACAGACTCTGAATCAAAAAGATTTCTTTTCAAATTTCTAATTTTATTTCCATCATTGGATTATTTAATATTGTAACCGAAATTTTTAATTTTATAAGCATTCCATTTAAATAAAAATACTAATTACATACATTTTTTTCAATTCCTTAATTAAAAATGTTAGTTAACCCTTCTATTAATTGCTTTTCCTGATAATTCAATAATAAAAGTTTTCCACTTGAATGACAATTAATTAAATACATCATTTTTCCATTTAATTTGAATGGGAATAAATAATGTTTTCAATTTGAAAATCTCAGAGTATTTTAAAATAATTACTTCATTTATTTGGATACTATTGGTTTGCAAAGCAAATTCCCTCATTGGTTATACATTTATTTCTTTATAAATAATTTGAGAACCTCGATTCGAATTATTTTCAGATAGATAATTGCTTAAAATTATAAAGTTATTTAAAATTTATTGGTAAAATTTTTTTCCGTTTATGAAAAAAAATATGAGGAACGTAACTTTATTTGAATTAATAATAAATATTTAAAATGAAGAATAAAAATTTTAATCTTATAAAAAATTTATTATTGTTAAAAAATATAATGTATGGGTAAAACATCGTACTCTCTTTTATATATTAGGATATTTTGGTAACGTATTAATAAATTGTTTGGGCAGTTTATACGATTACCATTTCAAACTTTCATTTGAAGCATTCATTTTCATTTGAAAGACATTCATTTTTCAATTTGATGAAAATCTAATTTTTAGACATCAAATAAAATTAATAAAAATTTTAAATCCTCTTTTATTCATGCACAGAAAAATAATTTTTTAAAAAATTTAATTATATTCTATTCAGCAATTTGTGACTCATTATTCAAATGGTACGGAATCCTAAAGTAATTCTTTTTTAACTTCACAACCAGGGGGCACCACTGGTATAGAATTTCATTAAGTAAATTAATTAATTTAAATGAAGAAAATTTAAATTCTATTTTCCAGAATATAAAATAAATCAAGTTTAATAACAGTATTTTCAAGAGTTAAATGGATCATTCGCAATTCTTATATGAATATTTGTATAATATTTCGATGCTTTTTAATCTATAAATTAAAAAAAAACAGCAAACATATACCTTTTTCTGATTTGAGAAAACTTTTTACATATACATGGGATTTCTAGGTTGAATGTTATTATGAATCTACTTGAAATAATATGTGATGCCCTAACTTAATATATTCGCGCTATGAAAATTCGAGACTGAGGCTCGGTTCACATCCATAATAAATATATTCTTTTACACTGACAACATTATTAATAAAATAATTTGGAATGCTTTTCAATAATTCTTATTTACAAATAAATGTAAATTTAAATTTAAATAGACTTTTCAGATTAACAAATAAATAGTATAAATAGTTTTAAAAAAAATATAAAAGATTTTTTTCTTTATTCAAAGCTCGCAATTGAATTAAGAAAATAATAATATTCTAGTAGAGGGTTTAGGAATGAATCTTCTTTAAATATTTTATAAATTCTTTCTCTGCTTACTTATAGGTTTGAAAAACAAAATTCTTTAAAAATTTATAATAATAAAAAAGTCGCATAAAAAGTCAAATAATTTCATATAGGGATAAAAGAAAATTATGTTTATTTTAATTTAAAGTTTGCACAATATTAATGTATATCTTAATTAGTAAAACATAAACTAATGTTAAGAAGTTGTATGAAATCATAATTGCTTTGAAAGTATATATATTGAATTAGTATTTTTAATAATGAATAATTACAGTATATAATTTTTACATAAATATCTTTTCGAATTTATTTGTGAAAAGAGCATTTTTCTAATTTATCCAATTGAAATTATTCAAAAGAAAAAATTATTTTCGGTTGAAATGGTTTTACTAATTGTTGATTGATTATCATAGTTCATACGAATTTAAACTAAGAGTATAACTTTCCTGTTCTTTTTCTGTTTGTTTCATAATAATGAGAGTATTTTGTTTGTGCATTCAAATTAATTAAAAGTTAAAAATAAAGTAAATAACTTACAATATTCAATTTTTGTAAAGGATTTATCAATAATAGGCATATCAATAACCCATACAGTAACTCTATACTGACTACTCTGTACTATTTGTCTTACCTCTATTTTGAACTTTTTTAAAAAAAACATTTCTTAATAATTTACAAACTGACTATTAAAATCTTTTACTTATTAAGTGTATTGTTAAAAAAGAAAAGATTAGAGACATTTTTCTGCAGGCATTTCAATGAATTTATTAATATCCTTTGTATGAATCATTTTGAATCAAAGTTATTTAAAAAATTAAATATCTTTAATTTTTCTTATATTTTTACATTAATTTATATAGATTAATATAACTGTAGTTGAAAAATATAAAATCATACAATGAAGAATTTTCTGTATATTTGAAATAGAATGCTGTCGTTTTTTGCCAATAAAAAATTTTTCATATATTTCTGAAAATAGTGCAAAAACTAGTCAGAGTAATACTTAGAATTTAACGATAAATATTCGAGAAATAATTAGATTTAGAATGTAAAACCGTTTTTACTTACTTGAATTTTGTCACTCAAAACACAGTTACTAGATTGATTTATTTGTTAAACTTTATACCTTGAATAATCCCATATTACTAAAAGATTATAAAGAGATGCAAAAGAAATATATCACTGATTTAAATAAAATGAAATAGATTTACAAAGAGTATATAGTAAAATTTAATAACCTTCCTTCATTCTTCCTAATTATAATTATATTTGTAACATCACATGATAGTGCCATAGTCATATACTCATGATGTAACATCACACGATGTTCCTAATCATATATTCATTACATTGTATGTTAAGAATTAGCTTTATTATTACTATTATCCATAAAATCGTTATTAGAATGCAAATGATAAATAAATAAAATATCATCACAGCTAGGAGTTTTAATTTTATGTAGAAATATATTACATAACTAGTGTGTGTTCAACAAAACTATAAAAATTAATGAGACATATATTAAATTAATGAGCTAAAACAATTTTCAATAAACCGATGTAGATTAGTTTAATAATTGTAACCATGGCTACCAACGATCAATAAAATCTTATCGAATCACAGTTGCATAGGAAGTTAACTTTAATTTTACAAAATCAGTTTTCCTTTTATGTACTGATAGCAAAGATGAAGTACATTAACTCGCCTCTCATTTGTGAGATAAAATATTTAGACGAAAAGTTGAGCGTAAATGAAGTTATGTCCAGTTCTTTTTTTTTTAAAGGTAAATGGAAGCCACTAATCGAGATATCCGTAAAAGGATGTGCTTATCTTTCCCCGTGAAATAATTGAAGAGTAATTAATATAAGATCATGTATTGTTAAAAAGTTATTATTAATTTCTGATGGCCTGGTACGAAACGCGATTGAAGGTCAAAATACATCAACTAAGGAAGTGCAATCAGAGAGAGTTTGATATTAAATTCAACCTAATAATTACAAAATAGCTTCTATATTATGAACAAAATAATATACAATTTAAAAAAAAATTTCTTTCTTTAATTGTTTACTAAAACTAAGGATAATTTTAAAAGTGTTATTGTTAATAACTGTTTTAATTTCAAACTATTTTGTTTAAAAGCGATAAGATGCTATAGATCGAAATATAAATTTAAATTAAAATGATAAAAAACAATTTATTTCAGTACGCTCTATAAATCCGTATTGTAATATAAAATACTGTGTTTTGCTAGATTTATTCCGGTAGCAGTTTCGAATCATTTTATTACAAATATATATAACAGAAATGAAGCGATGAATGTATATTTATTTTAATCTCTGTTAGAGTTTTATCAATAAGCTACTATTTGAAAATGACAAAATTTATGGGATAATATATTCAAATATATAGAGAGCAGAAGTACTGCGTACAGAATATATAAGTTTGAAGTGCATTGCAGATTTTTCATTTACATTCAAGTGATTCATGGAAAAAAACGCACGACGTGATTATGCTCATACGACGGGAATCAGCAGACTTTGGGTGTGGAATGGGAATTCTATGGAAATGGGGGCAGTCTACTTTGGAATAATAGAACGTCTCAATGCTATTATTCCAAAAAGTCTAAATGCGTCCCCATTCTGTTATGCCAAAACTCTATATGTCCCATGCTTTCCAAATGGAATGATCTTATTCTGGGAACGCATGGGGCATTCCATTATTGAAATTGATACGATAATTTTTCACCTAATTTCAGGCGTACAACATGCATACATACATTCATGGACAACGCAGTGACCGAACCCCTGCACTTAACGATCGATATGAGTGACGAGTGAGTAGAATTGTCACATAACAGACAAACAACACTGCTTAAAATAATTTCAAGAATCAATATGAGACGTACGATAGGCGTGTTCGTTAGGACAGTATAGTGAAATTTGGCTTTAATGAGCTATAATAGTAGAAGGCCGATTCGATTGCCCTTATTAACAGTATATTACCTTCAGAGCCTGTCCTGTGCTCGTGACCATATCGGTTGCACCCTAGAAGACTGGCAAACCATGGTTTGGTAAGATGAGTGACGATTTCAGTTCGTAAGAGCTGAGGGTAGGATCCGAGTATGTCGCAGACCCCATGAAGCCATGAACCCAAGTTGGCTGGTGGTGGTTCCAAAATGAATGGAGTGTTTTTACATGGAATAGATGGGGTCGTCTGGGCCAACTTAATCATTCATTGACTGGAAAGAGTTATGTTCAGCTATTTGGAGATCACTCGTATCCATTCATGGACTTAATGTACCCAAACAATGATGGAATTTTTATGGGCGACAATGTATCACGTCACCGATGAACAATTGTTTCATCTATGGACAATTTCTGTAAACTTTTGGGAGATGATACACTTTTTATTTCACTAATATTTCCAGACCATATTGAGATGAAGCTGTGATCGAGCTTTCGTATTTTTCTTTAATTCATTTTCCCCATTTCTTAATTCTTTCCTTTATTTTAACTTTTCTGAATTTAAGAATATCTGATTTATCGTATGAGTCTACTTATTCTTGGGATTAAAATTGATGATCATAGATTAAATTTTCCTCAATAATTTATTACAATTTACAATAAATGCTTCACCAAGATCGATAATTGAGCAAATGTAGTTACATAGAAACCCCTCTCTCTGTACGATCACGTGTTTAACAAAAGTAGCTGACTCCCGCGCACGATACTTCTCTCAGTGGGAACCCTCTCCGATGAGACCTCATCACCTTTCATTACCTGAATTATAGTTTGAAGAGAGAAGAGAAAATGACCAATAATTCATTAAGACAATTTAAATCTGTGTTACAATATTTTTTTTTAAAAAAAACTTCGTGTGATTAGCTACAGCTAAATTTTATTTGAATTCTTTTTTTGGGTGTTACAATACCTATGACAAAGATATTTAATTTAGCCGAAAATAATTTACCATTTTATCACTTACCTTTCAGCAGAAGCGGTACATGAACGATTTCTGAGATTAAGTGCTTTCCAAGCCCCCTCTGCATCATTTTATTATCATCTGCTTCAAGCGAATATTTATTAGTTAATACTTTTAGTAAATCTTTACTTAATAAATCTTTTTTAAATTTATAACTAAGTTATTGAAGCATATCCTATATCTTTCTTTTTAGCATTGCAAGGCCTCACAATCTTTTATCGATGTGCGCTCTTGCAGAGATCTGAACACATGTTATATGATTAAAAGGGAGAGCTAAATTCTTAAATTTTCCAGTTGGTAACTAAACAAACTGCAACGATATTGATGCCCATATGATTAATTTATATCAATAATCGTAAAAGTGGAATTTTGTCGCTGTAGAATCCATTATCATATTTTCTTTTCTCTATCATATTTTTTCTCTCTAAAAAAACTGAAATATTTGGTGCGTGTCCATCCAGTTAAAAATTATACCCTTAATAAATATAAATCAGCATTCAAAATATTACTATGCAAATATTGCTATCCATTTAATGTGAATCAAGATTTTTCGAGGTAAAACGAAATTCGTATGGAATCGTTTCGCTAATAATTTAAGTGGTGCAAAGTTGCCAACCACTTTTTTAGTGAAATTTAGGTAGAACAATGGACATGGCATCACGAAATAGTTTTCGTCAACAGTCATAATACATGACCCGAATTTTAATTCTAGTCACGCACTTCGTTTTCGAAATAAATAAATAAAAATTTTACGTACTAAAATAATCCAGTTAAAGTATTTTATAAATAATAGATTTCTTTCTCTTTTAGACAGCACTGTAAATTCAGTAAGTTCTTTTCTTAAATAGTTTGCAAGTGTATAGAATTAAATTTTTTTTTTGCAGTATTATAGAAATAGATAAATGAGTAATTTCTGACTTTATGTAAGCATAATAATAGCTGTTTAGATAATTTTATCGATGAAAAACCAATTATTAATTTTTAGAAGATATTCAATTTCTAAAAAACTGAATATTAGAAATAAAATCATATATGATTTAAAAATGTGACAAAATTTCTCTTGGAATACAATAAAAATAGACTAGTTGGTTTAGCAATATGTGTCGTTTGGTATTCAGTCAGTTTATATCTGCATACTAACAGTTGTAACTATATTTGATATGTCATTGATTTCCCACCAAAATTAGCTAACATTTCAACTAAAGGATTCACTGTATTTACTAGACTGCTACAAATTAAATAAAGTTGAAGCGGTGGCGAAATTTGGTTACGTTGTATTTGTCATTTATCTGATCATTGGACGACTGATCACAGCTTTGATTTACCTTGTTCGAACGCAAGTGAAGATTTACATCATATATTGATCTCATTAGTTAGTTAAGCTATAGAAAATGCTTACCACTAATTTGTAGAAAGACAATTGTTTTATGGTAGAGAGAAATATCTCATGATCGAATAAGAAAGTCAATTGTAATTTTCAATTTTGGAAATCTTATCCAACATATTTTTTTTAAATATGGACTGATGTAACTGATGTAGTACTGTATGCCAAATTTTGCAAGCATTACTATATTTAGTTTATTTTTCCTTAGTGCCTTTATAAACATCGAGACCTCCTTAAAAATATCTTCATAAATTTTTTTTGTTGTTTGTTTCTTATGGCACTTGCCACTGACAAGCCCACTGTTACGAAGACAGCGATTTAAGCCTGAGGGGGACGTCTCTTATTTTTTATAGCAGCGCCAACTAGGGCCAAGAGTACGACTTTGCCACTCACGCATCACTCATTCGCTTGCACAACCCCTTTTTACAGGAGGGCACATTCACACATCTCACAGATAGAACAACAGAAGAACAACCATGCTCAAACCGGGACTCGAACCCGGGACGCCCAGATCACGGGGAAGACGCGCTACCCCTATGCCAGGACGCCGGCTAAATTTTTTTTAACTATATTAAACTGGAAATCTTACTCAGCCAATTTAGAAATGAAAGAATTATTTACAAATTTTCTGTTTCTTTTTAATGATTATTAATTAACTTTGTCATAAATTTTTAATTTTTATAAACATTCCATTTAAATAAAAAGGCTGATTACATGTATTTCTTTCAATACCTTAAATGGTAATTTTAATTAAACATTCTTTTAATATCTTTTTAAAATAAGTCAGCAATAAAAGTTTTTCTACTTGAATGACAATTAATTAAATGCATCATTTTCCCATTTAATTTGTATGGGAATAAATAATGTTTTCGATATGAAAAAGTCTGAGTATTTTAAAATATTCACTTCATTTACTTGGACATTATTGATTTGCAAAGCGAATTCCCTCGTTGGTTATGCATTTATTTCTTTAGAAAAATTAAAAGAATTTCGATTAAAATTTTTTCAGACAGTTAATTGCTTAGAATGGTGAAGTTATTTAAAATTTATTGGCTCAATCGTTTTTCGCTTATAAAATAAAAGAAAAGTTCCTTTGAAAAAGATATATTTCTTCAATTAGTGAAAAACATTTAAAATAAAAAATAATGCTTTTTATCTTACTAAATAATTATATTTTATTACAAATTTATTATTGATACCATAGATTTTGTATCAGTAAAGCATCATATTGTGTTTTATATGCTACAATATTCTATAAATTTTATATATGCTATTATATATTTAAAACATTGTTTAATAGAAAATTTATCCCAATTAGTTAATTGCCATTTCAGATTACAGTATTTTAAATATACACAGCAGACACTATGCGATAAATATATATTTATTTCAATCTATATTACAAAACTCCTATCAAGAAGCTGCAATTTGTGTGTAATAAAAATGTATAAAATTACTGATACATGAGAATTGGGGATTGAAATTTATAATTAATTAACAGTGGCGTGGATTGTAGATAAAAATTATCAATGACTGTTTGAGATCTATTTAATAACAAAGACTGCAGTGATTAGTCTTTTGTTAACTTGTTTGATTTAAAATATATACGAAAATTCATTTATTTGGCATCGCAAAGTTACGAAAGATTTTTTTTCAATGTTTCATGGTGCTTTCATTTAAAATAAAGAGCTGTGATATGTTTAAATATCTGAAAAAAGGAGGATTATTGATGTTAAAAGTTTAGGACAAATTTAATTTTTCGAGAATATCATCTTTCAACTTGCGAATATGTTACAGTTTTTTTTTTTCAATCCATTTCACGAGTATATTTGACTGAAATATACTCTTGAAATTCAACTGAATGGAATAAATATGTTATGAACAGTAATGAATTCGATGTGTCTAAATATGTATATTAAGCTATTGTATGATATTCGCATGATGCTGTTTGAATGCCTTACAATATTGTGAATATATCGTAATAATACTTTTGGGTATTTTAATCTAATAGAACAGAGACCGATCTAGCATTTATAAAATGAAGTTTTTTAGAATTATTAATTCAGTTATAAAATTTAATTCGGAGCACTGTATATGAGAATTGCTTGTTAGATATTTAGCATATGCATACTATATGGAAAATATTCTAAATACATCTTTTTCTATATCAATTATTACTTTCTTCTAAAAGTATTATCAAGCAAATATATATATATTTTCATTATCACAAATTTTTTCCAGAATACCATCGTGCTTATTCTTAGAACATTATCTCAAGTGTAATGCAATATTCGAGTGATATGCTATTATTGTTGCAGTAAAATTAACATTATCTTAATTGCATGTAAGGATAGATAATATAATTGAAATGAAATATTTGTAGAAAGTAATTGCAGAAGGGATATTGTTAACTAAAACCAAAATATGATTAATAATTTAAAAATTAAATACATAAATTTATTCCATATTATACGATTTGCTGATTTATAGGATATCACGTAATATTAAAAAAAATATTTAAGTTATTTCTCTAAACTGTTAAGATCTAATAAAAAAAATAATCGACTTCAATTCATAAACAGCTGGCTAAGAACTATAAATCTTGAATAAAAAGCTGCCTTTCGTGACAATCTAGATCGCAGTATATATTAATTGTATTTAATTTAAATTTCTTCAACATATCTTCATTACCTTATTCTACTGACAAACTATTTTTAAACATCAAATTGCTCAACACATTTAAATTATGCTATTTTAATAGTCTTGCACATGTTTTGTTCATCGTGTACATGCACTTTTCTATTGAAAATCACTCCCATGACATCATAGTGTTCTTAAGCACATAATTGTCCGGTTTATCTACCCTCTAACTTTCGAGGAATTGTAACTTTATTCTTTAATCGTCATGTAAAGTAGAGTTATTAAATTCTTTCTTCCACAGCTTTCAATAATGGAAAGAAAATCACTCGATTAAATATTTAATGAAACATTAAAAACAGTTTGCATTGCTGAGAAACAATGTTATCACTTTTTAAAAATCAAGAAAAAATATTTTTAAAAAGTTATCATTAGCCCTTTATATGTTTTTCTAGCAAATTAAACCATTATTCAAGTTTATTTTTGACCTGAGAAGCTTTTAATGCACCATAAAAGTATTATGTTTTATCTTATTCTGGATATCATCGTGAATTAATTGATTATGTAGTAGCGGACGTGCCATGTTGTGGAAATAGTCAATATCCGAGGTTTCCCGTAGTGAGTACAGATATTTATTGACAAGAAGAATGATTTTTCTAGACACACCCAAATGCTGAACGGACAAGCACGTTCCGTTCTATGTTTGTTTCTGATGTCTGATGCATTTATTCGAGAAAAGTGCAATGTGATTGGGTTATTTCATTCGTCAACGTTCTTTTGATAATGGCATGGGAAATAATGAATCAAGAAAGTGCATCTATTTCGGTACCAGAGAAGGGGAAAATGTAAATATACTGATCAGAGAAAATATAAAACTGTATACTTAGGAACTGTGTACTTTTATTACTTATTTTGATGGTGTATATAATTTACACTTCGGAGAACTGAAAAGGATAATTTGCTTAACGATATCGATGAAATATGCAAAAAATAAAATTCATGAGTTCTCATATAATGTTGTAGAATGCATTGTACAGAAACATTGGTGATCAAAATAGAAAGTCCATTTCTTCAATACAAATTAAGAAGAGACGTTAATGAGATTAATAGAATTATTTTTGTTAATAATAATTACTTTTTTTATTTCCTTGTATACGTAGTATAGAGAAAATATAGTCATTGCTAAAAAATTCGAATTTGAGATTTTGACGAATCTCCACGTTTTAGATCTCCTTGAGTTCGAAAAGCATATTTATAGAAAATATCCGTTTATATGCCGGTGACAAAGATAACTTAAAAACTATTTGAGCTAGATGATTGAAATTTGGTATACGGTATTTACTACATTTGTAGATTTCTATCAGATTTTGAATAAAATTTGTTCAGAGGAATTCCTTTTGTCCGGCTATTAGAATATAAGTTAACATGAATAATTACAAAACGAAGAGAGCTAGATGGATAAAATTCAGTATGCATGTTTAACATGTATAGTATAGACACCTATAAAATTTTGAAACAAATCAACTATGGGTTGATTGTCTGTCGATCTTCATTTTTAGAAATATGTAAATGAAATAATTAAAAAAAAAGCAATGACGTAAAAATATCAAATTTGATATGGGATTTTGCTACTACAAGGGCAGTTTTGTGTAATTTTTTTGTTTCAATCGGTTGAAAATAACGTGTCTGAAACAAAAATTTGATTTTTGGATACTATAGTATCCAAATATATAGTATCCCTCATATATGATAATATATTAACATATATGAGAGATTAATAGCCAAATAACTCAAGAAGGATGACTTGATAGATTCAATAAAAATATTAAATTCATGCCAAAAGTTAATATTTCTTAATTATTGTGCATCAATAGGGCATTCATTGGCATGATAAGTTTATTAGAGAGTATGCGAGAAAGGTTTTGGGGGACCATTTCCACTGAATTTCAAAAGTTTCTTTCACTAAAAATACATTTTCGAAACATTCATGAATCACTTTTTGTTAATTATTATCCTCTGTTGAGTAATTCCTATTACCTAATATCGGATAGCAATGAGGATGAAACGATTTACACGATATTTGGTTATAACTCGATATCAAAAATAGTTAAGCATGAATTCCGTAAAAGATTTAATGCTGGCATGAATTTTATTAGACAAAATATTTAGTAATATTTACTTATTAAAATAATAAGTAAAATCCTTTTTGAGTATGTATGCATTTTCCCCCATCATTCTTGACTTAAAAAAAATTGTGTCGATTTTCATACCTGGCTATGGTTATTAATATCACAATTCAATATTCCTGAGGTAAATCCGTATCCAGAATCCGAAATAAGAGGGAATTGCAAGATTTGAAGTGGAATTTCCGATGCATTTGTTTATGAGAAAGTAAAATGTGAGTTGTTCTTGTATATTAGATGAATTCATTAATGACGATAAAACAATTGACAATAATAGCAAGAACAATTTTTTAGCAAACGATTCATAGTGTATTTAATATCTAATTGCCCTAAGTTCATAAAATCCACAAAAACTGAATGAAATAAAATTGTAGATGAAAATTCTACGATGTCAACAAAAAAAAAAAAAAAAAAAAAAAAAAAAACGAAAATAGTATAAAAAATTTCTCCCCCTTCTTTTACGGCAATGGAAGAAAAAAGTCAAAATTAAATACTTGATGAAACAATGAAAGCAGATCCAATTTCATTGCAATAATGAAAACATATTGCGAATTTTGCATAAAAATATTGTAAAAATTATTAAAATTAGTTGGGGGTTTTCATAATGTGCATATTTGTAGCCTTTTCAATATCATATTTGCAACCGTTTTTTTCTCTTTAATATATCGATGTAAAAGGGTCTTAAAGGGGGCTTGCTTTACTAATGACTTACTTACTATTTACTTACTATTACTTGCAACTTTATCCAGCTCTTACAGGAGAATTTTAATTATTGTTATTTTGTACATAATAACCCAAAATTTTATTACCTTTATTAAATTTCAGGAGTTTTGTATGCAATATAGAAGCACATATATTTTTAAAATATAATTATAAATTCATGTATAATAGGGTTCTTATAATGATTATGTATTCAAACCAAAATATTATGAATCAAGTTGTACAAACATTATATACGAAACGATTCCTGTTACGTGCATATTCATAAATATTTATAGATTCTCATAAATCATTATGTAGGCACATAATATACCTATTCTTCAAACCAAATATTGATGGTTCTGCATTCTCTTTCAGTTAAATGTTTTGTGAAGAAAGGTTAATTTCATTTTAATTCACCACACCTAGGAAAGAGCTGGAAACCCATTCTCACTTTGTCACTCATATGAAAGATTTATGATGCGTATAGTCCACTGAATGTTATAACATGAATAATGGAACGGTAGGCAATGAAGAGATTATTAATGCAAACTATATGCTTTCGAAATGTATTTCCCAAATGTTATAACCACTAAGAAACTACTTTATTAAAATACAATGATCATCAATTCTATAGTTATGGTATCTGACTATAAATGAGGTCATCAAAAGGATAATTTAAAAGATATATTGGGTGAAAATTTCTCAAAATGGTGCATAGACAGTTTATAACTGTATTTGGGATTCACTTACAGTGCTTTCACTTTTGTTGAAAGCGCATGATCGGTAAGATTAGACAAATACTACATAATTTGCATTCAAGTGAAATTGTATTAAAATATTCGTGTCATAGGAACAATGATTTTCACGTTATTTCTTTGTATTTGAACGACTTAATGCATAAAATGAGTTTACATAATGCAAATGAAGCTATTTGTAATTTGCCTTCGTGTCTTAAATTTTTAATGATTAACAATTAGTTGAAGCGAGTTAGCTATGTAATTATTGACACGCTTTACAGGTTTAAAAATGATTGTGCATTTTGAATTTATTTTGAATAAATAAATCAACAGTAAGGAAAAAAAATATTTATTAACTTCTTGAATATGAAATTTAAGTTTAAAATTATTGCTTAAAAATGAATGAAAATTATAATTACTAGTTTTGAAAATTATTGCTTCAAGTAGAAGAAACAAGATGAAGAATATCTATTTTTCATGGTCAATTACTGAAACTTCACTGCCTTACAGATACTGCTAGAGCTTTACAAAAATGGGCACTAAAAATCAGCATAGAAATACCACTATCACACTATCATCGTTTTCTTATTAAATGATGCACGCGTATTTTGAACTAAATGTTATAACTTTAGTTGTAACATAAGATCTCGCTGATTACCTGGGAATATATTTGATTATTCTTCGATACACATTATTACTTTTACCTTCTACAAGCATTATTTATTTATAACTTTTTTTGTTAATCTTACAAAGAAAATATCAAAGTCTTTTAACATTTTCAATGGAAGGAAGATGGCCGGGTAAGCCGATGAGTTTGCTTCATATTGCTTCATATTGTATTCAGCTTTGCGTTTATAGGCATTTATTACTTATTTTCTGCGATTTTCCTGTTGAATATGATCCAAAATTGTTTCAGTCTATACTGTAAGCTACATAGACCTATATATAATATTTTAACAATTTCTCCTTAGAAGGACATGTCAGTTCCAAAGGAAATATAATCCTCCTAAATATTCCATAAGACGAATTGGAATATTTAGGGGATGGTGGACTTTATTAGCCATTTTGGGAATTATTCACTTACAATTTTGATTTTTTAATGCATGTATTAAAATGTAAATGCCTCAAATATATTAAAAAAAACTTTTTTAGTCGAAACATATTATTTAAAAAAAAGGAAGAATCATATATTTTAAAGATTTCAAAATATTTTGGATGACTGAATTTTTATTTTTTTGTTATTATTTTTTCTTTGATATCCTATACAAATCCAATTGAGAAAAATATAGGTATGATCTTGTAATTACAATCAAAGATTCATCTTTTTTTAAAAATATTCCTGCGCACTCTCCCCCCAGAATTTTTCTGTTCTTCTGAACTGATATTGATTTTTTAAGTATTTAAAAGAATTCGAAAAAAAAAAATGCATACTAAGTGTTCTTTTAATGTTTAACCAAAATCTTCATATTCATTTTATGAAATTTGTGCAAAAATGACTTCTTGAATATTTTAAAGGCATTTAAATATATTACCACAGCACACATCATTTTGAAATGAAGTCATAAAAATTCTTAAAATACTCTTTTTATTAAACAATATATTTTATAATATTATTTTAGTTGAATACAAGCGTATATATTGTTACAAATCTGTAATTTTGCTATCCGGCACGAATAGTGTCATCCTGGAAAAACCGTTAAAACCTTTGTAAGATCTGTACTGTGCGTGCTGAGCTTGGCAACCATTTGGCGACTTGGCGATGAATTTGGCGAGTTTGGCGACTAAATGGATAATACCGGAAAGTTCGAAAAGTTTCACGATCCATCCAGTAATAACCGAGATACACCCAGGTACGTCTTGATTGGTCTGAAGATTCTAGCCCCGCCTTCCGGAACTATAAACGACGAGCACTCTGAAGCTGCGAAGAAGTCTCACAAGAAGTTTCACAATGAGTCCTGACACTCGCCATCTCCAAATCTAGTCGAAGACGGCCACTGTAAAGTATAGACAGTAAAGCACTGCGAAGTCTCTCCTTACCGGGGATAAGCCCCTGCCGGAGCTAGGCGCCCCGTCAACCCAACCATCAAGCTGCGAAGAAGTCGTGTGTATAGTCAGAGGCGGTGTGTGGTGAGAGTCGGAGTCGCCGACACGTAGAGATACTGGAGGATGAGACAGCAAGAAAGCTGCTGAACTAGCAATTAAATGTGCAGCGCTATTACAATTGATTAGTTGAATTTTTGTAGAAATTTTTTTTGTTGTAACATTTGGTGACAGAAGTGGAGTTAGTTGGACTTTCCTGCGTATGCCTTGAAACAGAGGAATAGTTGAAAAATTTGCAGAGCTACTTGCCATGATGGCAGAGATAAAGAAAGAACAAGAGGAATTGAAAGCCGGGTATGAAGAAATGAAGAATGAATTAAAGAAAGAAATTTTAGAAGATAAATGTAACAAAACCGAAGGCGTCCACGATATCACAGAAGAAACTGAAGGAAGCAGCGAAAGCCAAGCGGAAGAAAAGGCTTAAGATCGAGTGGAGACCGGTGTCACCGAAAAGGAGCTTAGCTATCCGGAGGATGAACCGAAGTTCAGTAAGGGGAGGCATGAACAGGGAGATCGTCAAATAACTGTAGAGCTGCGACAGTCTTCTCCGAGTGAGTCCCCTGAAGTGGAATCGGAAGTACAGGCGTTTGGGGATGGAGAAGATGAACTCTCTTTGGACGGGTCTGTTATTGGCGACCCGTGCTCGATGACTATGGATGCAGGAGTTAAAGAGACCCTGTTTGGATTGGATTCATCCCGAAAGTTGACTGGGCAACCTCTTTGCAAGCCTCTAAGTAGCTCCTTGCCGAGTGATACGGATGAAGATTACGTAGGTGGTATCGCTGATCCTTGTGATCTCGGCCTCAATATCCTTAAAGAATTCAACCTTGCGGTGGATTTGCATGGGAGTGTGATGCAAAAAGGAGCCGACGAATCTTCTGGACTTCCGGATCAGTTATGTAATCGCCGAGGAACCCTTACCGCAAAGGCAGATGTCCTATTCAAAAAATCCTGTGGACAATTCTCGAGTGATGAGGATGAGCCGGGAATAGGTATTCTCGTGAAAGCTATGCCGACGAAGGCGAATCCCTGGGTTTCGAGCGGACTCCGGAAGGCACTTTCGGACAATTCTGATATTTGGTTAACTCGATGGAAGAAGTTCAAAATGACCAACGGACCAGCCTGGCTAGAATTCGTTCCGGAGAGCTCAGCTACGATGCAAAAAGTAGCTCCATGGGACATCCTGCAATTTAAGGAGCGGAATCAAGTCTGGGTGTACAATCCGAAACGACGAAGACGCCCGTGTCAAAAGAATTGAGAAGGTTCGGATGGATCTTTAGTAGCCGCCAAATTAGTGAATGGTGTCATCTTCGGAAGCGCGGAAGTCGCCAAACGCATCAACATCATCACATCATTCGGAAGCCTACGCCAGCTGTTGGATTGAAGTGGGACTGCCGGGACGTCAGTCTTTGAAGAGGAGAGCAATGTTACAAATCTGTAATTTTGCTATCCGGCACGAATAGTGTCATCCTGGAAAAACCGTTAAAACCTTTGTAAGATCTGTACTGTGCGTGCTGAGCTCGGCGACCATTTGGCGACTTGGCGATGAATTTGGCGAGTTTGGCGAGTAAATGGATAATACCGGAAAGTTCGAGAAGTTTCACGATCCATCCAGTAATAATCAAGATACACCCAGGTACGTCTTGATTGGTCTGAAGATTCTAGCCCCGCCTTCCGGCACTATAAAAGACCGAGCACTTTGAAGCTGCGAAGAAGTCGTGTGTATAGTCAGAGGCGGTGTGTGGTGAGAGTCGGAGTCGCCGACACATAAAGAAACTGGAGGATTAGACAGCAAGAAAGCTGCTGAACTAGCAATTAAATGTGCAGCGCTATTACAATTGATTAGCGGTATTTGTTCTAGAAGAAAAATCTTGGAACAATATTGATGGTGACAGAATTAAAAGAAAATTTTATATATTCATCATTCTTTTCTTATTTTAAATTGCACCGCCTCTTTAAATTAATAAAAGCAAAAGGCTTGGAATGCGAAAAAGAAGTTGTCACTTAAAAATTTACTTTACGAAACACTACCTTGAGATGAAGCTTCTTAAAAATGTGCAGTGAAATTCCTGTGTGTTGTGAGATCTGCTTTAACTCTTTATCAGGAACATGGGATAGAATGTTGGAAAAGCTGCACATGGTTCTAAAAAGGATGTTCAAACATAGGAGGAAAATTTGTGCTTAATTTTCCATAAAAATAAGAAAGAAGTAATTTTGAATATAAATGAAGATTACTTTTAAAATAAGAAGTAATTTATTAAATTACTTCTTAGTAAAATAAATAATTATTAAATACTTCTTAATAATTATAAGAAGTATTTACAAAATTACTTTTAAAATAAGAAGTAACTTTGAAGCATATTAATTTACTAGGTGCTGGAGTTTTGAAAACAATTTTTCTTTCATTACATACTATTCCAAAAAAAAAAACGAACTTAATAATGTTTAAAGAACTTGTGTACTTATGTTTTCTAAGAAGAAAAATATCTTCAGCCTTTATTGTGATTGCTATCTTGCTCCCCTGCATTTTAAAAATATCTTTTTAAAACAGCAAAATAGAATTGATTATATTAAAATAAAAATTTATCCTACTATATGAAATACAAGATAAGTGATACACTACATGCAGAAAGGTTTATTCTCAGAAACTGAACGCATAAAAAATGAACAATTCTTAACATTGTCATCTTGCCGCATTCCCCTATAAAAAAAAATGCTGCAGTTTGTAGGGAAAAATTCCCATTTTTTTATTGAATGTCTAAAGGAGCAAAAGCTTTAAAAATTAGAATTTACAGAAATTTCTTTCAGGAATATTAATAAATATTTCAAATAGTTCATTCTTATTTAACTTTTGAGATGCGTATATTAGGTGGAAATTTTAATGGATTTTTTTTATAAATAGTCGAAGTTTATTAATCGATTAAAAATACAATTCTACTCCAAAATAGAATAAATTTAATAATAAAAAAATACACTTTTAGACGTTTATTAAATGTGGCATTTTCCTAAAGTGTTATTCTTTAAGTTACAATTTATTATTATATGCATAATGGAATTTTAAAATCCTTTTTTTTCCTGAAATTAATTATCCAGTAATGCCAGCAGAAATTAATAAAGATGCAATAAAAAATTTGATTAACTGCTAAATGAGTTTTAAAAATATTAAAACAGTATTTTAAATTTGTACTGCATTAGGAAGTATAAGAAATAACTATTACAAGAATTCCTTTGTCACAAACATGAAACACAAGAAGTTAAAGTTAAATCATATAAAAATATATATTAATGCGTCGGTTTTCTTATTAGAAGATTGCAAACGAGCCTTCGAATGAAGAAACCGAAGCAACCTCGGATGGTGCTGTTTCACCAACGAACTGGCAATCCCTATTGTTCGTTGGTGTAATATCATACGAAACGTGAGAACATTTAAATTTATAATTTTGTTCACCCATAAATAGCTAAAAATTACTCGATTTTCTGATAAAAATGGAGCAATTTCCAAAAAATAACACGATATTAATTTTAAAAAAAATTAGAAAGCAACAAAATTTCATTGCTTAATTGTTTTCATTGCTTAAGTGTGTTTTATCACTTACGGAAACATAATTTAAGGAGAGATTATCTGGCATTAAACGCACACAACTTTATTTAAAATCTTTCAGTAATCAAGATTCATATCTTTTGAAATATCGCATACAAAATGTATTATCAATTATAACAAACACTTCATTAAAAATTTGGTATAGGAGCTATTAAAGCATTTTTACATCAGCATATCAAACAACAATATCAACATTTTTCATACTTTAAAACATTTCTTTAAATTCTATTAATAAAATTCCCTATTAAATTACTTAGCTTCGTAATTTTGCTTATTAACTATTGTTCTATTTGCTTCGAAATGAATAGAAATAAATGTTATTTGTTGGATATAATTCTGAATTCAAATACAATAAACAAACATAGCCTTCTTCCCATTTGTAACATTGTTTATTTATTTTCTGGAATAGATCTGATTTTTATTGAATTGGAATAGATCTGGTGACTGAAAATTTCACTGGTCGGCAAACAAAAAATTATTTATCTCTCTTTTGAAATGAAACCATTTCAGTAAGAGTTTAACACGTGCGTGCCATTTGACAAGTGTTAATCTTGTAATGGAATAATGCATTTCCAAGAAAAAATTAAACACTTTATATTATATATTGACGTTATTTCTCATCATCATTTGACAAGTTTTTCTAACTTTTAGATTACAAGTGTTCCTCAACAATATTTTTCTTACAGTTTAAAATTTTGCTATGGATATTTTGAAAAATTGTATCACTTTTAAAACATGATATAATTTTTTCTTTGTTAATTGATATTTAGTTGAAAGATTTATTTACTTTTATAAAGTCAAAAAAAAATTGCTCACCTGCTAAAAGTTTATAAAATAATTTATATTTGAGAAGTCAAAAAAAAAAAATATACAGTAAGTAAGTTTTTAAATTACAGTAAGTAACTATAAATCATGCTTGTGGGTTTAACTAAAATAAATTCAATTTTAAATAATGAATGCTATTTACAAGATCACTCAGTGAATCATGAAGAAACATTTAGGCATTAAAATTACCGTCCAATCGATATACATTTTGTATATTCAATGTAATTGCATTCAGTTAAAGAAAATCATGAAAAAGGGAAAAATCCATTAATAAACTCTTATTTGTTCCTAGAATTAAGTAACTATTCCGGGGAAGTAATACTTGGAGCCAGCGCGGATCCGGACAAAATAAATTATTCAGGATTCTAATTTAACCATTCCTTCTATTCTGGGATAGAAACTGATTGATTCCGGCAAACTTTCCTTGTCCTCAGCTTTCCTGAAATCTACTTTATCTAATAGATAAAAGTTTTCAAATTACACGAATTTCATTAAACTATTACCTGATACTCATTGTTTGCGGATTTTTAACATATTTCTTAGATTCTTAAGTAGTTCTGTAGAATTCAGTATAAAATAATTGATAAGAAAAATGGATTTTCGGTTTCAATTAATGTGCACTGATAAGGATGAGATTTTAGATAATTATAATTTTTAATAACTAAATGAGAGATGATAATTTTTCTGCTATTTTAAGACTCTACTTTAATTTTTTCAGTAAAAAAAAGTTTTGGATAGATTTGAAATATATTAAAATGATATAAAACCTTCAAAATATTAAAATTAATTAAGGAAGAGTATTTCTTACCTCGCTTTAAATTTATTTTCTATGTTAGAGAAGTAATATTTTTAATTACAAAATGGAAGTGTTTTTTTTGTATTTGAAAAAGTAATGAATGAAAGTAAAGTTTAAGATGGTTGAATTTTTTAAGTATAATCATAAAAAAGACATTTCTGTAATTCGAAGTTCTATCTTATGTTGCCGTTTCCAAAAAATGTAATTAGAGTTTTAGAAAATTGTTAAAATTTTTTGATTCAGATACGAAATATTACCATGAAATCATGGCTATATATTTATTCACATTTTTTAAAATCTACATTTTTTTTTTCTTAAATTTGCTTAGTCATTTTTTTACTTTTCGGACACAAAAAGAAAATATTAGAATTTCAGAATTTAATTGATGTCTTCAATTTAAATTGCAGGAATTTTGAAAACAATTAGGAATGAAAAAATTAAATGGTATATTTGAAAAATGTTGTTTCAATAATCACCATATTTGAAAATTTAAGATTTCATTTGAATACAATTTTTAATGGAAAAGTTTTCTTATGGAGAACATAATTGATGCTCGAAGCACAATCATAGTTTCTTTTTTTTCTTTTCAGAAATTTTACTATATTAAAAATAAAATTAAATACATCAATTTATATTATTTCCATTCTTTTTCATCAAAATATATTCAAGCATTTTTGACCTGAGAATTGACACTCACCACAAATTTTTTTCCAATGATTTTTAAATTATTAATTTTTTCCCCGAGTTTTGTCGTTTTATCTAGTGAAATATATTAATGTTTTTACATTGCGAAGATAATTAAATAAAAAAAATTAAATACATAGAAATACTTGAAAACGTGACAACTTACATTTGTTGTTACATTCTCATTTTAAGTACGAATTTTTTCTTTTTTAGATTTATTGCATTAATATGTTAGCTAATGACGCACGTTTTTGTATATTTATTATCCATCTTTGGCAAACATTTGATTCTTTAGAATTAATGGTTATTAAAATTTCAATTAAATATCTGTAGCTAAGTATTAATGGCTTCCATAGCAGAATACGTTTGAACAAAATTTGACAGATAAATTATTTGTGACTATTTAAAAGTTTTACATCGTTTTGTTATGCATTTCTCTTATTCTCTATCTATATCTTTATATACCTAATTATAACACAAAAAAGAGCAATGTCATGAGAAAATGGATGCACTTAAAAAATTTCAACATTGCTTGATTTTAAATTTAATTTTGATTCCAAGTACAATAAAATGTCAACAATTTTTTAACGGAAATATACCCAACTTAGGAAAATACGGAAATATACCCAACTTAGGAAAATACGGAAATATACCCAACTTATACGGAAATATACCCAACTTATACAGAAATATACCCAACTTAGGAAAATAAATCGGATTTTCGTATCTTGATCATTAACAAAGTGGAAAATTCTAGAATGAAATTTTGACAGTAGGAACGAAAATTATTTTAATTTTACTTAACACGCACGCGCACACATGCACGCACGCACACTTTAATCATTATAAATAGTATAATTATAATAATTATTAATATATTGTATAATTATAATTATACATTAATTATAATAATAATTATTAATTGTAAAGGCAAATAAGGCATAAGATATTATCTTAAATTAAAAAAATAAAAAATAATTTGAAAACAACTGGCAACATAATTTCTATTTTACCTGACAGCTATATAATGAGAATTTTGAAGAAATAATTGAAAACATTTCTTTTTCTTTTTATGTTATGAGTGTTTTTACTTATGAATGTTTCAAGGTAAAGAAGACAATACCTCTGATTTATTTATTGAAAACATATTTAAAAAAGCATTATGTTGACTTTAAAATATTGTTACAAATTTTTAATGTGGGGAAAATTATCATTAAGAAAAGAAATATTGCCACGAATATTTATTTATAATTATCATACAGGGCTTCAAAGTTTAATTTACCATATTTTTAAAAATACATTTTTCAAGTCACTTACTGTATATTCCTTTACTAATGAAGAAAAATAAACTCACTTTCTTCTAAAATTCATGGAACTAATTAAAGAAAGTTTTAGAAACTTTGAAAAGAAAGTCCAGAAAAATCCGTAAATCAACAACCGAACACTTTTTTTTTGTATTTAATTGGTTTCGATACAAAAGTTTGTTTTCTTTTAGAGGTAAACTTTCTTTGTTTTATTTTCTTATTTAAAAAAAGCTTTGTTTCTAAATATTATTAATTGGATATACTAGGATTGAAAATAGTAAAAATACTTAAGCGTTAATCTGTTGAAAGAATAAAAAAAACCCCATAATTCTCAAAAGTCCTGGCTAAAAAATATGTGCCTTCGCTAATAATGTGTATATTTTCTATCCTAAGTATTTATATCATTCCAAAGAATAGTGATAAACATAACATTACATTTAATATCTCCTTGGGTTTTTTTACTTGTTAGACCAAGTTATTAACAGGAAAAATATTATTTCTATTCGATATGCATTTCTACGTGTTATGCTGTAATCGATATTCTAAAAGTATTTTATTTTCAAGGTGTAACAAATATTTCGTTTAGTAATGATGTCATACTTTGAATTTTTTATGTGTTCGAATATACTGTCTGATTATTATAATTAAAATTTATTTATTTTTAAATTATTTCCGTTTAATAATTAAAATATAAATTTTAGTAATACTTATAAAATTTTTACTTTTTTTGAGTTGATTCTCTTGCTTCGCATCGACTGTATTTTTTCAGTTTTATTAATTTATTTTTCTTTCTTGAACAATAATTTTTTATTTCTAACATAAAATATTTCATTCTTAGTTGAGTTGTTGATAATAGGTGATCTTTGCTTTAACATTTTAAATTTTCTGTCATCAGAAAAACACAAACCTGTTATTTATCTGTTAACATAAACAAATTTATATTATTTATTTGTGTTAACTGAATTTTACTTCATTCCTCTTTACTCACTATTTTACATAGAAATAATTCAATTAGTTCAATAATTCCTAATTTTATAATTTTTCTGAGTACATAAATAAAACATGGATAAAAAGTTGATTTATGGAAAGTTTTGAGTTAGTTTCAAGAAAATATTTCAATGCGAAAATGGATAATAATGTTAATTTTTTTTAAAGAAATCTTCTGCCATAAATAGTACATTTCCCAATGTTTCAACATCATATTTTTAATTAAAAAATCAATTATTAACCTTGGGCTGCTATATGACAGTGTTTTTTCCATCTTTGTAAATAATAATTTCTTAGAACAATATTTGTTTTTTATAAATGTAAGTGGGTTGCAATAAATAACTCTTATGAAGACGATTACAATACAAAATAGAATGGTTATTCTTGAATCGAACTGTAATATGGAAGACACTTGGGGAGTCCTATATATTAAACTCTAAGCATTTGTTAAAAATTAACCATTACCTTCGTACTCCTTTATTATAGCGGCCCTCGAGATTTAACTGCTAAGCAGGCGAGAAATATCAGCAAGATGAAAAATATGGAAGTACCAGTTTTTGGCAAACTTGACATATTTTTAAGATCACTATAATAAGGAAATATCAAATCTTTAATACTAAAAAATGTAAAGGATATTTATTAAAACTATTTTAAAGACAAAAATTCATACTTTTAAAAAAGCAATGGTGCATATTATTTATTTTAATAGAGTTAATAATTTATATATGAACCATGAATGGCAGATGTAGAATAAAAGAAATATCTTATGTTTATGTGTGTGTTTTTCACTTCTGTCTCTATGACATTATTTCTAAAATGCATTGCTTGCATTTTACAACATGAAATCCGTTATTGCATTTCAAAACTTGGATGGTTTTCAGAAAATTTTAATAAATATTTCTCCAATTTTTTATACTTTTCCTGCTAATTTATAATATTTGAACATGTGTATCATATAAGTGTTAGCCAAAATTAAGCACAAGGGGTGTGAAACAAGGAAATGTATAGATATACAATATTTCTGACCAAAATCAAGAATAAAAGTCATATTAAGTAAACAGAATAAACTTTGTATATTCCACAGAGTACATAATGGTACAGCATTAAGTTAACGATGTTAGTTGGGACTTCTACTTTGAATATAATGATTCCATTATTCGATGAAAGCAAAAAATAATAATATTATGTTAGTGCTTAGTTGAAGATAGTAATATCTATAAAAATAACATGATAATTATACATTTTGTGTATGAGAGATGCCTGGTTGGGAAGTAAGATAAGTCCTTCCATATATGATGAAATTTGAAACGTAATTTGAAAAATTATTCTGTCTATAATAAACCACTGATATCGCGTTTTAATATTTTCTATACAAATTATTCTTTGTTAGATATTAAGGAGCTAACTTTTATATAGAAGTTAGGATTGGTGTTTATCTGGCGGAATTTCATTCGCCAAACACTAAGAAAAAAAAAGCTTATGATTTATTATATAAATGCCATATAGCCAATGACCATTGATCGACTTAAAATCAAACAATAATATTTAAATTAAATAAAAAAAATTTAGACGTTTACAAGAATTTTAGCAATCCCATAGGAAACTTCTAAACTTTCTTCGAAATAGAAGGCTGGTATTTTTTGGCCTATCATTGTTGAATGAATAAATCCAATTTCAAAGGTTCCTTTTCTTGGAAAATAAAGAAGGCAAAAAATTTTGGGAGTGAGTCTGAAGAAGTCAGTAGAGTGTGAAAACCAGAGTAAACATCTGTCACAGGTGCATCTGACATTCCGAAACAAACTGCTTCAAACCTCTAGATTTAGGCAGCATGGCTAGGAATTCAGTAAAGGAAAAATTGAAACATTTTGTGAAATAAATAATTCCTATTGAATGGATAAAAATATACAGATTTTGAGATGCAAGTTCTTCCTTTTAAGCAGAGTGTAGAAGTGAATAGTTTGTGGGATTAATTAAGTTTTAGTTTCCTGGTAGTATTTCAAAGCACTCAATTATAATTTTTCACTTAAGCTCTAAAGGTGTAGTTTTGTTTAATTCAATATTATAATTGTTTTTTTAGACTGATATTTTGAACAAATTGATATGAAATTTTATCCGTATTTTTGAAAACAGTATAAATCTTTACCAGATAAAATGATATTTAATTTTTACACAGTGATTGTAAAAAAATCTCATCTCGTACAGTCAAATGAATAAAACTTATATAATTCATTTTATTTTATAGCCGTTGAATGCTTATGAGTAATCAAAAGCAAATTAAATTGCAAATTTTAATTTACGTGAAAAAGAATGTCTAAAAAATAATTTGGGATTATGGTTACATGACATTTTTTTATTGCTTTCTAGCATATGAAGGAAACATAAAGTACATTTTATAATAATCAGAATTTCAATTTCAAGTTATAATTGTATTTTCATATTGAAGACGACCAGAATTTAAAAAAAATGTTTTTGGAATTATTCCTTTTTATGCATTGTCTCAGAGCAAGATAAAAATATAATATTTGACATAATATTTAACATGAAAATTGCAAATTATAAATAAAAAACATAATTAAATGGGTCAAAAATTCGCTGTCCATTTGCATGTGAAAACAGTAACTTGAAAACGGAATCAGCTGATCAATAAATTTTATTACATAGTTTTCTTTTCTCATTAGAATCATATAACTGCATTAAATTGTATTACTAATAGATCTATCTGTCTAGAGCTTGGTTGACGGTCACCAAGGTATATTCATATCCATCGCAATAATTCAAAATAGAAACGAGATAGAGAATGTATGAATGAGCATGTCGATTGTCACAAATCTTTGATCAGTGTTAAAATTTGGATCTAATTGTTTAAAAGAGTCTTTTTAATCTAAAATCTCAATTCTTAATTTTGCTAAATTTTGCATAGCACTGTTAAAAAAATGGTATTTCCGATTAAATAATCTTGGCACTTGCAGTTATGATGTCCAATAGATTTTCAGTAAATGATTCTGTGGCAAGTGTGTTGAGTAAGAAAGAGAAGACGAAAGGTCGAGTGAATGTAGAGAGTGTACCTATTATTCTAAGAGGACCTTTTTGCAGTATCTGATTTTTGCTGACACCAGCAAACTTGGTATTTTTCTTATGCTCATCTGTTCTTGATGGATTCAAAATTGATGAATATCAAAAATCTCAGAATAGAATCCAATGGATCGAATGGTCGTGATTTTGTGACCCGTTTCAGTAGAAGATCTGGTCTGTATATAGACTTGGTTGGCTTTAAACATTGAACAACTTCCATATAACTTATTCTGTGGCTACCGTGTTAAGTCAGAAAGAGAAGATGCAAGGCCGAGTGAATGTAGGGAGAGTTCCGAGAATTTCAGGAAGATCTTTTTGGAATATCTAGTTTTTGTTGACACCAACAAGTAGGTATTTTTCTTAAGCTCATTTGTTCCTGCAAAACTGAGGGATAGCAGCAGTCTCGGGGCAGAATCTATTGGTTCAAATGTTATGAATTCCTGACCCGTCTTCATAATAGATCTGCACTATATAGGGTTTGGTGGAAGTCGAAAATCAGTCCAAAATGAAAGGCTCTTTCGCTATGATGGAACAGAAACTTGAAGAGATAATGCCGACTAAGAGGTAGTTACATATATAGAAAGGATATAGAAAATATATAGAAAGGATAAGTCATCTAATTTAAGTATTCTAATTTAAAAATAAGATTTCTTTGAATCTAATTTGATTTACTTTTTTCCTTCAATAGAAAACTGCTGTTCGATATATTTTTTTATCGCTAAGGCAGAAAAAATGCTATTTACATGTAGTTTTTTTAATGAGTACTAAACGAGGGAAATAAGTGATAAAAACTGCTTGGAAAGTTCGAAAGTGTTTTGAGTGAACCACTATTTTGAAACTTATTTGATTATAAATATTTTTTTCTGACATTTTCTCTTATTCAGAAATTTGTTAACCATTTACAGCCGGTATTTTTCTGTGTCTTTGCAAATTATGTATGAGATGACTGCAAGATATCTGACTTTGGTTTTACTCGTTCTAAGTATATTATTAAACAAAAAGTAAATAGATGATTTTTAAAATAAATAAAACATTTCATTTGTGTAAAGTTAAATGATAGAGTTTTTTACACTCCTCCATTTTTTTTCTCAAATATATTTCATACAAAAAATTAATGTATAGTAAGAAAATAATTAATGAATAGTTTTATTTAAAACTAAAAATTAATTTTTTTGTCTTCTTAATGGAAGAACCCTAATTTAGATAAATTGCAAAGGAAAATTGATGAACCGAATAAAAGATGTTTTTAAGAAAATATAAAAAAGACAATTTATAAAATTTTTTTTTCGTATTTTCACTAATTTTTTTATAAAAGATATTACAGATCTCGTGACAATAAAAATATTTGAAAATGGTTTCTGATATAATACATCTAATATTTCGGAAAAATATTTATTTAAAGTTTTGCCGATATTTCCAATAATAAATCGAGAAATTTCGAATACTGCATGCTGTTAAAACTTGATTCTGCTATAAAAATGATAATGTAGTGTTCTTTGATGTATATATGAAATAATTTATGCAAAAAATGAAATAATATTTTGCATATGAAAACAATTATATTTAAAACTAAAACATTCATAATTCGAAATAGATCATCATAAGTGATTTAGTGATCCTTTTTAATTATTACATAATGCAATACATGATGATTCTTAGTATATTACTAACCTCAGCGTGATCAATTAGTTCGCTGGAATCAGTAATTAAAATATATTAAATTAAATATTTTATATAATTTATCCTTATCGTGTTTCTCAACTATTTTTAAAAATTAAATTTTAAAAGCACTTAAATCGTATTATTTTAAAAGTCTGAACCCGTTTTGTTGATTGTATTACGCTAATCTTTAATTTTCTGCCATGAGTAAACTTTCAGCATTAGATTGAGATGAATATTATTAATTTTCATCAAATAATTTTCTTGATGAAATTAAACATATTCGTTAAAAGTAATGAATAAACAGAATATTGAACTATCAATCAAAATAATCTCCATAAATTACGCTATATGAGAGGATTATTCCCTACAATATATAAAGAAATTCCAAGTATTTTTCTACAACTGCATTACTAGGAAGAACAGAAGTTTTTATAATTGGGCGCACTTTACAACATTTTCCTCTTTGTTTTTTTCCGAAATTAAATCTTACTTTAAGCATAGTAAAATTTCAAAAGTATATTTGAAACAGAAAAACATTCACCTTGGAAAAAGAGGCCACATTTTCATTTTTTCATCAACAACAATACTAGGAAAATCCATGATGAAGTATTTGCAGTAGCAATGTAAACAATTCGAGTTTTTTTCACAATAATGAAATTTCTCTTCCTATCTGGTTACTGCAATATCGGGGCATCCACATTCATCCGATGTTGCTCCATTAGATTTTTTTTTCTTTTGGGATAGCAAAAATAACAGAATGTATGCAACTCCAGATTAAGTTTCCATATTATTTCCAATTGCAGTTTTCTTATTGATATACTCAAAGTTAAAATCTCAGATGCCGCCTTTGGGTTTCAGGACAATACGTATTGAGAATTAGAATACTGCTTTGCCTTTCTTCGAGTTATCAGGAATTCTTACATCTATATATTTTGATAGGAGTATTTTTATTGAAAAAAATTAAGTATGTTTATGATATATTGAAATAATCATATGGCAAATAACTTGCAAATAACTTTTTAAATTAGAATATGACCAACTTTTATATATGCATATATTGGTGTGATTATTTAATAAAGATAAATGGACTTTACATAAAGGACAGCTGATTTTAATTTCAATGTCATTGGAATTTTACTTCAGACTTGGACAAAATCAGAGTAAGATAAAAGATTTTTCTTTTTCGGGAAGCTCACAATGTTATGGAATTCGAATAACTTTTTCAGGGTAAATAATATAATATAAATTTAATTATATAATGAAATGGTGCACTGAATTCATTATACGGCTACAAATAGGCTATAAGAAAAGATAAAGCCTCAATCATTTATTTCACAGCTATGACAAAATATCTCAATTTTTCGTTATAATTGAATTAATTTTTTTATTAAATATTAATTATTAAATATGCAACCATTTGTTTGATAAAATGTTTAAGTGTATTGAGGTATACTAAAATATAAAGTAACTTTTATTTTTATTGGTTAAATAGTAAATAGCCATTATCCATGATTTCTTGATTAACCAAATTCATGGATAAAAATTTAAACCTAATAATTTTTATTGCTGCAATTATAAAGACAAAACATATATTTAAAAGCTAAAACAGAATTTCTTCGAATCTTATTTTGAACTAGTATTAATTTAATCGTTATATGTATGTTATTAGTATTTATTAACTATAAAGTATTTAAAATATTTTGCGAATTTAAAATGAACTCTATTTTCTTCAATTATATATGGTTTAAATGCATTTTTTTCCATTATAGAAATCAAAATGGAATAAATTGTTATTTAATTTTTCTACCTGAAAAAAGTTCCGAAAATTGAGTAGAAAGCAATTCATGAGACGATATCGTTCATTTATCAATTTAGAGCAATAAATTACTCTCAAATCAACAGTAGTGAAAGCTTTCCCAAGGAAAATAATATATTATTTTAAATATTGCTTATGTAGCTATTCATAAATTAAGTCATTTCTTTCTTATATCAGTAAATAAATGGTTCTTAAAACTTTCTTACTCATTTTCTTAAATTTTCAGTAATGTATGATTTATCCTACCAAAAGTAATTGATGATAAGTCTTTTTTAGAAAATTTGAAAGCCATTCTTTTTTTATTTGTGCTTTAAGTATGCATAGTTCCGAAAAAGAGAAAGCAAATTCTATCAACGACAATATTTCGCTTTGATACCTTCATCTTCTAAGCGGAATTCCGGACTGCATTTTCCACCAAGAATAAGACATTTTTTTCTTAGTTAGGACAGTTAATTAAAAAGTTAATGACTTTTTCCCTCTATGTAATTGCATTCTTTGAATAATGAAGATCAAGCACGAACAAATTTTGCTGCTGGTCAATTACACTATCCAGTGCTGAATTTTTCTGAAAGAATGGTGGAACGGTGGAAGAATGGTTCTAATTTTAAATATAAAATTTCTTTTTACAGACTCGATTTGAAAGTACTGATTCTACTTTTTTTATATAAGTTTTCTATTGCAATAAAATTATATTTAAACTAAGGAACTGAGGATTTCAATAACAATAGATCAACCAAACATAGTCTCGAAAGAAATATCATGATGTGCCATCTGTATTTAAATTATTTCATGTATATGCAGATAGCAAACTTAAATAAATAATTTTTAGTCATTCAGATTTTTTTCAATCAAATATCACTGCTTTAATTTCTTTTGGGTAAAATTATTTAATTTATTTGAGTCAGTCTCTTTTATGATTATAATCTCGAAAAAAAAAAACAAATGCACATTTTCTGCACGCTATTCTATAGTGAAATTTGGAATAAACTTTTAGATCTGCTAGAATTATTCTAGAACTAAAGATTGGAACTGAAATTTAAATGGTTTTATATCAATTGTATGCTATCATTGTTCATTTATTTAAAACTCTTAAGCCGTGTTTTGCAAGTTTTGAACACAAGAATTCGTGATTATTACAACTGACTATACTGATTTAATTTTTTTTTTTTTGGTTTTCCGTAGGTTTTTTTTTTTGGTTTTTTGGTTTTTCTCGAAATTACTAATTTTTATAATGTATATAGTTATATTTCAATCCACCATAAATATTTTTTTAAATTTTATTATATTTGCTTTTAGTTCTTTAATTCGAATTGAATTAATCTAATAACTTTTCTGTTTTCTTCAGGGATAGAATTCAGCATTTCTTTGTATTTCAGTACAATCATTTTTATTTTAAGTTTTTTTCCTTGTAACTATTGACATGAAGAGATATAACATACAGATGGGACTTTAAATGCTGTTCAATGATACGTGATGAATGTTCCCAAAATGTTTATAGATCGTACTTTAACTACAAGTGGCTTGCTTCATAAACTAGTTTCAGGAAATAATACCACTCGTTATTCAATACCTGCATTGTTGTTATTCTTTCAAAATTAAGAAATCACTAGCTACTGAAGCCTGAATTGTTGTTATTCCATCAAAATTAAGAAATTTTATTAAAATGCTGATTTTTTCCTTGTCTTGTTGTTATTTTAGTAACGGTTTTAAATAATTTAAATATTTGAATTTTCGACAAAATGTAGCAATTTTTAAAAATATTTATTATTTAGGATTTAGTTTATTTACTCCCAAAGAATTCTAAATCGTAATAAACTAATTATATTAAAAAAGCTAATAATTTCTTTGTTTTTTTTATCATTGCTCGTTTTCTTTAGATAAAATTTAATAACAATGCATTTAAAGAGAAAAATAAGGAAAAAAAATGGCCGGATTACTTTTACTGGACATGTTATCTTTAATAAACCGAAATATTAAATTTGAAAACATGAACAAAAAAGTATAAAAAATGTTAAAAACTTAGAGAAGATATCTTATGTAACGAAGAGATTATTTTTAAATTTTTCAATACTGTCTCTACCCTCACAATTTCAGTTTGAAACTTTAAAAAAAAAAAAAAAAAAAAAAAAAAAAAAAAAAAAAAAAACCTTGTTGTTCTTAGTATGAAAAAACATGTAATGCTATGATTCATTGATTTAGATTTGAGAAACATTTTTAATAAATGCATATTTCATAAATTGATGGATCCTGGTCAATTTAAAATTAGCTACAGTTAAGATTCGATCTGTGAAAATTTGTATTTTTAACCAATAAATTGGAAGTTTGATATGTTCTCGATTCGGATGCGAATACGCTCGTGAGAACTAATTAAAATGTTTGCTTTATTATTAAATTTATAACGTATGCTTTGGCAATTTATGATTAAAAAGATGGAATAATAATGGAATATGATTCGGAAAGGTGAAGTTCGAAAAACATGTAAATATTAAATTTTTTTTTTTTATAAACAGTATATTTTTTAAAATATATTATTAATATAAAGTATAATTTTGCAGTTTATAAAATGAAATAAATAATTAAATCGAGTACAACAAGATAAATGTCAGTTTTAATCAAGAATTTACGATGTTTATTTTTAATATTTATAATTTTTAATATAAAATTAACAAATTAACATTAATTGTTCTAATAAATTAGGTAAAATTATAATTAAAATCATTAAATAATACTGAAAAGAATAAGTCCAAGATGGAGATATACTATTTTAATAAAAACAATATGCTTTATGTTTTAAAAAAGGTGGGAAAAAACCCGCTTCAAGGCAGAACGGTAATGGGCACACCCAACATAAATTTAAAGTTTTTTCCTCTTTTTTTTTGCCATTTATTATTGCATTTATTGTTTTACAGTTAATCTCTGAATGTAAATGGTCTTTAAAATTATTCAATTACGATTCTAAGAATACAAAGAACGAATGTTTAGAAATAATAAGATAAAAATTTAAAATCATGGTATATTTTTCCTTTTTTAGATCTAACTAATCGAAAAAAAAATCAGTGATATTTTAAAGTCATATTTGTATGGAATTCAAAGAACCAAAATAAATAAACAAATAAAAGTCAGAGTGTCAAAATGTCACTATATATTTCTAAAGTATATATTTGAGTAGGGGATCAGCTTAAATTAATTAAATTCTATGTGATAACTTTATAACCATACAAAATTAATTGATTCTTATTTACTAAAATCTCTCCTTCCAAAGAATCAAGATGAAACATTTAAAAAGCAGTTAATAAATGAAACCCTTCTTTTTTAGGGATGAGATTGCATGAATAGGGCTGAAAATTCAAACCTATGGCTTATGTTTTATTTCAGTGCAGAATATAGCTAATATTCTATATAAAAGAGGAACTGAATTTTATGTATTACTGAAATTATGTGTGATAACTCAATGTAATATATTAATAGAAACTCTATGTAATATTATCAATATATAACTTTAATTTCATAAATAAACAAAAAAATACACAATTTAGTGATAATTATTGGAATTGAAATAATTTTGTTGACTTATTAAAACAGTACTATATATATAATTATAACTTTTCTAGAAAGCATTTCAGGAACCAATGTCTTTTTTTCCCGATAATTCCATAAAATTCTTTAACATCAGGAACCATTTAATGATACTTAATGACTGGATAAACTCTTTTACATAGAACTTCTAAATTTGGCACATATATCCTGACAGGGAGGACATGATTACAGTTAATTGTTTGAAATTTTAATTAATTATAAATTAATGGGACATTGAAATGTTTTAACAATAAATTCAAAATTATAATAACACAAAAATAATTTTTCGTTAAAAATTCAAATAATTATTCTTTTTAATGTTATCGATATAATTGGCACTGTTATATTTTCCTGAATTTTGATAATTTTTAAAAATATTTTTTATGCTATTTTCAATAATATAGTGCCTTGAACTGTTGAAATTTAAACTACTTCCAATATTTCATAAAATATTTATTCCTGTAATTTTATTACATTAATGATAGGTAAAAAAGAAAGACTCCGCTTTCTATCTGGTCATTTAATATTAGTAATAATGCTGTTAACCAATTAAGACAAATTTCTTTGACAATTATATTTTTGGTGGCATTATGAATTATTATCATTGGTGCTATGAACTTGATTCTATTAGAAAGGTTGACATATACAATAAGATGAATATTTTTAAGACTTTTAAAATGATACGGTTTTAATATATGTCACATTTAGAGGCTTTAAAATTTATTTAGTAAATCATAAACATCAAGATGTGCAAAAAATATTTATTTAAAATTATTAGATTATTTATTTAGATTATTAAAGATAACCACTGTTCTCAGCTAGCCATCTGGTTGTCAAAGGCAATTAGTCAAGAATCAAAAATTAAAATCGGAAATGCAAGCAACTTACATTAAATATTAAAGAACATTTCTTATTACTAGAAGAACTTTTAGAACTTTCTTACACTGACGTTTAATTCATAAATTAAAGCTGCTACATTTACGTCTAGATGAATCGATATGAATATCATCTAGGTAATGAATTAATCTGAAATAGTGCAGGATATAAAATATGAGTTCACTGAATCACTATATTTAGCATTTAGTCAAAGTTCAAAATTAATCCTTAATTCTCGAAGACCGCTTGCAATGTTTATTTCCTGAAGATTAATGTTGATGAAACCTTATGTCTAATGAATCAGAGGAAAAGTTTCAGATAGAGTTGGTCAATTAATGCTTTAATTAGAGATCTCTGGAATCACTCAAGAGCCGGTAGTTACCGGTAGAGAATAAGAAGTTCGTATTCTCTACCGATAACTTTTAAATAAAGCGCAGTTTTCATTAAAATCATGGTTTAGATTTCGTGGATGCTATATTCAGTTATCATAAGACCATTCATATATGTCATAACTATATTACATCATAATGTAAAAGAGATATATAAACTTCATCTGTCGAAATTTTTATTACATAACTAGGTATATTGCAGAAACATTCACTAAAATTCGCCTCAATCATAAAAAAAAAAAAAAAAAAAACATTTATATGTTTTGTTCGAAATAAGTTTAAGCAAGATTTGTACATATGTTTTAATTTTGAGTTATGTAATATATGTCGGGTTTGTATAATGCATTGTGTATTATGTGTAGTGAAATTCTTCTAAGTAATGCAGAGAAACAGTGAGAGTGTCCTTACTTTGAGTTTCACGTGTACTTAGACACTCAAAATTTTCTTTTATCCTCTTTTATATCCTTCAGATGGGTAGAGAGGATGGGATTGCGTAGGGTTAAAAAATTTAAATCTTCAGAAGTCCCGGAATTTCTTAAATTTCTATGCCTCCTTCCCCTGCTTCCGTTTGCAATAGCACAGTTTCGCGAGTTTTAAGTTACACAGTATAATGTACAGTACCGGAATACATTTTGGAAACCTATATTCCCACCTTATGGATCCAGTATCTGAAAAAAATAAGATGGGAAGCAGTTTTAATTACAAAACTGCATATCAATTTTTATTGATTCAAGACGCTGTATGTTATTATGTTCATATACACCAAATACAAAAATCAACAAATGATTCTTCCTTTGAAAATAATTGATCCAAAATGTAACAGTGGCATTCAATTTCTTTTTTTCAGCTATTCAGTTTATACACAGCAATAAACTTTCCACTAAAGGATTTCGTCCAAAATTTCAGAAAGATCTGAAAATTTGGTGTTAAAATTGCGTACAAAAATTCTTAGTGTAGCTCAATGAGTTTTTGAGCTATTGCATTCATAAACAAAATGAGATACAAAACCAAACATTTTAGAACAGACACATTTAATTTCTAAAGAGGGGTTATAGGACTCAGAGATTAATCAGTTTTGATGATGTTAGAATTTTACACGATAGTAATATTCTCTCTTTATATATTTCGCATGCAAGAAAGGAAAAAAAAGAAATGTGATAACGGTTTCTTGACACTACAAGAATTCGATTAAAATTTCATAATAAAATCTATATATAGTTTACCTTTATTTCTGAAAGTGGAAACTAAATTCTTAATGATATTTAGAATGCATATAAAGAAAATATGTTTCCTTATCCAGGTTTCCCACTTACCTTTCTCTTTCATTTTAGTATATTATGTTTGGGCAATAACTCATAAGTATTTTTTTCTTTCATCATAAAAATTAATTTAATCATTTTTCATATACTTGAACTGATAAAAAATTAGTTTCCTATCAAAGAAACAAATAGATGTTAAAATACGTTACTACGTTGAGGATAATTTTTTGAAAAATGCTATAAAATAATTGACAGTTTGAATTTTTGTATAAATGATTGAATGATTGAAAAATCATTTATGAAACACAAATTAAAAAGTTTTATTATGGTAAAAGTCTTCTAAAAATTGGGTAAAAGAGCTTTTTACTGGCTAAAAAAATTGATATGAAGCAAAAGTCTTCTAGTTTAGAAGTTTATAAAAATTTTGCATATATCTTGAGAAATATATTATCTAGTTCTTGAACTAAAAATAAGTTGAATTTCTACCAGTTTTTTAAACATTAGAATTCCCCTGATAAATAACACGAAATTTTCCATTTTTTTTCACATTCTGAAGCACTAAAACAACAATAAAATATTTCTATATAAATAGATTGCTAGTTCTCTATTTCAGAAACATTAGAACATGTTGATAAATTATTATCCCAAATTTGAACAAAAAATATACATTAAATTTTAATTGATGAATTGTTCGTAAGAATATTCTACCAATGATTAGAATTTGAGCAATAAGAGACGTCCCCCTCAGGCTTAAATCGCTGTCTTCGTAACAGCGGGCTTGTCAGTGGCAAGTGCCATAAGAAACAAACAAACAAACAACAGAATTTGAGCAAATTACATCTAAAGATGTAAAATAAGATTAAAACATATGTAAATGTAAAAAAATCAATATAACCTCCCAAAAATAGACATAGAAACAAATTCAAATGGTTTTATAAAGAAATTTGTTGAAACATTAAGAATTTAAGTAAGAAAAATGAATAATTTCTAAAAAAAATCGACTTTTTACTGTAGTAACTTACTAAAATTTAAATAAGTTATTTTAATTTAAATTAATGAATGAATTACCATTTTTTCTGTTACCCCTCCCTCAATATTATTATAAAACATGTCAAAAGTTTTTGTTGTTATTATGATGCAATAAAATTGTAAACAGTATTTATTTTCATTTCCGTTTTCATTGGAAAGCTTTAGGAAAGTAAAGAAAGCCCATCAGTTAACAA
The DNA here is from genome assembly GCF_947563725.1 of Argiope bruennichi. Taxonomy (NCBI): domain Eukaryota; kingdom Metazoa; phylum Arthropoda; class Arachnida; order Araneae; family Araneidae; genus Argiope; species Argiope bruennichi. The sequence continues at coordinate 66,220,387 of NC_079151.1, read as the reverse complement.
TATTAAACAGTTGCAAGTCAAAGCTGTGTTCATGATGAACATGCATGCAAACAAACATAAATATCATAATTCGAACATACTTCCTTTCTCTTTTCCTCACTCATTAAATTATTCGACAATTACATTTAAATTATACATTTATAAATAAGAGAAAAAAATGTAAGTTATAATTCCCTTCTGAAAAGATGAACATGAAAAAGGTTAATTCTTAAAATTTCTGCTTCTGAATGTAGGATAGTGTTAATTCTGTAAGTTCTTAGCTCCAAACAAAAATATTATTTATCTGATAAAAGCTAAAGGAAAACTTTTTGCACCACAGGCTACTTTCTTCACGCTTTATTTCCGCGTACAGAGTCTGAACAGTCCTAAAATGAATTAAAACTAAATTCATTTCCAGAGACATTTAATGAATTGTTCAGCAATCACGACTTGGATTCTCAACAAACATATTTATTCTGTCGCCAATAATATTGAATTATTGAACACTATATTTCTTGAATACAGAAATTAAACTTACTGGTGATATCAAATTAATGATAATAATAAATTATAAGAAAAATAAGATTTTTAGGAATAACTTTTGATTGATGAAATATAACTTAGTCCTATTCTATACACTTGCATCTATGATCTTTAAGAGTATTTAAACCATGTCTGTGATTAGTACAGTTTATTTTGTTTATTCATTATTATATGGTAATCAATAGTAAATAGCATTCAGAGTATACATTTTATTCTCTGAATCAAAAATTTTTATGCACTATATAGGACGCATGCATGGCAAGAAGCGAAAGGCAATTCACACCTTCTGTGAAGGATGAGGTGGGGGGGGGCTAAAATGAGCTGTCTTGGTCCTCGTCAAACTCCTACCTAACCTCTCTACCCATTTGTCCACTTCAAAAACTTACGGTTGGCTATAAAATAAAAAAAAAATCTTCTCGACACGCTGGAATACTAAGATAAATTCCTTATAAGATTAATTAATATTTTCGAATTTCTTTTAATGCTTCGGCAAAAAACAGCGAAATATTGATATTAAAGTGTCAATCAAAAAGGATTTTTTTGATATCACATTATTCAGTATTTAATACAAAATATATATTTACCATGATCTACACTGCCAAATTTAAATAAATAAATCTTTAATCAAATGATTGGAAAGAATTAAAGCATAAATAGCTTCTGAAATTTTCTCCCCTGACTATTTTTACATAGAGTTGCCAATAATCATTTCTATTCTTTTATTTTTATTTGATTAATTTTCTTGAAACTGTTAAACTTTAGTTCACGTGTATTTAAATAGTTTCAAATTAAAGAAAAAAAGTAAATGTGCAAGTTATTATTTTTATTTGACAGTAACAATACAGATAATGGCAAAAAGTCGAAACTAGTTGATGAAAATCACATTTCAGCCTCTAATTTCTAAGCAATTGCAGTAATCAAAAATTTTTAGCACAAACTGCTTGTCTTAATGAAATGCTAATGCACCTAATTTATTTTTTAAATCTTCTATCGTAAAGAAATTATGGAGAAATGAAAACTTTAACTCACACCATTCTCACCTCTTTGGAGCAAGATGGTCTATTTACGAACTCATCCAAAAGGATATGCCCACTATTTGAGATGATAGGAAGTTTATTCATCTAAAATTCAAAATAACTCCTATGTTTCGGAATTTCCAGAATTTCGTCCAGACAGATTTTTTATATTCTTAGATAAAATTTCAAGGACCTTTAAAAAAATTCAGTGTCTGGAACATTTAGAATTTTTTTTTATTTTTGTTGTTTTGAGATAACAGGATTTCTAATAAATAAATACCTATAAGTTTGAATTCAATCAATAAAATGCTTTTTATATCTGTTTAAATCTTTTGAACGCATGTAAAACCTAATACTTGCATTTCTGCAGTATAATCCTATTATATAATTTAAAACAAGACAAATATTTTGTAATTTATATCTATCATTTTATCATTTATTCAGTTATAAGCCGCAAAAGTACAAAAATTTTACTATAAAGAACTGATATTAATACACATGAATTTAAATACCATTATATTAATAAAAATATTTTTGAAATGATAAGCCGCCAGAAAAAATTTTTATCTACCAAAAAGTGGGTATGACACTTTGCTTAAAAATTTTAGTTGTTCAAAACTCGATCAAAATTATCGAATTATAAAGAAATTTCTTTTATATTTAGTTACAGATTCTCCATAATATTTAATGTAAAAATTTTAAATTAGATTTATTTTCACCCATAGATGAATCGGGGGAAACTCCTCTGCTCGCCTTAACAAGATGACATTTCCCAACCGTCCTCTCTCTCTCTCTCTTTATATATATATATATATATATATATATATATATGATGTTAAATGATTGTATGTAATAGATTTTGTAATAAGAAATCAAAGATATTAAAATGTTTCTCTATTAAAAAAAATAAATAATAAAATTTTATTCTATTGTGTTTTGGAAAAAAGATCTTATTCGGATTGATTCCTAACAACCACTGAGACTTAGTCTTTACTTACATAAACAGAATTTGTTACAACAAATCAAAAACATTATCTTTCTTTTCTTTAATAATATTTCTTAAAATATAGCTGCTTTGTAATGACTCATTTTTCTCAATGGATTTTACATTAGTGGCTTTCTTGTTTATAAAATTTGAAGTACTAGAACATTAAAAAAATATCAATAAATAAAAAGAGCTAAATTGATCTGTTTAGAGAAACATTATACAGAAAATTAGATTTATTTACATGATCTCAAAGCTTTTTAAGAAATAAATTTTTCGAATGCCTTTTAAAGCTTTGTTTACTCTTCTTCAATAAAAATGTCATATATATCAAGTGCACCAACTGCTTCGAAAGGAGCGAAAATAGGTTAGGAAGACTATAGAATCTCGCCGAAAATTGGTTTTATTATCCTTTCTCGATTTTCGATATTGGACTTCTTTTCAATGTGAAAAGAGAAAGCCAAACAATAGAAATAGCAATTGACAACGCAGAGAGCAATTTAGATAGAAATACAAACAGACTTTTCGTATTTCAACTATCAATGTAATAAAGTGATAGAAAAGTTTCTGAGAGAAAATAGTACAGTTTTGAAGTAAAAAACATCTAAAAATAAATTCTTGCTCCAAATATTTATAAATTAGTAACAAATATGAAACTTATTTTTTAAAAATAAAATCACTTAAATCCTTATTAGAAATTCCATAATATATATATATATATATATATTTTGTATTGATGAATGTAGAGCAATCAAAACCTAAAACATATTTCAAATGGTTATATATATATATATATATATATATATATATATATATATATATATATATATATATATATATATATATTCAATGTTTAATTAAATATCAAACTGTTTTTGCTGTTCGGTCAAAAATTAACACAACGATTTTTTGCCAATATTTTGAGCTAAGCCTAAAAGAATTTGTTTAAAATCTGTGCAATTAATATGATATATAAGAAAGTGCATTTGCAATACAGTGAAACGTAGAAGAAAGAATGTCTTGAAAGTACTCAATGCATTGTTCATATACAAAATGGGCAGAACCGATGAAAATAACACGACGTTAATATCTGACACAAACTGAGGCTTAAAATACTTTCTTGGGATAATCCTGAATATTAAGGAAGTGAAGTTTTAGTGAAAGTTAGCAGATATTCTAAAGTATTTATATTTGTTATTTTGAAGCATAAGAACTGGATTATTAGGACTATTAATGTCCTATAAAGAGTTAAAAGAAAAGTTAGAAGATTATAAAAATAATATATCTTTAATAATTCTCACAATAATTTTCTCAATCAATAACTCTCACGATATTTTTTTGTAGTAATTATGAATATTTATAAATATCAATAAATCAAAAAGTTATGCATTTCTTTATGTAACTACATACGAATTTCATTATCTACTTGCTTACCACCTTGTCACCGAAATTTTAAAAATTTAGTGTAAATGCAAGAATTCTTTAAAATGTTGTATACTGTTATGGTGGAATTCTGCTTATTTGATTTTAAAATCCTTCTTTCATCTGCTTTTCACTTTTATCTGCACGATCGATACGAAGAAAAAGCGCTGTAAACGTCAAAAAAATTCAAATTCCATGTTTTGACAAATGTTCCCGTTTCAAACATTCTTGACTTCAAAAAACACATTTTTTGGAACTATGCCTGTTTGTCTTTGAACATCATAATTCAAAAGCCTTTTGAACTAGGTGGATGGAATTTGGTATAAGATTTTTACAACAAATGTGTAGATTTCTAACAAATTTTGAGAGTCTATTGTTCACCAATGGCATGCGGTTAAAAATATACAAATGATTTTTTTAAAGATTATACGAGAAAGTTCAGGAAAGCTGCTGATAGTTTATGGATCAACATGTCTTCTGCTACATCTTTTTCCTTCTACTCATAAACTCTCTCCTTCCTCAACTTATGATGCATTATAACGTAGTCTTTAAGGGAAGGAGAGTAGTGCAGATATTATTGTATATATCCTTTTTATTCCGTATTTCCTCTTCACTATCACACTACGTACTTTTTTATGCCAATGACTTAAATTTATGATTTAAATATGTTCTTTCGAAGTGCTAGTTTCTATTATTTTGATTTTACCGGTTATTTGGGAGTCAGATAAGAGAGATTAATCAGTCCTATATTCCTAAGGCTAGAAATTATATTATTAATATAAAATAATTATGTTAGTAGTAACGAATAAGTTTAATAAATTAACTGAATTTTCCATTCTGATCTGATGGATATAGATTCAAATTTTATATCTGTTTTAATAATAAACCAATGTTCTAATGACAGAATCCGTTGCGTCATGAAATAAAATATTATCTCAAGAAGAATAATTTAATTCAGTTCTTCATAAAAAGATATGAACTTAAAATTTTCATAACTTCGAAAAGAAATAAAAGAATCTGTCTAAGTGTTCATAAAATTTATGACTAACCATGAAAAGGCATAAAAACTTTAGAAATAACCTTCAATCATTTTTTTTACTTTCAACATTTTCTACATAGACCAGATATAAAGTCTAAAGTAAAGAAGAAAGAGTTGAAATGAAGAAAATATTTCAGTATTTTTTTCTTACTTTTAAATTCAAAGTGAGAAAAATTTGATTGATCATCTTGTTTTGAAGGAAATTTATGCAATTGGTATTGAAGTGAATTATGTAACGAATTCTATTAAATAAATTTGCTTGCAGTTCAAAAAAACTACGGTCAAAGAAAATCATTTATTGATTACAGGAGTTTTGCCAAATGAATATCAAAGAATAGAAATACCTGAAATTTAAAAATCACAATTTGTGTCACATAATAGAGATTTTGGAATATAATCGTACATAACATGGTTCAATCGATATGGCTTATCTTTAAAGATATGAGAAAATCGGATCAATATAAAAAGAAAGCATGGTAAAATTTCGTTACATTTTTGCTTTCTCATATGCAAAGACAAAATATTTTAAATCATCAAAAAATTTGAACTTGTGATTTTTACGAATCTTCACATTTCAATTCCCCTCCCCCAATCTATAAAAAATATTTTGGATATTATTTTATCTATGAGCATGGTCTCAAAAATATTTCAAACTGAATGAATGAAAAGTGGTATGTGATTCTTATACCAAATATTTTGATTTTTCTCCAATTTTGGATAAAATTCATTCACAGGAAGTCTGTATGGATGTCCGAGTACATCTAAGAATAACTACAAAATGCAAAAAGCAAGATTTACAAAATTTAATAAACAGATTCTGTATCAATTTCATTACAAAATCATTTGATACCGATCAAGGCATTTATCCTATCGGTATCAAATTTTGAACTAAATTTCTCAAAGGATTAATCCTCCATCGGTCTGTTTTTTTACGCTTGCATGTAAACGCATAAATTCAAAGATACAATAAAATAGATAACGAAAATTTGATATAAAATTTTAACATCTAAGATGTCAATTTTTTAGGAAATTCTGAATCAAAGACACTAAAATTTGGCCTATATTTTCGTATGCATGTAAAAGTGATAACTAAAAAAACGAATGAAAACTAAAACGAAAAAAAAAAAAAAAAACTGAATGAAATTTTGTTACTAAAATTGTAGTTCTGTGATGTCTCAGTCTATCGAAAAGAAGTCCAAAATGTGCATTTCTTCACTATAGTAAGAAGCTAAAAATACACACGTGAGAGAAAATACTTTCATTAGAGAGTAAGCATGAAAATTTTAAACAGAACCACTCTCCAAATTTTCCTCTTATTAGGACTCATTAGGGAATAAGTCAACCACCTAACTCTCCGACCCTCCACGAAGGCACACGGATTGAAACCATAAAAACTGAATGGCCGGACCGCCGCAACAGCAACATTGGCGGGAACTGTGGTTGAGTCCAAAGGGCCGTCACCGGCCACGCTACAACCCTCCCCGAAGGAAGTACGTCCCGTCATCGATGGGAGGAGTCAGATCCCCCACCTATTAGTGTACCCTCCAGGGTGGCGGAATCCAACCACCATGCCGGAAGCATCTCATCCTCATTTCGACGTGCCCCCCGGGTGTTTTCCTACTAAATAGGATCATTAGATGATAAATTCTTATACGGAATTCTTAAAAATGGTTTTTATTTGTGAAAATAAAAGTGTAAATGAAAAACATTATAAACTCTTATTCTTCTTGCAAAGGAAGGCTAAAAACTCTACTTCCTTCAGCTTTTACTGTAATTTCAAAAGCAGCATTTGAAATAGAAGGGATTGTCAGCAGCATTCATAAAAAAGTACTTGCACAAATTTTGTACTTATTATCAGCATTCATTAAGACATAACACGATTTTTCTGGAGAATGAATTCGAACCTAATGAAACTGATTCTATTCGGAAAGAATTTTGAATAAAAAGAAAGTTATAAAGAAATTTGATGAAAAAAATTCCTCCCCTAACGAAATTATACTCTCGCTAAGCGAAGTATAATTAGATTGGTTCAATTATTTTCGCTACTTTCTATTTTTCTAACTACTTAATCAACGTACTCATTTGCATAATTATTGGTTAAGAGTTAGTATCCATTTAAAATGAAGAAAAAATATTTCACAAAGAGAAGAATTAACAATTAAGAAACTAAAAGATTTGTTTTTATTCTTAAATATTTATATCATTTAAACGAAAAAAGAAAATGTAAGTTTTTGTTCGGAATTTCAAAACCAGGATGTTTCAAAAAGCACAGTTTTTTTTTATTAAATGTTCACTTGAACATCCATTCAAGTAGAAATAATTCAATATATTTCGTTTAAATTAAAAAAGAGAGCTAAATGCAAAGGTTTCTTTTTATTTTTGAAATTTTACTTTGGATGATAAAATTATAAATAAAAATGCTGCTCTGAAAAAAATATTAAATAACGTTTGTAAATACGAAAGTGTGCCATAAAAATACCATTTAAATGAAAATTTTAATCAATTGTATCTGCCTTATTATTTCGACATTTTGGTTACTGTTTAATTTTCTTATTTAATGCACTTTATTTTTTTAGTACATGAAAATTAGTTTGCTATCATGTTTCTATGTTTTCATTACTGCAATAATTTAAAAAAAAATATTCAAAAATGTTAAGCATTTAACGATTCACTCATGCGGTTTCATTGCAAATCATGAAATTTTAGCAAATCTCATGAATGTTGTCCATATTTTATTGCTTCATAAAAAAAGAACTATGATCTGACATTCTATTTTACATTTAATTTCTTACTTTATCCCTTATTCAACCCATTAATAATTGTTTGGCCAGTTTAGCCTTATCAAATGCGCATTATTTAAAATAGTGGAAAGTCGCTTGGACGTTAGCGAGAGATCCTAACAAAATGTATATGCAAAAATATTATTATCACTAATAATAATAATTAATGCTGATTTGATTGATTCTGATTTATTATAAGGTATCTTAAAGATAAGTTACTATTATATTTTAGATATTTTTATTTGTAGAATATATTAATTAGTTAACAGATATACAATTTATTGTTAGTTCTTCTCACTACTGTTTATGCTAGAAAGTGTATTACACTTTTTGTAAAACATTATCAAAAGACAGTAAATTTTCTAACATATTGAAGCAAAAAATTTCCGTTTAATATATGATTGCAAATTTTTTACTGTGATTATGTTTATGTATTTTAAGAAGACAATGTCACAATGTTGAAAACAAATTTATGGAAAATTATAAGTTTGCAGTTTGTAATGAAATATATACGTATATAATCTTACGAAATATGATTGAATTATTGAAACTTACAGAAATTATTTGAGATTTCTTCAACGGAAATTGTTTATCTTTCAAAGCTTACTTAATTTACACTGAGGTGACAAAAACCATGGGATAACTCTTAATAATGTGTCAAATTGCGTTTTGTGAGAGAAATGCAATAACTAGATGTGGCATGGACCCAACATGTATTGGAAGTCCCCTTCAGAAATATTGAGCCTTGCTGCCTCTACAGATTCCCATAATTTCTAAAGTATTACCAGTGTGAGATTTTGGCCACAGATTGATCTCTCATTATATCCCATAAATGTGCGATTTATTTCATATCGGAAGATTAGATGGCTAAATCATTTGTTGAAATTGTCCCGATTATTCATCGAATCAATCGTTACTAGATGCAGCTCGGTGAAATGACACATTTCTATCCATAAAAATTAAATCATTGTTTGAGCATATGAAGTATATGAATGGCTGCTGGTCTATGAATGGTCTATGAAGGGCTGTAAATGTCCTTCAAGTTGCTGAATATAACTATTTCCAATTAATGATGGGGTCAGTTGGACTGGTGAACCCAATACATTCTATGTTAAAACATTCGTATAATTATGGAATCATCACCAGATTGCATAACTGGATCTTGCAATCTTGAGGCCAACTAGGTCTTGCACAATTACTGCCTTGTTGAACATTTGAGTCCATGACTTCATGAGATCTGCGTCACACTCCACCCTACCATTAACTCATCGTGACTCATCTGATCAAGCCGCGATTCTCCAGTCGTCTAGGGCTCCAAACAATACAGTTACGAGCAGTGAATGACCATATTTGTTACAGACGATGTCATGCTGCTGATAAAAGCACTTTAGGCCTAATTTAAAGGCATATTCCATTAAAAACAAAGTTGACCACAGTGTCCTAATGCACACGTACCTTGTATGTCTCAGATTGATTCCGACGGCTATGTCGCGCATTGTTGCTTCTCTGTTAACATTCACAATTCTACGCACATGTCGTTGATCTCGATCATGAAGTGTAGGCTGTGAGCAATTGCGTTACCCATGGTATGAGGTTATGTCTGAATATTCAGATATTCTTGGCACACTCTCGATACTGTAGATCTTGGATGCTGAGTTCTCTAACGATTTCTGAATGGTTTAGTACCAACTTCATTCTGAGTTCAAAGTATGTTAATTGCCACTACGCGGCTGTAAACATGTCAGAAATCCTTTCACATTAATCACTTAAATACAAATGAAGTCCTACCAACGCACTGTCTATTTTTACATTTTATACCCGATACTACTGTTCTCTTAATTTGCAAATTGCTATCCATGACTTTAGTCACGTCTGTGTAATATGGAGAAAAAGGCTGAAAATAGACATTTTCCGAAGAGGTGTCCTTGTAAAAATTACATGATAAAAATTCAAATTCTTAATGTTCTACCATAAACTTTGTTTGTTTCCTTTAAAATAATACTTTTTAATTCAGTTTTTCATCTAATAACCAGAATTTGTTTTTCCTACCAGAGGATTTTTTTTATTTCAGATTGTACCCGCAATTCCCATAATTGATAAAATATATCTTTGTGACTGAGATATTTCTCTTACGTTTTTAAAGATAAATCATATGAAACAAAGACAGAATTTCTTAATATTTTAAAAGATAAAATATTACAAAACTCTCTGTAATTCAATAACAAAGGGAAATAGGAATATTTTACATGCGACATTTACATATCGTATAAGACATCGTATATGAAATGTGAAAACAAACCATTAAATCACTTTACTTTTCACATTTATAATAAATGTTTATTTGCTTCCTGTTAATGGTAAAATGTAAATCAAGAAATGAAACGAAAATGATAAACATAATTTGAAATATTTTCGCTGATGTTAAAAGAAATTACTTTCTTCCTTTCCGGAATATAAAAAAATTCTGGAAGAACTAAAAATGTGTTTTGTTTTGCGCTTTGAAGAGAGTGTTAATGCTTCAGAGAAAAGACTACTTTTTTCTGCGTTGCCATTTTACACTAAATATAGAAAACAATAAAATGAAACACAATTTAAGAGGAGTTTTGTTTTATAAATTTCAGAAAAATAATTGAGGTATATTATATTATTCAAGTGATCCATGTCCAATATTAAAAGGAGCATTGAGTTGTCCAACATTCAAAATTCTTTTGAAGAATCATTGGATTATAATGCATTCAGTGCTGAAAAGTGAAATTTTACATTAAGCTGTTGCATTTTTTTTAAATGGGCCAGTTCCCAAACTGAATTTATAATAATAGTTTCTGTTTCACTAACATTCTTATCAGAGATCTCCTTCATGACTCTTAAAGAGAAACAGTGGGGACAACATAAATTATTGTTTAAACTGCACGACTCATAACATTTAACAGTTTTATTTAATAGAAAAAAATAGAATGAAAATATCATGTTTTAGAGGACAAAACGGTTTTATATTAATGTAAACAAAAATATTTACTTTTGTATATGCTAATCGGAATTAAAATTGTAATGCATACATAACACTTTTTTTTAATCATTTCTGAAGAAAAATAAGTTGATATACTGAAATGACAAAAAAATTACAATGTTTGCTTATTTAGAAATTTTTAAGTCATTGCATTTTTTAATTATCGTTGTTACATTCTTATAAAAGTATAAATCGATAACCGGTCAACCCCTCGACAGTTTTAGTTCAAAATATTAGTTCATGTTTACATTAGACTCTAAACTTGTGTACCAAATTTTATTTTTCTATCTCATTTCATTTTGCATTCAATGTGTTATTTTTTATTCAGATAGTAGGACAGATACACTTTTTGTTAATGTATTTCGTTTGCAATTTGATGGAAATCAAATTTGTAAGGATAATATACCAAATTTTATTGTCTAGCTTACAGAATATTGTGTTATTTTATTTACATGCATTACATACACATTGTATTTGCATGTACAGAGTGATTATAATTAAAGTTAAGATTTCAAAAATCGATCATTTTAAAACTACTGGTCAGAATGACTTGATATTTCAGCCGAACAATCGTGAAGCAATGGAATGGACGGAAAAAAATAGTCAAGTGCTATCAGATTTCACATTATCTGGAGATTGCGAATACTTAGACGTGACATGCGCACCGCAGACAAAGCTACCGTAAAATTGCAGAGCACCAGCTCTTTGATTGAATGCTTCATCATGACTCTGACTATGAAGGATCACGCTCTGCTCTTGAAGTTTCTTTTATTATAACGATGACTGCGCACTTACAGCTATCAGGAAGTTTCGGATATTAAAATCCATAAAATCGGGTTCAATAATCATAAAGGATCTGCAAAAAATGATTGCTAAATTCGAAGGTTCATTTGACGTGAAATGCGATAAAGGTAAGAAACCAGTTTTGGCTGCGGTAGTGGGAGATGTGGCTACATCATTACAGGAACAGATTAACAGTGATGCTGGAATCAGCAGCGCACGGGGAGATAGCCGAATGCTGGATATACCGATGATGATAGTAATATATAATTAGAGAAAGGTTTTTTTTTATACCCAAGTGTCAACCTTGAAGAAATATTTCGTTGAAGTTTATTTCTATGCTAGATTTTTGAAGTTACAGAATCTTCATGATGGCTCATGAAGTGTTTAGTAACTGATTCTGATATATCTTTGCTAACTGATTTTGGTTAAGAATAATGAGAACCACTATAAAATAAATTTGTCTAACTTCAGAAAAATGTTAATGAATTCAATTACAAAATTCAATCGCCACTGTGTGCAAACTATTTTCTTTTTCATTGAATTGTAAATTTATTTTATTGAAGACTTCTCATTTATTTTCTAGAGAAAATCAATATTCGGTATTGATCATATACAAAAGAATGTTTTCAATATTCTGAATTGATTGATTATTTATTATTTTAATTTGTATGATATATGAAAGAACAAGAGGGAAAGTTTCAAATTCTGATTTTTTTAAATTTGGACATTGAAAATGATTCTTCTTAATAATACTAACTTCTGAAATTTAATTATTTCATAATATATGAGCAACTTCGAAATTCGTGCAATTACGTCTACGAAGTTTATAATGTATATTTATTAATGAAACTCACATGGTATTTTTTATCGGTTATTTTTTAATGAATGCCTTTAAAGACATTTTTAATAAACATTCTTGTTTTGAAAGTTTTTTTTCTTTCTAAAATACTTTTGTAATTTTGAACCAGTGTAACTATAACGAACACTTAGCGATAATTTAGAATTAAAATACCGCTCATGATTATGTTTATTAATGACATTTTCCAAGAGAGGCAGTTACAATTGGTGGCTTCACCCCCTTCTAAATCGGAAAACATAAAAAAGAGGAATAAATAAAGTGAAATGAATAATAAAAATTTGATTTTATGTATTTTAATTTTACTATAACTTAGATTCTACTATTCTATAACCTGACGAAACTTAAGTATTAAGTAAAATTTAAATCTTTACAAATTTTAAAATATAATATATCCTGTCGTGCGATAGTATAAAGTAAGGACTTCCTGAGCTAGATAGATTGAGCAGTGTTGGTCGATGGAATTCTTTTTCAATTGGTTTATTTTCTAATTGCTACATTTATCAAGAAAGAAATGTTACCCGTTGATCTATGCAAGGTCTTACATCCATATTTGTACTTGCTGGATCGCTGAGTGTTAAAAATAAAACTATGATTTCTTTTTTCATCATGTTGGTATTGAAAATAATTCCGAAAATGAATATTGAATCAAAACCATCCCTTTCGGAACATGATATGCTTTAACACGTTGATGGACCTGTTAAACATCCATCAACGTCCTCAAGCGTCAAGCTTTTGAAAATGATACGAAAGGAAGTCTTACAACGTAAACAACTTCATCCATTCTGTCATATCACATAATTTTATAATTATGAGTTGTGATGCTACACTTGTAGGCAATGTATGTTGTTGTTTCTTATGGCACTTGCCATGGGCTAGCCCGCTGTTACGAAGACAGCAATTTAATTCGAAAGGGTGCGTCTCTTTTTTAATGGCGCCAATTAGGGCCAAGAGTACGACTTTGCCACTACACACGTCACAAATCTTTTTAAGGGGCGGACTTCATTCTTGTATTACATTCACTCAATCACAGATCGTAATTTATCAGAGAACGAATTGAATCAGAGAATGATCACCCCTGATCCAGCACCTCCAGTGGTATTACTCTCGACATGGAGGATTTTGTGACCAATACCGATTTATACGCGCTCCAGCCACCACACACGCGGGGAGTCTTTGGCCGGTGGGGTTCCAACTCGCAACCCAAAGTCCTGCCAACTAGCAATGTGTGAAATTTAGTAGTGTCTCAGCAGGCACTGCCACCAAGGTTGTATTGTCCATCAACGTGTTAACAAAACAGTTTGAAAGCAAAGCATTTTTAGAATGAATCCAACGATTATAACTAATCAAAGTTAAATGTCATATTACCATTTTTCTTATTTCGGTTACTGACAGGCTATATTTTGAAAATTCAACATAAATATTGCAGTGTTGTCTTTCTTTAAAAACTTCAACTTTATTACACAACATGTGTAGGCTACAAAATAGATGCGATAGCATGGATTTTTAAAAAATATTTTTTTAATATATAAAGAATAGATATAGTATTTTCTTTATTATTAATACAATTACCAAAATACTCACTTTTTGTATCAGACGTTAACAAATTTTATGGCAGAGGACAAACTTTTTGATAATGGCCATTCTAACTTAAATATTATAAAAAGGTTCTTTTCATTCACTAAAATCACTTTTTGAGTTTTTATGAGCCTCATTCAGTCTTTAAGAAGGCATACTTAACTTTTCTCACGTTTTTTCAAGCTCCTCTAATGACTTTTAAATGAGGTTTATAAAATAATAGAAGGTGGAAGGAGCTAAATCCACACATTAGGAAGGCGAAGGTAGTAACTGAATTCACACACATGTGAAAAAAAAATCCAAATGATATTTATGGCTGCTTGTTTGGTTCATGGAAATTAAACAAAAACAATTTGGGATGCGATATTTCTTTATTCTTTTGCTATTAATAGTTTCATGAACATTATTAATAAATAATATAATCACAATTTTCATCCTCATTTCAACCTTTTTTTTTTCGCATTTCATCCTTTAATTTCAACAGATATATGAAATTCTTAAACGACTGACTGATGTTTCATTTCTGAATAAATTTAAATATCTACAATTCTTCCCCTTCAGAATCTTTGAACTAAGAAAGCGAAATATTAGAAAACCATCAGATAATGCTGATGTTCTAATTTAATGTTAATGTTAAACTAATGTTAATGTTCTTCTCAAAGATACTTATAAGAGAAAGGATGAAATACACCATTCCTCTCAGGAATAATGAGTTAAAAAATTACAGTGAATAAATAGCACCACAATGCCAATTAGGAACTGAGAAAATACTTTATGCACAAATTTATAATATTATACCCATTTTGTAATATTTGCTCAATTTTATCAAGGCAAAATAATTTAACTTATACGGATAAGCTTTCACATTGCTGAAAGTTAAGTAAGAAAGAGCCTTTTCGACGGATCAGTAAAAACGATTAGAACAGTTTTGACATAATATTTATGCTATATTGAAAGTTTTGATATTATACTGAAATTAACAATAGAACAACAATATTCTAGAATAATACACGATAAATATGGAGAAAGAGAAATTGAATCTCCTGCTAAGAGTTATATGTGTAAAATATATATCGTAATGCTATGTGAAGTTGTGTTAGAACTGTTTCATATTTATTATAGGGAAAGGAACTATGTATCTTTTGAAGTCAAGTTCGATATTATTCTGATGGTTTCACTGAATTTTCTTGTTTGGACATTGTTAAGATGCCTTTCAGAAAAAGTGTGGGTAAAATTGTTAATAATAAAAACAAATAATATAAATAAATGAAAAGAAATAAAATAAATAAATAAATAAAAAGAAAGAAATCATTAAGTAAATAATCAAAAATTAATAAAAATAAAAAATCATTACAAATCAATGAGAAATGATTCTATCTATGTTGTATTTTTACTATTTTTGAGCGTATTTTGAGACCTTCTTATTAAAACTTCTAAAAATCTTCTAATTTTGGTCATTTAAATATTTTCGTAGTTTCCTGTTCATATGACAAAAAAATTTCCTTAGTTTCCACAAAATTTTATTTTGATCAACTTTAGCTTTCATTTGATCCATCTTATTACTAATTTAAAGAAAGTTAATTACTCTTTACTTGTACTATCTCATCTTAATTCTTCATCACTTTAAAATTACCGGAATTTTAATCATTCTGAATGATTTCAGTATTTCAAAAGCTTTTTTAAGTATTCTTTTTACCCAATTCACACTAACCACAAATTAAGATTTTTTTAATCCTAACAGCTATTTCAAATAAAAGATCATCAGATAAATATCTTTCTTTCATTTATAGCGAATTGGCAGAGGAGACACAAGAGGCAGATTGTCGATGTCTTCTTTTTGTCACTTTCTCCGTGGTTAAACACTGAAGAGAATTCATTATATCCAAAGGCGATCATCTCGTCAGAAAGCAGATAGATATTCTCGGAAAAGAGAAATATCAGCAAGTGGATAAAAAGGCTAGATCCAATAAGAATCTCCTCAACAATATTCCAGTAACTAGGGAGAATTCCCATATTTAATGATTTTTTTATTTTTCGTATTTCTTTTCTATTGATGATTTTCAGCAAAAAAAGTTCTGAGTAAAAAATATGAAAGAAATCTTATAATCCCATATGGGAAGAGTGAGAAAATTTTAAATATAAATTATTAAAAATAAAGGGCATTTAGAATTCCAGATTGATAATTCCCATACCATAGTCCATGTAGATTAATAATTGAAGAAAATTATCAAACTAAACAACAAGACATATACTTGTCTTTCCAATCTTTAGGAATTAAATTTTTTGTTAGAATGAAATTCAAAGAAATATTTTCTCATTCCGAGGGAGATGCACATTTAAAGATGGTTTCTGATTAAATATTTTAATAAAAAATTTGGTACTAAATATTTGAATGCATTGTTATTATAGACATAAACTTAAAAAACATGAGAATAAGAATTTTTAATTTTTTATATATGCATGTCTTTTTTAATCAATGAATTGTTTTAAACTCACTAATTGAACGCATTGTTTCTGACGAATTTTTTAAAAACTTGATACTAAATATTTGAATGCATTGTTTTTATAAACATAAACTTAATTAAAAAAATTAATTTTTATATATGAAGAACTTTCTTAAACAATGAATTATTCTAATCACAATAATTGAATGGGATGGCCTTAATAAGATAACCTTATTTTGTTAAAAACATTTAATTATTATTCATTTCTTTGAATGATATTTTTTAAAAATAGAGTTTGAATGATATCTTCTTGAGAAATTACGAATCACGAAGAGTAAACCTTTTCCCTCATTATTCTTTCCATTCCATGGGAAAGAACTGAAGTCCTCTAATTACCCTTTTTAGAATGTTTCAGAATTATACGACAGATTTTGTGATCTAGCAACCGCACTTTTCAGCCAATAATTTTTTTCTCCGAAAAAATCATTCATTTGTTGACTCTTACTGAAGACTCTTTCACTGCCGGCAGGTTGCCGTAAATGAATAGTAATGAAACCATCACAACTGTAAATGAAGCCATCACAAAACTCACTTGAAAGATATCTACGGGTAGATGAACTTTCAATATGATTAATTCTCACACAATTATGCCACTTTGTTCAAAACTATCGGTTCTGCTTTCAATAGAGGAATACCATTGTGTGCTACAATCTATCCAAATGGATACTCTATTAAGACAAAAATGCTCAACATGATATTTTCACGATATTGGCCGGAATTCATTTTGATCAACATCGTGGAGATATCGCACGGTATCTTGTGTTAATAACAGGATTCACTGAGAACGTTCTTTGTACTGAATTTCAATTCATCAGTGAAAAGGGAATAAACTTTCCATCCTACTGTGTCCCAAAGGGGTCTTCTTGGATTCACAGACAAGAGACGATCTCTTCTATGATGCGTATAAGGGCACCACATATACTGATCGTCGAGCATAACGACCCTTTTCAACAGGTTTAATAACTTTAGAAATTATGGTTCCTGTTGCAAAAGCGAAATCTTAAAGGTATTCTTTAGTAATTGTTAACAACATTATGCATTTAATATCATGTATCGATTATCTTTAAGTGTCATAATTCATGAATTATCTTAGATTCTTTTCTTGGAGATGGTACTTACTACTATTGAGGAACTTCTGAGAATAAATTGGCCTCCATTTATAGGCAATTGAGATTAGCTAATTTCTGGAGGTGGCTTTTCCCCCTCCAAATTCATAATTAAACTGATGTTGAAATTTCATTGTATACTGGAAGCAACCATTAGTAATATAATTCTTCTAATAATCCTTTTAAAAGCTAAAACCCCATATGAGAAAATATGAGTTCAGATTAAAAAATATGAAAATATGAGTTTTCATGAATCTTAAAAAATATTATTTATTAAAAGTTTTATCTATGGTACTGTAAATATTTACTCGGCAATTTATCATTTTCCAAAATGTATACAAACGTTATGTTTTAAAATATCAATGGTTGCTATTTTGAGTAATTGTGAGAATTGAGTTTACAACTTCATTTTTGGGAAATCAGTGTAAAGAACAAAGAAGGTGGTAGGATTCAATATTTTCAAACATTTTTATGCTAAAATGATCTGATTTATATTTAACCACTTAACTGTTTTATTTTCTTTACTATCTAATATAATGACACCTTCTATTTTGGAAATATTTTCTTATTTTGATTTAAATGGAAATTCATTGAATACTTGAATTATCTATGTATTCGAAGTAATTTTAATATTGAATTATAATTGTTATGAAGGGTTTATGTTTTGCTTGAAATTATCAAAATTCGATAAATCGATGCACGTATGGCACTAGGGGAAAACAATTAAGAGGTTAATCAAAGTTTGTAGCTGAAATTATCATTATTTGTTTTTCACATCTTTCTCTTCACATCTTCTCTTCGTAATTACTATAAATATTTGTAAAGTTTTTATCAATTTATGTGAAATCATAAACAAGTATACTTTCCTTTTTATTATATTCAATTTAATTTTTTCAACCTTAAATATAAAATTAGATCTAATATTATCAGATAAGAGAGTTCAGATCAGCTAAGGAAGAAAGATGTGTTGAACAAATGTATAAATGGGACAGTTCTTTTTGGAATTGAAAGGGCGCATTTGTCCGATGTGTTTCGGATTGGGTTGCACGCAACTGACTGTGCATCTCCAGTTGAGTCTACAACAGGTCTTATTTTTATTGCAATCTGATGCATTGCAACACTCAGTCAAATAACCTTTCCGACAACCCACAGGCGAGATGGCTGGACAGATTTTGTTCCTGGCTGAAAAAAGAAAGAAAAAAAAAAGACGTGATAAAGATGAAAGACTTTAGAAAAAAATATTGTTTCTTGTTTTTTTTTTTTTTTTTTTTTTTTTTTTACAGGCTAAGTGGGCAAAGATTATTAGTATGAGATAATTTAATTTTATAGTAACAGTAAGGATATTTAGGAATAAACTTCAAAATTCTGAACCAAGGTCTAATAATGGTTTGAAATGTATCCAAACATTTTGTATTTTCAAATTTAATTTATACCTAATAATCATAATCATAAGTGAAAACTCCGACTCACACAAGGTATGCGGAAATTTTAAATAAACGGAACTCTGCGACAGCATAGAAGAAATATTGATTGTCATAAGGACCATCGCCGGACAAGATTAAAGCCATTCCGGAGGAGGCACTTTCCATCATCGATAGAGGTTACTCAAACCCACACCTTTCTACACTCACAAAAGCGGTATAAACTGACCACCGTATTGGAAGCTTCTTATCCCCATATCTGAGGTGCCTTTGGGGTAAATTTATATTAATAAGATTAAATTCTTTGTTGGAGATATTTTGGCTTTCTACCCTTTCGCTAATTATTTCTCAGCCTTGTTCTCTATATTTATGTTAAGCCATTTAGTCGGTGCTACTGTGTTACAACCTTTATTTATGTTCTATTTTGGATTTCGCTTTATGTTTTTAAAATTTCCTTTTGCAATTCTTGTTTATAGAATCCATTTTTTGCCATACACATTTGTGAGTGTGTTAACTCTCTTTCAGTTATTTAAATAAAATGAAATTAGGACAACTTTGGAGCAATTCCATTAAGAAGAAGAAAACAGACAGACAGAATTCTGTCAAAGATTCTTCGAAATAGCAGCATTTTTAAATAAGCACCATCTTTGTTCCGAATGTTGAAATATTTTTTTTACTTGAAACAATTCTGCGTGGATTGCATTAGTTAACGATGCGAATTCCCTTGGCTTCTTGCGCTTGTCCGTCAGTGCTAGCATTCCATTGTATCATTCTGAGATGTCATATCAAGATGGCTTGTGAGTCTTTTTTATCGCCTGCATGTTTTTTAATGAATTTGGAGAGAAAAAAATTCAGTGCTAGATATTTTAATATTGAATTTTTAATTAATTTGCAAATAATTCTTATTTGTAAAAAATCATGCCCGTAAAACCTATAATAATACATTAGAAAGAATAAAGTCGCGAAATATCAGATGTTCCATGAGACTTTCTTACGTTTCTGAAATATGTAAATTTATACTAATATAATTCGATGAAAACTCTTGTGGTGTTTTTAAGATGACACTGAATCTCAACTTTCCATTAAACGGGCTTGAAAGGAAATATATAAAATGAATGCATAAATGAAAAATAGGAGTTTTTGCTGATACTCGGGATTACTTTTATACTTGCATTCTTTACGTAAGTTTCTAAAGATATCGCGAGTTAAATATATTTTGTGATGTTTTTAATAGCATTAGGATTTAAATAAAATATACAAATAAATAAATATAACTTTAGAGCAAACTGTTAAATTATTTTACTTCAAACTAAAGGGGGAAAAGAACTGGAGGTTTTAAGTTTGAGGGATTTTATTCCTAAATAGTGTTCTATTATTCAAATGAATTTGGTTAATTAATTACGTTGTCTGATATATTCTTGGCGATCCACCTATTCAGAGAAGCAGAAAATGCTTTTTTTTTTCGGTCGAAAATGTCTAACAAAGGCAGTGAGTTATGCCCCAAATACTAATAAAATGAATTGTATGCTTTCAATCATAAAATTAATAATGTGGTGGAATGATGATCATTACGATCCATGCTGTGGAAGTAAGAAGATGTATGTTTTCATGAACATTTCTTTAATTATCACATTTCACACAAAACAAACACAAACACGAAAGACAAGACAAGACTTAACAGAACAAGCGTCTCATCTCATTATTTACAATTGCAATGCACTTTAGGATGCGTACCTAGGATCGTCATCTATTATTCAAAACAGAAGATAGAGTTATGCAACTGCTACAATAAGCAATTTTAGGTATAACTACTAGTTTCTAAGAATTTTGAGTATCAATTGTTGTAAAAAATTAAAAGCCTGCTAAGAAAAGTCATTTCTAATTGAATTTTTATTAGCCATGCCCAAGAAGTTTCTAAACCTGATTTTTTATAAGATCTAAATTTTTCGAGAAGAATAAATTTATTAGAGAAGGTAAATATTTTCATAAAAAATACTCTCTGGAATCAAATGAAATATTATTTACCTTTTATTGTATTGGAAAATAAAAAAAAAGCTTCTATAGTGAAACTTTACTCAGAACGCATGTCTTTCACGGGATTAATAGCAAAACAATTGTCCAATTCTTTTCGGCTCAAACAATGCCTTCTAGCAAATACGCATGGAGTTCCTGTCGATACATTCTCATAAAATTTATCAATGCCTGAAGGCAGATGCATTAATTTTTATTAAAAGAAGATTGTTATTTGTAATTGTTGAAAAAAATGTTTCTATTCGCGATATTGTTTTATAATTATTAAGATCTAAGCATATAGACTTGCATTTTGCTTATAGCAACATTTGATTTCGATAAGAAAAAAAATGATTAGTCATCTAAAAGAAATCTTCTTGTAATGGTGAATATTAATATTTTAGAGTTCCACCATAACTATTTCAGTTTCTAAAATAATTATTATAAAAAAACTAGATAGAGGAGTAACAGGAATTTTCAACAATGTTTTTAAATTATATTTACAGTACTTGTAATTCATCATTATATTTCATAAAAATTTTATAAAACAATCCATATGAATTATATTTTGATGATATGAAATGTGAGAGATATGTAACATTAATACATTTTTTATTATATATATTTGCAATGTTCCTACCTGGATGAAACTAAAACTTTTCTTTGATGTTGATTTAACATGTGACCTTACCAACAACGTCAACATTTAAGTCATTTCTACAGAATTAAAAATGTATACTCAACATTTCTAAAAGTTTTCTAAAAAACATTAACCACATATAATAGAAACATAGTTTTGATGAATTTACCTTTGATGGATTTCTTCCTCCATGGTTCTACTTCTCTTATTAAAAATATGATGAGCATTATATAATAGATTTGTTTCATGACCTGCAAACTGATAAAATAATTGTTTCAAGCAAATTGATAAAATAATTGTATTCTTATAAAAATTATGCACAAATTTAAGAAAATGAATTAATGAGAAAAATTGATAATAGTTAATACGTGAAGGCAAACCCTTAATTCTTAGTATAAATGAATCCCTCATTCTTAGCAATGAAAGAGAAAGAAACTGGTAGATCTCTCTTAATAGATTACTGATATTTTTGATAAATGGCTTAGTAAATTTAGACTGAATACTAAGTACATGTATATATACGTATTAATAAATTCATTAATACGTATATATTCATTAACATGTATATATTCATTAATTTATATATTCATGTTATATATTCATTAACATGTATATATACGTATTAATGAATACGTATATATACATGTATATAGTTCTTTAATATTTCTTTAAAATATACATTTTTTTACAATAACAGGTAATATTATAATTTTTATGAACTATATTTCTTATTACTATTTTAGATTCTTTGTCAAAATCATGACGAGTACAGCGCAGAATGCCAAAAGGAAAGGACACAGAAGAAAGACCATCATGTGAAGACATTTTGAATTTATATAGTTATAGGAAGGAATTAGTTGAAAACCGTGTTTTGATGGCTATAAAAAATATAGGGATGAAAGTTAGATTGAAGACATAATTCGATTGATTAGGGAATTATTTTTAATTTCTAATAAATATGTTTTCTTTTTTATTTTCTTATATATTATTTCGACATTTAGGTAGAAATTACACACAAACACACGCGGATATTATTGATGAACAAACTGAAGAGGAAATTAATAAAACAGCATAAATGAAATCTTACAAAAATAAATATTATTATTTCACTATATGCATTTTAAACTAAAGTATTAAGGATATATTATGATTCACATGCTGGTATACTAAAATTACATACTCACATATTAATAAAACTACTCTTACATATTAAATGAATTCATTATTAATTGTTACTTACCAAATAAAGTTAATTTTAGGACTAATTTTAATTTTTCAATATAATTACTATTAAAAGAAATGATTCAAGTATTATTAATTAATTAAAAATCTTTACATATACACAATTTTAGAATATATTCTATTGGTATAAATTTTTCTAAAAAATATAGAAATTAAATGTTTGAAAGAAAAAATAATTATATAAATAAACATCATTACAACATACCAAAATGTTTATTATCTCCAATTCAAGCGTTGTAAAGCTATATGTATGTTATATTCTGCTGAAATTTTTACCATAAGAGTCTGTTTTATCTCTATTTTTTAGTGTTGCGAATACAAATTCAGCTAACCGCCTGCCATTCGGAGAAGAAAATCGATATTAGATTTCATGGTAATTATCTTAAATTTATTGGCAACATTTATGTGATATTTCAAAACTTTTCGTGGAAAATAATTTTGATTTAGACACCAATGTAAAAAAAAAATAATGGTGATTTTTTTAATCTAATAACAGTTACTTTTTCCAGGAAAATGGTTTTGCATCGTGGTTTTTATAAATACTTTAGGTATTTAAAAAAAAACTAAAATATTTTTCATTGAGTTTGAGAAAATTTTAAATTGAGTAAATGAAACAAATGAGAAATTATATTTATGGAGAGGAAAATTTTTGAAAAACATGTCTTTTGAAGATGACTGTTTTTATCATCTGAAAATTTATCATATAAACATTTCCATCACTTTCAAATGTGAAATATTATTAAGAATTCTGTAATAATCACATTCCATACTTTTTTAACGTTCTCTTTTTTATAAAATTTTTATATTTATAAAGAACTGAACTTTCAAATATAAGATTTTATATTTGTTTCATATCAAATATCAGAAGACATTCAAAAGGACGATTTGTGAAGGGCACAACCGATAAAAGAGCTTTTATTGCCTTTTCCTTTTATTTAATTGATAAAATCACAATGCTTAGCAAAAAATCAATCTATTGAGGAATATGAGGCTAATAATTTTGAAGAGTAGTTAGATTTACTGTTTTTGACTGCCTGGATGGCCAAATTGTTCATAAGCACTTTGTAAAATATGTTCTCCTAGGAGAAAAAAGTACAACTATTTTAAAAAGATTTTTCCTTTAGTGTTTTTCAAATTCTCTAAATTTTGATAGTGTTTTATCTCGTCCAGTTGCAGTAAATGTACAGAATGCGGAAGATGTTCAGCAGTACGATGTCTTGATGATATATAATTTTCATTGTAATAAATTTCGTTATTCCATTATGTCATTGTAATAAATTCTATTTCAAGTGCAAGATTTTTTTGGCAATTTAAATAAGAAAATACAGATTTTAATATTCTAAATATATCTGCCTTACTGTACAATGTAACAAAGCATTTAATATAAAATAAATAGCTAAAGGCACGCCGAATTTGATCAATCTATTCAATAAAGAGGCCCAATATTTCATGGAATGTTGATTTTCTGATAAGTTTTCAATCCAATAACACCGGCATCATGCTTAGCTAATATGTTCCCGATAAACTTCAGGAAAAGGAGGATGCCAGATGATCGATTACTAGATAATAACTCGCTTCTAGCGAGATTCTGAAGCTTTTGAAATTTCCCACATGGATTTAATGTAAGACTCCAAAGGCTGCTAGTTTCCTCACATTCTCAACTGAAATAGGAAAAGAACGTGCTATAGGTTTCAAATCAGATAAATTGAAGTCAAATTGAATAGGCGTGGACATAATGTCTAGATAAATAAACCTAGAAGGGACGTTTGTGTTGAAATGTACCTTTATATTGTACACAAATCCAAGATGTATATTAAAATTTTTTTTGTTATTGTTTTATTTGTAATATCACATTTTAAAATAAGAAAAATTATTGCATGAGCGTAAGCTGAGAGGGTATCGTAGGCAGAAAGTTTATTATTTTTGTTGTTTATGTGATATCTCGTTCTTACCTTCGTTATTTGCCAATTTACAAATATAAAGGGAAAGAATAAAATATAAAGAGTGTCCCAACATTTGAATTCGCCACCATTCGTGCAGAAAAGTGTTAGAAACCCTTTTAAAAAACCATTTGACAACTGATAATTTAGGGTTAGTAAAAATGGAGCGTTACACGACAGACCAAAGTGTTAACGCAAGATTTGAATTAAAAAAAACCTTCAGTTTTTTTTCTTTAAATTTTTATATCTTTGTTGAGTCGTAAAGGCTACACATTATAGGGCTATATGTTGAATAAAACATAGGAGAAATGGCCTCCACGGCTTTGCTGGTACATACGCACTCATTTTTCGAAATTTTCCATGACCATTTTGCATAAATGTGGCTGAATTTCGTTGATTCAGCTTTGAATTTACTTCTTCAATGCATGAGTGTTTGTGAAATTGTTGGCATAGATCTTTTACTTCAAATAACTCTAGAAAAAGAAATCCAATTTTGTTAAATCACACCATCTAAGTGGCCACTTCCCAAATTTTCGAGCTGTGGTCGCCAGACTTTCATTATTTTTGAAATATTGTTGAACAATGCAAACATGTTGTTCTATCGTGTAAGCTCCATTTTTGTCTAACCCTAAACAATCGCCTGTCAAATAGTTTTTGTAAAACGGTTGCCAGCACAGTATTGCACAAATGGTGGCAAATTCAAATTTTGCGTTAATTTTGGGACACCCTTTACAATTAATAAGAAAAATATATGAAATTAAACAGTAATAAATTAAAATTGTTATTTAAATAGTATTCTTAGATTCAACATTCGTACTTGCAAACATTATTTAATTTTTTCTCTTAACTGCATTTTTATTTATAATTTTATCACTTAAAACAAAATTTGTAAAAAACAAACTTTGCATTTAGCTCTTTTTTTTAAAAAATTTTAATGAAACATATTCAATCATTTCATCTTATGTATGTTCAAATGAACACTTAATAAGAAGTTTGTTTTTCGATTCTATTTGAAACATTCTAGTTTTGTAATTCCGAATAAAAGCTTACACATATTTTTTTTTTAGTTTAAATGATATAAAAGTTTAAAAATAAATACAAATCTTTCAGTTCTCAAATTATTAATTCTTCTTTTTGTGAAATGTTTTCTCTTTATTTTAAATGGACACTAACTCTTAACCAATAATTATGCAAATGAATACGTTGATTGAATAGTTACAAAAATAGAAATGAGCGAAAATAATTGAACCAATCTAATTATATTTAGCTTACCGAGAGTATGATTTCGTTAGCTCTAAATTGGGTTGCATATTCACAAGTTATTATGAAAAGAGTACAATTATGAATAAATGTCGAATACGCATTATTATTATCTGACTCTGGCATTTTAATAACCTTTTATGATCTGTGTATTTTCGCCGAAAATTAACCTTGGTTGGTAACAAGAAAGAATGGCTTAAAATAATAATTTTTCTTTTTAATAACCAAAAAACTCTTACAGTGGAAGAATGAAACTTTGCATTCTTGTAGTTAAATGTAAAAAAATAATTTTACTCGCTGACATTTATTTACTATGAATGTCGCATAATGATTTCCCTCTTGAATTTTTTGTTATCTTCCTCAATAGAAACCAAATTATTTTCATGCATTTCGGTAACTTATTTGACGAAACTTTGGAATCAGTCTTAATATCTAATTGTAATAATTAAAGAAATAAGCGTTTGCTCCACTTTGGGGGAAGACAACCTGTACAGTACTAACGAAAACTATAATAATTTTTTAGAAACCTCACTTTTAAGATTTGATAGCTCTATGCACCAATTCTATTAAAAAATTATGTAAAAAGAAAGTAAAGTAAGAATTGATTTGAGCATTCCTATTTTTGCTATCTCGTTTTGTTCTTGTAATAATGTTAAAATTATTTTCTAATCTTCAGAGTAATTCCGACACAGACACCACGAATATATGGGTGAGAAGCTGTTACATAAATAAGTAGGTTTTCACTTCCCTAGAGGATACAAAAATATTGTGTTTTCTCCACTCCAGTACCGAGTATATGTTCTTCCCAAGCGATCAGTCGTGGTTGTTGATTACGGCTGTTTCAGTCGGGGCCGTTTTAACTCCAACATCAGTTTCTGCCTCTTCTTGCCATTCGCTCAAATCACAACAGTAAAAAAGGGTATAGTTCACTGCTTATTAATAATACGCTTCATAATAATACCCTTCGAGTATTACAAGTATCAGGATGAAAAGTCAGGGGATAATTTAGCTTGTTCTCGCTAAATGACGTGGAGATAAGCTACATCTACTTCGATGTCAGAACGTTTCTTTTATAGGAGGTTACGGATGTTGATGGTTACGGTCATTAATACTGCCTTTTCATTTTTCATACATCTTTAGAGACAATGGTTCAATTTATCCTTGTTGCCTAGAGAGAAAAAAATAGGTTATTCTAAGGATTAGAAACATTAAAAGCGTGTTTTAAAAACAATGTAATTTTTCTTAAATACTTTTTTCATTCTGACAAATTCTTAGAATTGAATATTATAAAAATAAAGGAATTTTACAAAGAAATTTCGGAAATTCCTTATCTGGCGACTTCCATAAAAAATCCTAATTTTTAAAAAATTTAACGGTTGAATGACAATTAAGTTCTGAAGAATATCAATAATTTACAGTCATCCAGAATACAGGATTATACAGAATTTTAGAGTTCTAGTACAACAGAATGAATGAGAAAAAGAAACGCCTATAAAATCTCATTCTTATTAACATGAGAGATATCAAGTTAAATGGAAAAGTGTAATAATGTTTACCGACAGAAAAGACGCAAAATATATTAATGGAAATCAACTAAAGTATTATTATAATAAACTGACAGTGAAGATATTCATTGCTGCTTTAAAAGTCATAAGTTAAAAATTAATCATTAAAAGTCATAAGTTAAAAATATGGTGAAATTCAACATACTTTTAATTTAAAATTAACTTAAATAGAAGCACTCCAAAAATGCTCAATGAAATACAAACTATAAGCACTGTGTAGAAATATTTGAATTTCTTCTCAAGTATGTATCCTGCTGACAATGTCCTCAGAAATCGAGTGTAGGGTAAATAGATGAAAGCGAGTGGGAAATGTTCAACATTCTTGAAAAATGGAGACATGTTTGCATTTTCCCGATCGAAGGTTACATTTAATTATTTAAAACTGAAGCAAACGACAGAACACATTAGAAAATTAGACGCTACACTTCAAGTATTAGTTGTCGAAAGAAATTACGCGCTAAGTTTCAATTATACTTTATGGCAGTTAACTGTCTCAAGCTGGGGACTATGATAAATTTAAAATTATCTGCTTAAATTAAATGCAGATATTGATGCTCTAATTGGTTCAGAGGAATCTAATGTCTTTCTTTTTTCTAGAAATAAAAATAATATGATGTTTCGATTCTGTTTCGATTTTTTTGTTAAATGCTGTAAATATTTATTCTGGTTTTCATTTATATTTTGATTTGCTGATTAAAAGTAAAGATCAAGCAATCTTTTCGTAACATGAAAATGCACTAATAAATAAATATTTGATTATATTTGTTAGTTAATTGCTTTCCTTATATAACTCCTAATTCATTCGAGTATTTCTATGGAACTGAATATTGCAGGTCTGATTTTAATTCATATAATTGCCCATTAATTCAATTGTTTCTTTGGAATTGAATAATTATTATGATTTCAATTCATATAACTCACAATTCATTCGATTGTATCTATTGAATTGAATTACAGTTATAATTTTAATGCATATAATTTCACATTCATTCGATGGTTTTTGTGGAATTGAATTACTGTTATAATTTTAATTCATATAACTGCCCATTCATTCAATTGTTTGTTTGGAATTGAATTACTGTTACGGGTTTAATTCATATAGTTGCTCATTCATTTAATTGTTTCTTTGAAATTGAATTACTGTTACGGTTTTAAATCATTATAAGTTTTTGCTAAAATGGTTACAGTTTCCATTTTAGAACCTCTGCTAGTCCCAATTATACATTATAGCTTAGGTTGTTGATCAGTCTTTTTACCAAACATTACAAATGTACAGCAACTGTAAGAAAGCTTTTAAACGTCCTCCATATTAGATAACTGAGCAATACTAAGTTCCGTTTGAGAAACCATTATATTTTAATTATAAAGTTAATTGCAACATTTCCATTTTAAATATAAAAACAGGCAATAGAAATTTTTTTTTATACTATTAAACAGATTTTATAATTGTGGCATAAATCAGAGAACATTTCAACAAAAACTCACATATTTCAACAAAAATTTCAGAGCATTAAAATGAACAATTTTAAAGAGATAAGAAGGTAATATTAATTATTCATTCAATTACATTACATTAAAGCTCAGTTTACATGTTTAAAAATCGATGCACATTAAAAAAAAAATCTTTTCATTATTCCTTACTAATAATGCTAAACCATAATTCTAAGAATAAAAAATTTCAAATAATTAAAGGAATGTAAACATACTTCAAATAAAAACCTACTTATTATGAAAAATTAAATTAAATTTAATATTTATATAATTTCATGCGTTCATCATCAATAATAGCAAAAATCCAAGATGACACATTTGTAGCAACAGTGAAAAAAAAAGGTTTGTGTTTTGTTTTAAAATTGAAATATGAAGTTGCAAAATATGTTTAAAATATTTTTTTAAAAGTATTGAAGGTAGGGAAGAAATTATATAGCAAGAAAATGAGTATTAGTAGCATCGAAAAGATTATTTTTTGAATGATATAAAAACATTTTTGCTTTATTAATTTCAAAAATTATTAAAGAAAAAATTAGCTTGGTTTTTCATTAATTAAAATTCTGATTGGAATTTAAAATAATCTATTTTAAGTGCACATTCCCACTTTATAAAGTATATAAATGTCATATTTGGCAGTACTTGGCATCATGGTTTACCTGTAGAGTGCCAAATCATGTACATAAATGATCCTTTGTTTTATTATTAGAGATTCCAGAAACAAATGTTTGGAGAAATTGATTCTCTCCCTGAAATAAAACACATAGATATTTAATAACATATATTACAATCATTTGAAAAATTGGAAGAATGGTATTTTTTCTTGAACCATAGAAAAAGTGAAATATAAGATTTTCAAATTCTGCATTAAATCTAAAGATGCAACTATTATTTATATGGCTAATATTGATTAGTGCTATCTTTTAATGCTAGTAATAAGTTACATTCAATTCATTACGCACAAGTGATAGATTTTAAATGAAGAATAATTTGGTATAATTTTTTTAACTGCATGTTTTTCAACCTTATATAAGTGTTTAATTAAGATGCATTAACCCAAATTAAACCTTTCTTATTTAAGGAATATAAAACAGTTTTAAAGTTATAGGAAGAATCAACTACAAATCATTCGGATTTAACGAAGTATTTGGGTTTAGTTTATGATAAATTTATAATGTTTATGAAAAAGCATTATTAGAATTAGAAGTTTGACAGAATTTTTGCGATGTATAAATATAAATTTGAGCAATAAAAATACAACGAATTTGTAAGATGTACAATCATTTACCGGTATTTAACATAAATTAGTTTTATTATTTTTAAAAAGGTAATTTTACATTTTATTTGATTGAGATTAAATACTAATGATAATGTTAGTCTACTAATGCATTTTGACTCTGTTAAAATACATTTCATTTTATGAAGAATTTTTTTTAATTGAAGACATTCTGTCTTATAAGTTTATAAATGATACTTCTGGAAAACAATTAAATTTTCTTTATTATTGATCAATTTAAAAATATATGATGGAATTAGTTTTTAATTAATATCTCGTATTCTCTCAAGTCAAAATTTTTCTTACTAAATAAAGAGGCAAGTTTATTTCTCTTCTTTGTCGACATTTAAGACATTGAGGAGCAGCTTTAGACGTCAAAGCAATCAAAAGCTGAAAGACAAGCGTTGTAACATTAGATAACTTCTTTCAGAACTTTCTGTTGTCCAACCACAGCAAAGTTGGACGGCAAACATCCTTTCAATCTGTCACGTCGTCTATGAACACCAGACTTTGACCAAATTCAACTAAAATGTTTTGAAGAATTTTGGAAGATAGATTTTGGTTTCCAGTTTATTTTTATGAACAGAAACATTTGTCTTAGTAATTGTAATTACTTTCAGTTAAATTTTTTACAAAAAAAAGTTTATGTAGGATTTTTTTAATCTGATTTTTAACGCAATAGTTATTTACAAATTAATGTTTAAATTAATTTTTATTTTTGTCCTTTTAATAATCTTGATTGTTTTAATAGGGTCACGGACTCAGATATATATTTCGTCCTTGACTATTTGATGCATATTACGTCTGTGATTATTTGACTATATATTTAGTGCACTATTTGATGCTTTCAGAATTTTATTCAGATTAATTCCCTGTATGCTACCTAATATAATACTATCCATTATTTTTCTCTTTAGTTTTTCTAAGTAAATAATAATTTTGTTCTTAATTTAACAAAATACATGAAATCTTAAAATACGTTGTTTACATTTTAAACCTAAAAATTTCTCACAAACATGGCTATGGTATCTCAATTTGTATATTTATGTTAAATGCTTAACACGATTCCAAGTGAAAGTCCTCAACAGCAGAAATTTTTCCAGTTTCAATTAATTGTCTTCCCAATTAACTACTCACATACCATAATGTTTAACTGTAGTGATCCAGGCTCTTACTGATGCTCTGAATATGGTTTGGAGATCAGGAAACACCCTGTATTGAAATTATTCTTTTTGATAAAGATTTCATTTTATGATATTTCTTTACGAATAATTATTATGATAATATTACGATTTCAGTTACTATTATTAACAATTATATTAGTACTGATTTATGATATTTTTTTAAGAATAATTATTATGATAATATTACGATTTCAGTTACTATTATTAAAAATTATATTATTATTACTTACAATAATATGCCATCAATCAGGAAATTTATAAATATAATCATACATATCTGAATTCCTTCATTTCAAACTTTCAAAAGCATGGATTAAATGTTCTAGAAAATAATAATTAGTAATGACTTTAACATAAGAACAAAAAGAAAGAAAGAAAGATGACTATTGAATAAATTCATTTCCTTATGCAACGTTTTCCAAGGTAAATATCGATTAATTGCTTTATTCAAACATTGCACTTATATGTGTTGAATTCAAAGCAAATAAAACTATTTCAACACATATAACTTATTTTAATTCATAAGATACGGCATCTGGTTTCACAATTTTCTGATGTAATTATCTTTATTTTCATAAATTGGTTACCTCTTGGAAATGCATAATGGACAGTTTCATTTATAACTTGTGAAATATATTTTTTGTTTTAAACTTTTGCTTTTCAAATATTAAGTAAATTAAAATAAATCATTATTCTTTACTTCTTACGATAACTTTTATAGATACTTTTTTTATATTAGTTCTAACCAAAATGTTCATCGAAAAGCTATATAAAACTAACTTCTCTCACAAAACTACATTTTTTTTTTACTCATGATGAAATTTTGCTTGCATACTATTTAAAGCGGGAGGAGAATTACTGTCAACTTTCTATTCCCTAATATTAATTAATTAATTAATTAATAATTCTGTTATTTAAAAGATAAACAATAATTCTGTATTTTCTTGTCCTATTTTCGAAAGATATTTCTTTCACAAGAATGATACTAAATTTATAATGAGAAAAATTTACCCGAATTTTAATAAATTTTTAAGAATTTTTTTTTTTTTTTTAATTTTCAAAATATTTTGTTCATGAAAATCTAATTTATTTCCTAGTTTTGTAATGAAGAATCTGCAAAATTTAATTCTTCTAACTGTCCATATCGCGCCATACGAAATTTAATTTATAACCATGATTATGATCAAACAAAATGAAATATTAGTTTTTCATGTTTAAAATTAGTTTTTTTCTGAGTGTAATTTAATATTTGTCTTTAATATTCTATTTTATAAATATATTTGGTTAATATTTTGTTCATTCTAACATCAAAATCGACTCACTTTATTGTAATTACTTGTATTTTTTTAAAAATGTTTTACCTACTTCAAACTCATTCAAGGCAGTGATCATTATTTGATTTAATAAGTTTTGCGTTATTAAAAATTTTTCGAATCAGTTATAAAATGGGAGATAAAGAACATTTATTTTTTGCTTCTTTTCTTGAGCTATATATTTTATGCTTTATTTTGATTTCCCAATTATATTGATTTTAGTTTCTTGGCATATTTTATCAAAGAGATGCAAGTAAAACGTTTTATTTCCACAAAATTTAATTAACTCATTTTAAATTATATCTTTGTTACTCATAAAGATGTGGCTGACTTGAATAGTTATCAAGACATGATTCGTCAATCATACTGTTAGAAATAATAATTAAGATCTAATAATTATTTGGACGATTGTTTTGATAATGTCTTTTAATATTTTCAAAAAGGGAAAGTGTAATTCTAAAACAGTTAATATTTCAGTATTAACAGTTTAACAACGAGGAAATCACTATAACATGCTGACTAATAAAAACAATATAACTATTCTATGAAATATAAAACAATAAAACTATGCACTATATAAGTAAAGAATCTAGTTTAATGCGAATTGAAGAAATTCACTGATATTATAATTTAATATTATGAAATCAATTCCTTTACTTTTCAATTTAAACTATATTCAAAATTTACTTAAGCTTTCCTACGTGATTGCTCTTAAA
The DNA here is from genome assembly GCF_947563725.1 of Argiope bruennichi. Taxonomy (NCBI): domain Eukaryota; kingdom Metazoa; phylum Arthropoda; class Arachnida; order Araneae; family Araneidae; genus Argiope; species Argiope bruennichi. The sequence continues at coordinate 66,186,734 of NC_079151.1, read as the reverse complement.
AAAATTATATATTTTTATTATTGATTTTGAGGAGGATGAAAATTCAAGTTTAGAAAAATTACTTTTTATAAAATGTGGCAAATCTAATATTTGCCATATCATATCAATGTCATTTCATATCAAACAAGTATTTCAGCTAATATCATATTATTGTGAATATTCTTAATTAGGCTTGAAATGTTTAAAACATCTAAAATTTAAACTTTTTAAAATTATATTTTAAGTAATAAATAGAAAATTATATTGATAATTTTAGCAGAGGTAATGTTGAAATAAAATTGTTTCACTGCAGATTTTTCTGCAAGTTGACATTTTTATTGTGAACTTAAGTGATCCAAAATCCTGAAATGATTTTGTGTTAGAAATATTTTGATTTTTATTACTTATAGTAAAATTAGCAATGCTTAAATGATGCATGACTTTCAGATAAGGAGTAAAAATTCGTGAAAACTTGAAAATTCATACTAAAAAGAGCCCTATTAGGAAAAAAAATCGGTTTTGTTTGTTTCTGATTATAAGAACTTTGAATTGTTTTTCAATATATAAAAAGTGATTCCAAAAATAAAAGAGCACTCATGTCAAACCAAGACGTTTTATGCAAGTCAGGCAAAACACAATCAGATCATGAAACAGAGCCCAATAACATGTCTCTGTGCTCTGTTTTAAAGCAAATTGCGTTTAAAATTACTACCATACTTAATAATTTGGTAATAACAAATGATTCATGCTATTGTTTATTTAAGTTGAGTTTTGCATATTGGCATCAAATGTTATCGACGCTCCGTCGAATGGCATCTTTTAGTGCCACCAAAGTGGACTAAGGGAGGACAGGTCTGATGATTGTAAGAGCCACTTAAACTTACAATCGCGATTAATCAATTGTTATTTGTGCATGTGTGTGAAAGTGTTCAATCGGAGCGTCTTAACTTTACGTGCAGAGTGGTGAACGGAATCAAAATTTTTCATTAATATAACGGCAGGTAAAATATATTTCTTCCCTTGTATTCAGGTACAACATGGCCACGTAAAAGCATAACATGCGGTTCTGCAGTAATTCAGTACAGGATAAAGTATTCAGCTGCATGCAAAACAAATCTTTCCAAAAAAAAGGGGGGGGGTTCAGGATCAAAGACGCAGTTAAACCCTAGTAAACATTCCCATGAGGAAAATGCAATAGCGTGGTCAGGTACACAAAAGGTTATCTCCCAGAAATGACTGCTTAGGGCACTGACGTCATCATGCAATGATAAATGGGCTTCTTCCGTTATACGAAGTTTAGCGACCATTGTGAACCAACTTCCATTTGTGCTAGCATCCTTGTAGCACAGTTCTGCCTTTCATCTATATCTGCTCGTAATAGGTGGTGAAGTATATTTATACTGTATGGATGCAGCTCCAAAATTCCTTGCAGAATACATCGAATAGACGATTCCAGAATCTCTGTTGTTCTCGCATCTTCACAAGCATTGTTATTCCCCGTTCACATTTCGGATATCAATTCTTCCATGGCACATTTTGCAACATTGATGAGATCCGTGCTCAAAGCTGGACTAACATTTCGTAGCCGATCTTTCAAACTTCCCGTTTACTCAGAACATTGAATTCAATATCTCATCCTCTCAAATCATTTTTATTTTTCACCATCAGCCATTTCTCTGTGCGAAACATTAGCAATGCAATAGTTGTGGATTTACTATTATTGTAGAAAACGGTTGACGGTTGTTCTGGTAACAATAAGCTGCCAGGATTGAATGATGAATCCATTTCCATCCAGGTGTTTTATTATTAGCTTGATTTGTATAAGACATCTCAATATGACGTGAGAGTATCCTCTTTCTGTAACTTTGGAATAATTTTTTTATACGTAGAAAAAAACTCAATGCCAGTCTCATCATATTCAAGAAAATAGAATTTTTTTTCGAGCATTACTTCTATTTTAAATTTGTGAAGTTCGCACAAATTAATGATACGTCCTATATATATACCTATATTTAAAATTGCTAATAAATTTGTGAAGAGTAAAAAAGATGTACTTTTTTTATTTTTACAAGAATAATGTGAAATGTGAACATCACATATATTTAATTAAATGACATAGATTTCACAGAAATGTAGAAAATAAAAACTACTTCAAAGAAGATCTACTGCAAGATTCTAAAATAAGAAGGCATTGACCATAAAAATTCATTTATGCTTGTTAGGAAAGACTTTTATTCAGTTCTAATACCTTTTCCTAAATGCATAGATAAAGCTACATTTGAAAAGAAGAATTTAAAAACTACTTTTCTGATTCAGATTTTTCACCATGTCATGTTCCAAGGAAAAAAACAACCTGAAAAGACTTTTTGGTATTGTATTAAATTTCCTTCGTATAAGAAAGGATTATCGAAAAGAGATATTTCCAGGACAACGCTCAAAAACTTTTTGTGAGAACCAAAGGAAAAAAGAAGATAGTGGAACAAAACGAAAAGAACTCAGAAAAGAGATTGCAGATTGGAAATACTTTCTTGGACGATTGAGAAGTGACCTTTTGATACCCACAAGTATATACAAAAGTATTATTCAATTCTTTTGTAAAGATAGGAATTTGTGCTTTAACTTATTAAATACGGCGTTTTTATTGAGGGCAGTTGTCATTTCATTTCAGTATCTTACATATTACACTCATGTGTGTATATATATATGGGTGTAAAACTTTCCACATGTTCTCTCGTAAACAAGATAACTGCAGCAATTTCATTTGAATTTTAACCGGCTTAGAATGTATTATTAGAAATATAGCCGTAAATCATCTAGCTTCAAAGGGGGTGGAAATGGGGTGCTTAAAATTCATTTCGCTGTAATTTCCTTAATATTGAAGACAGAAACATAAATCAAATTAGCGCCTCACTAAGACGAACAGGTTTTGTTTTAAAGTTTTTAGATAACTGCAATATCTTAGAAGTTAGAGGTTAAAACATGATTTTCAAGTTCTAATTTTGCCTGAAATTAAAATTATTAAATATTAGCGTAGATGAAAAAGAATATATTTGCTTTCCATTTTGCCAAGAGGATTTTTTTCCGTCGTTGTTGCTTTGTTTAGCTTTCAGTAGCCACTCATTATTTAGCCCACAACCATAAGTCTTAGATAATGAGATATTGGTCATAATTATATCGAATATTTTGAAGTCTAATACATAAAAAAAAGAAAATTAAGTTCAAAATATTCTATAGAATGCTCAATATAGCTTTCGTAACTATTGCTTATAGTTGCCATCATCAAAAATATTATATTTTTTTGACATGAAATTTTATCTCTATAGAGCTAACCAACTTTTGGATTGGTTAAGAATCTTATTATTTTTAAAATTTTAAGAAGATTTTAATTTCCAAACACTAAAATTGAATAGAAATGAAATAAGTTGTTCCAGATAAAGGCTTAGTTATCTAGGGTAACCAATATGCAATTGTACTTTTTTGGTTTCGTTCGGAAAATCCAAAAATAATTAAAAATGAAGAATTTTTCGATTTTGATTATGTAGTCATACATAAGTCAAGAAATGAGCGTTAGAAAAACGGAAATACATAATAAAGTTTAGGCATTTTGTAAAATGTATTGAATCTTCATATTCTTAAATAAACGCAGAAATAAAATAAATAAAAAAAAAATAGAAAAAAAAATTGAAGAAATGTTTGAAAGTATAAAAATTACAAATCAAAATTCTTCTCCTTTTCACATTATAGTTTTAAGAATGGTTTTTTTACATTAATTCATAAGGTATTATTTCCAAGGTAAGGAACCAATTTTCTCAAAAAGGTTTACTTGATGTACAATTACACATTACATAAATATATTTCAATACGTTTCAATGAAATGGCTAAATTAGAGTAACAGGGAGTTTAAAAAATATCCATTAGCTGCACAAATTTATTAAAATAAGTGAGAAATCAACTCAAAACGAGTAGCAGTGTATTCTATACTCATACAAAATACCACGTTTTGTGTTTACTTAGCCAATTACGGTTTCGAATTCTTGTATTGACTTATGCACGGAATGATAGATGGTTATATCTATTTGTCGATTCTGCCAAAATTTGTTGGATATTTATAATCTTGGTGTAGCCCATGTATGAAATTTCATTTCTTTAGCTTTTTTTTCGTTTAAGAAACATTGCATTTACAAACAAACAAGCAAAAATTATTTACTTATTCATGAGGAACTGACTCCTGCAAGTAATATAATTGAATATTTTTTCACAATTCTCTATAATATTTACAAGAAAACTATGAAACACCAATTTTTCAATTTGGAAATAAAAAATAAGAAGTAGAAAGCACGTGCGAGCAACTCATGTAACAATTTAATTTTTTCTTCTTTAAAATCTTCTGTTGCTTTCTTCTTCTGCTTATTTTTCTTACGTAAATATGGAAAAAATGTGAATATGTTTGTTTCCCGTTAAATTGTCAATTAATAATATTTAATAATCACTGTACACGCAATATTTTAAACAATATGCTCATTAAAAATGAAATAAATTGGTGTAAGATTGTCTGTATAGAAGGCGAGTCAATATTTAATATTTATTATTAATTGTGTGGAGTTATGGATAATTGGAAGAGTCATTAATTCCCGGAATGAATTAAAATATGAAAAATAGTGTTAATTATCTAATAAAAATTCTATTTGAAAGAATTTCTCAATCGGTTTCTAAATTTCATTAGACGTTTTTTCAAATAAAAAGAAAATCAGGATTTAATTTTTGTTTTTAAATATATGTATGTATACATATATTTATATATAAGAAAACCTTAGACTATCCTTATTTTATTGTACAGTAATTTATGATTTTCTATTAAAGAAAGCTTGCTGTTTTTATATTCGTAAGGAGTTTTCATTAAAAATTTTATTTTGGGATTACATGCTAAATAGTAATTATATATATGTAAATATATATAAATAATTTCTTTTAATGACTGTAGTTGATAATTTAAATAAATAATATTTTACATAATAATGCAATTTGACCTGTTCTTGCTTCTCGGATATTAAATGTTAATAAGAAAGGGCCCTTCAAACATTTTTTTTTAAATTTTGATTTTAGAGGTTCAAGGAAATTTAAACATTTTTCTCAATATCTTTGGCTTATAATATTACATTAAACAATTTTTATACAACTTTAAAAGCTAAAAAAAGCTTTCAGGTGATACTTTCATTGCCTTAATATTTTTAAATAAATTTTGAAAAATATTTCAAGTGCATTTTAAAATGGCACTTTTCAGAGTTTTAATGACTGATTTATTTTCAAACGCAAGCTTCTTGACTATATTAAATATAGATGTTTTTTATGCAATATTGTCACTGCTATATAATTAAGATCAATTAATAAATAAACTAACGAATGTGATTATTCTACAATTAAAAAGTTTTGATTTTAAAATACAGTGCATTAAATAAGTGAAGAATATATATATATATATATATATATTAAGAAATAATTTTCAATTTTTGGGGTTCTATGATCAGTAATATAGTATAGTAATATAATACAACAGAATAGAAACAATAATATAAAAGTTTAATAACATGAAACACTAGTATAAAAGTTTAATGATATAAAACACTAACATAAAAGTTTAAATCTATTAACAGTTATAAAATACAAACTTCTTAGAAAAATATTAAATCAAATGCCATTAGGAATTCAGCTGCTGCGAAAATTAAAATTAAGAAATTAGATATCCCCGTACAATCCTCACATTAAATCCGAGTGTGATAGTCAGTTAAGAATTAATATTACGTTATATTCTTCGTTGATCATTTATTTTGTGGCTACATGTCCATTATTTTCAAGATATCAAATTTTGTATAATGTTATCTCAAAGTATTTGCGCTTGATTTATGATTTAATTACTTTAATTACCTTAACCAAACCTAGTTAATTTTAAAATAAAATAATTCCAATTCTAATTTATATTTCTTCCAAAAATGCAAGTGTTGTAATTGAAAAAAGTATTAATATTCATTGTGAGGAAAATCTTAAATTGTAAAATAACTGTAAATAACGTTGTATTTTTAGATACAATTTTTTTAATGCGTAAGAAGTGCAAGAGAAAATTAATATCATTTAATTCATGATATTGTTTTCATGGATGCTATTTTAAGATTTTAGAGCTTATGAGGTAAATAAATTTTTCTTCCAGATCATGAAAACAATCATAGTCATCACTTTCCTGCTGTGCTTGACTATTGAAATTCATTCGAAAGTTCGTAAATACTTTGTTCTGTAAATGAAAAAAAAATCCTTCGATTCTGAAAAATTATTATTTTTAAGAATTAAACTATAATATAAAAGAAAAAAAATCACATTTATTTTTAATTACAATTTGAAAGATAAGTTAAAATTCTTCTAATCAAATACTGCAGAAGAATAAAAAAAAATCTATATATTATAATATTTTCCAACACATTTTATTATGAAATTTTATGAATATAATAGATGCCTTTGGCGCTCAGCTAGTTGGCTGAGTTTAGCAGTCATATTTCATTTCAGTTAAATCGTTTATATATAATTTCATATTAATGATACCGTCAATTCGTAAGATATTAAAACCAAGCAACTTTTTAAAGTTTAATTCATTGTATATATGGATTTTTGTAATGAAAACCAGTTCAATAACAGGTTTGTACTATTATATTTTTGGTTAATCTACTTTATAATTTCTGTGGTATTTTATATTCCCTTTATTATACATTTTGTAAATTAGAGCGAATTAAATAGAATCCTTCTTCTTTTACTTTCAATAATTAATGGAAATCGCTTCATTAAATGTTTGATATTAAATAATGAAATAGGTTTTAATCTCAGGGCAACAACGTGAATTTACGTATCGAAACTAGGCAAAAAATATTTTAAAAAAATAAATCTAAATTCTTTTTAAATACATTATGGAATAAAGTGTATTAAATAATATCATACAAATGATTTTAGTATTATATAGAAAGTAATTATCATTGGCATTATAGAATTTTTTTTAAACTTTAAAAAAATGTAAAAATTATATACGTGTTGCAATACTTTCTGAAGTTATGTTAGAAACGCGACGAAATTTCGCTTAATTTTTAATTAACTAATATTCTAATTGAAATTTCATAAGAACTTTATGCTAGTTAGGTAATTATAGTTCAAAATGTCTAGCCTATCGAGCACCGAAACACTCCTTGTTTGCTTATTGTCTGTACATAAAATGCCTCCTGAGATAGAATACATCAGAGCTTTATATATTGAACAAAAAATTAAATATCTCAATCATGGTTTCTAAAACTCCTCAATTCATAAAATAATTTTTCTGGATACTAGAAATTTTACACATCTTATAATAAAATTTAATTTCTAGTTTACAGAAGTTTGCCCGCCAATTTATCTGAGTTCTAGCAAAAAAATGGCCTGCCGAGATGGACGAATTATCGGTTGCTATTCCACGAGAGAATGTCCGAAATGGAAAAATTGTTGCTTATATACGTGTGCAACAAGGTGCACGGATCCCACATGCGATAGCGTCTTCGATTTAGATATGAACAAGACAGAGTGCGATATTTTAAGACGGGGAGATTTAGCCAAATCCATTTTAAGAAAATGAATTATGACATGAGTAATGTCATAAAAAAGCGTTCAGAAAATGTTTTTTTTTCAACCGAATTTGAAATTCTTTTTGATTTTGCTTTATTTATATTATTATACAGATGAATTGATGGGAGAGAAAATAAACTTATATAGTTTTTACCTGTTATATCTTGTATAACAGGTGTATTGATTATACCTGTTGTATTGATGTTATTTGACTTGTGTCTTTGCCTAAAAATAAACTTGTTTTACTTTTAGTGTATTTTTTCTTATTGATCAGTGCATTTAATTGATTTAAAATAAATTTGTTGCAAATATTAATAAAATAAAAATATCAATATATTTTTTATTATCATCTGCTTGCTATTAATATATTCGTGTAGGTACATATGATTTATTCGATTACTTATATATCCTCTTAGTAAACAGCTCTAAATAAATAGATAATGCATTTACTGAAACATGAAATAATTTATTTATTCAAAAATACAAGAATATGCAAATCAAAACATATAAACGACTATGTTGATTAAAGATATATAAAAGGACGTTATTTTTCTTGTGAATGTATTTTTTTCTGTTTTTCAATTTATTGATGTAATATCATAGCAAATATTTCCTTTTCATTCTTTAATTATTAAGAAAGATTCTCTAGTAATTAATAGCCTTTTATTAAGTCAAGCAAAGCATTATTATAGCTAATTAGCCAAACTGATTTAAATAAAATAAATATTTAAGGAGAATGCTGTAATTTTAAATGAATAGAACACAAATTGTTTCCCGAAGTTAATGACTTCGATAAAGATCAGTAACTTGAGCATAGAGATGTTAAAAAAAACTACAATCAAATAGTTTTCCTTAACATATTCAGCTGTAGCAAAGGTCATAAAGCTGTCTGATAAAACACATTTCGTTCCAAAAGCCTGAAGCAACCGTTCAGCAATAGGCCTGAAAAAGAAATTCTGCTGTAATACAAGGATGCGGCATTCGGCCTCGGGAAAGCTATTACAAGCAAACATATACGTCGTTCGCACCGAAGAAGACATTACTTGAGAATGGAAATGCGATAGCTTACATATAGTAGTATAAAATAATAATGCTTTATAAAATTACGCGAACCGTAGCTAAAAATATAAGGAAATTCGTATAATAAACATGGGCAAAAAAAAAAATGGAAGAAATTTCAAAGATAAACAATTGTTGATAGAAATACAAGGATAATATTACAAAAAAAAATTGCTATTGCAAATTTCAAGTTATCACGTGAGAACGTTGTTATTTCTTAAGTCATTGTTTGTCTTAATTATCTAAATTAATAAGCAAAAAGAAATTAAGAATCCGGTCTAAAGACTTTCTCAAGGGTCACCTTCAGGCATTGATTCAAACAAGGAATTTTTTTTTCTGTGAGGGGTCTGACTTTCGTCCAACAATGTTGACCCATCGTGACCCGAAAGTCCCCTGAAATTGAGGCCTTAGAGATAAACCAGTTTTCATAGAAATAAAACAATAAATTATAACTTTCAATTTACGCGGAAATTACAATAATATGATATAAACTATAAAAGAACATTCACAACCAAAAATCATTAGAACAAAAAGGAAAGAAATACCAGTAGCCGGTAAAACTTCTCCAAAAAATTTATCATGCCAAGTTAATATTGATGCTTCCCGCGTCCCTAGCTGCCTCTGCGTAAAGCAGCGCTTCGTCATTCTAAGTAATAAATAATAGGAGGGCCTCAGCGCCATCTATTGAGTTAGTTAACGTGTACCAGAAACCCTATTTTTAATTGTGAAAAAAGATTAGAAAGAATCCAAACCTTCTCTTATTAAAACTTCGATATTGCAAAAGTTTTGGGGAAATTCATAAGTAGTTAAGTTTTTAATGTGATTATTTGTTGCTTCAATATAAGAAAATTCGTTATTGCAATCTCTTTTAATCCTGTTAAATTGCGAAAAAATTAATTTTTTGAAAATTTTAAAGTTTAGATTAGAATGGTAATTACTAAGCTTAATTATTTTAAAGTTGAATTCATCCCTTTTATCTTAGATACCAACTAATGTTTTACCATTAGAAATTTCGATTTTTAAATCCAGATAGGCAGCTTTAAGTTGATTTTCGTTTGTTTCAGTTGGAATTAGATCTTTTGGGTAACAATTAGTAACAATATTAGTATTAACTAAGTTTAACAAAAGTTAATTATAATTAATATAATAAGATAATTATTTCGAATAAGTCTTTGCTGTTTAATAAATTGCCTCATATAAATATTAAAATAACATGATCCTTAAATGATAATTTGTTTAAAAATATAAGAGAAACAGCATATTTATTAAAAGCTTGAATTACATAATTATCGACAATAAGCACCTGTTTCGACTCAGATGTTCAAGAAATAACACAGCTCTTTTCTTGTTTCATTTTCAGATTTTATCTTTAGTGCATTATACTCAGCTTGGGTTTCAACAAACTGTTAAAAATTCTCCATCTTCCATCAGTTTCTGGAAATTTGTTTCATGCACAAAATAGCAACACATTTTTTTTTTCGCCAGAGCAGTCCGGATTAGTGCAACAACCAGTTTTGAATCCATTTAGGCATCCCATTCCATTTCCACAGCAGGACATCTGAGAAAGTTATCTTCTAAAATATAAAGATATAAATAACTTATTCAAAAAAAGGACAATAAGTTAAATGAAGACAGTTTAAAGACAAACAACTTTGGAACCCGTTTCCGAAATCATTGCTTCTTTTCTTAATTATACCTGATTCACAAGCATGCTGACGAACAAATTAAGCATAGCAATATATCTATACATTTTACTTAGCATATCTTTATAAAAACAATCGTTCCTCATCACTATAAGTCTCATTAATGGGTCATATAAGTTAATAACCTTCTGAATAATAATTTTGGAAATTTGAGAAAATGCAAAATTAATAATTATTTTAAAAATCAATTAAATAAGTCGATTACAATATAAAAAATATAGTAAACAATAATCAATTATAAAATAATAAACAGACGAAAATTGAAACTAATTGAAAACTACAAAGGAGGGAATAATATCTAAGAAATATGTTTGATTTAAGATTTAATATCATTTGAAAAAAATAATTCCGTAAGAGTAAAAAATTTTAAAACTTATATTTAAAATGATTTCTATTTGGATTACGAATGCTGTTTTTTCACCCTCTATCTTTCTGCTTTACTTCCAGAGAACAAATCATATTGAACTAAATTTTTATTTTATATTTAAGAGTCTGAAAACTAATTTTAGATTTCTTCTTATAAAATTACTGAAACCACAATTTCAGAATGATCTATAGTACTGATAAGAAGACGCAGAAAGAATCTTATTAATTCAGTGAATAGGGTTGGTGCATTTGACTATTGCAGTCAACGTTATACGATTTTAACAGCGTTACTTTTATGCAAATTTTAACGGAATTAGAATAATTTCTGCAAATCTCAATGTGACAGGAATGCGGAATACAGAATTTTGCATTGCTATTGTTGAAAGAAAGAATAGCTATACCGAAGTGATATGATTATTCAAAATTAATTCTTTTCAGAAAGAGATTTTAAGATTTTGATCTGGAAGAAAGGAACATTTTCATGCATTTAAACAAAATTTATTAAATGTGCACTTGAACACTAAATTGCACACCAAACTTTAATAACAAACCTCATTTGATATTGAACATCTTTAAAACATCTATGATCTCCTAGCTCTTAATATGGGTGATTTGCCTATTGACATTTCCTATGTCTGCCGTATGTACATGTCATGTCTGCCTGTACGAAAGATAATCATTTCTTCTTCCATTCTACTTTCGTGACGTCACAGCATATGAAGTTACGACAATTTAAATGCATTTTCTAACCATTCTATTCTTAGCATTAATATTCACAAAATGTCTTTTCTTACTAAATCGATGATGCTCTACATGTTTGCAAATCACTTTTCTTTCTTTATTTGTTATGTTTTTAAGAATGCTAACTCTGTAGTTTTCCTCCAGGTGGCACAGTTCCTATTCCCCCCTCCCCCCAGTAGCATAGTTATTTTACTATAACTCGACACCATTTTTATGACAACATCAGCAGCGAAGTTAAGTGAGTTTCAAGAGACTTTAATGGTCATATTATATTCATAGCCGAGAAAAAACAAACATAGTAATGCCTCATTCGCATATTCTTCTTAGTTTTTAATACATTACTTTAAGGATGTTAGTGCAGTTGATTAAAACTTATCAACATTTAGTCATAAATGATGTGAATTGTGTTAGAAATTTATAAATTAATACAAAACATATTTTATTTTAACTTACCTGTTGCCAGCTTATTTCTCACAACTGCAAGGAAAAGAAAACAAGTAGAAGCTTCATTTTATTGAATGCATATAATTATGAAATGCAATGCTAAATCTACACATGACATCAGATTTCCAGCATTCTTCCCCAAGTGACGAATAGTCCCCCAAGTCCTTTACCGCGTCCTTGAGTTTGCCATCCAAGTTGAAGCTCATACCTGTCAGATGTTTTTTCAGGACATCAAACACTTGAAAATCGCAGGGCGATGTGTCCGGGAAGTAGGGTGGATGTTCGAGCTGCTCCCACTTGAACTTGACCAGGAGACGTGTGAACTCGAATATATAATGGAATAGAACCACACCCTCCGTGAGTACCCCGGTCTTCAGTTCATGATTGATCTGCGTAATCTTCGTAATGTCTTACAGTACACATTGGAGTAAATGGTTCTTCTGTGCTCGAGGAATTCAACAAGTAGCGCAACTGGACGGCGCTGTTTATAAGAGCCTCTGCTCTCTCCCGTGCATGCTCCGATCTACGCCGAAGACTTTAATCGCATCCCTAGATGTCTCGTTTTCCCATAGAGGCATAAACAAATATGTTAACGGTTGCGTTGCTACGACGTTTCGTACCTTTTCATTTGAACACCCCTTGTATTGAAAATCTTTAAAATAATAACATTGTTATTCATTAAAAAAACTAACTTAATAACTTTTATAACTTACCATTTTACAACATAATTAATACTGGAAACAATGTGTTTTTTTAAAAATTTGTCTTTGACATATGAAGGATATTAGGGTTCATAAATCTTTGGTTTATAAATAAATATTATAATTATGCATAAAGGCTATTTCAATTGTATTTCTAGACTAGAGATGCCGTTTCTGTGGAATAATAAAGGAACAAATTTGTTACAAATAAATGTAAGTTCCTTTAAGAAAAATTGGGTCCCCATGGTTTTCTCCGCATAAAATAAAAAATCTATTGAAAATCGTGTAGTACAATTAGAAGACTTGGAGTTGCTTCTCTTTATGGAATAAAATAAAAAAAAATAGTATTTAATTCATTGATATAGGTATAACAACCACGAACTTACTTTTTATACATCCGACAATGACGAAATAAAATTTATTCTAAAACATCACCCTGATTTGACTTGGTGGAATAACATATAAATGGTTACTACATTCAACTGTATATGAAAATTTTATTTGTGTATTACTTCACATAAGATTTTATTTTATTTCATAATATTAAATTCATATGTGAGAGAAATCATACTGAAAATATCTCATGTAATTTTTGAATTCTTTTCTCAAAATTTTTTGAAATTCAAGAAATTTTAAAGAAAACTTTATAATCGACAAAAAGGGCATAATCCTTTTAAAACGAAGTAATTATAAAATTCTTTATATATTTGTTGAATAGTAAGAAATTTGAATGGATTTTCGTTTTAAAAAGAAGAAATGAGTTTTTATTCTAAAGAAATTTAATATACTTAATAAAATAATAATAAAATTATTCTTGTGATACACCGATATACCCTTACCATGTATAATTCTAACTATTCAAACTATATCAAAAAAATTCTTGTATTGAATAAACATTATGTAGTTTACCATAAATTGCTATATTTTGCTGAAATATCCTTAGGTGTGTTGTTAGATACATTATGTACTAAAGGTATAAAGTATTATGGCTTTGAAATATTATGCTTTCAAATAAAAATGTTTGTTTTTTAATCAGGCGAATATCAAAATTTAAATTTGAATTTAATACTCAGTTTAGTGTAGGAACTTCAGTTTATACTTCTATATACTTCAGTTTACTAGTAGGAAAAATGTTTGTTTTCTAATCAGGCGAATAACAAAATTTAAATTTGAATTTAATACTCAGTTTACTGTAGGAACTTCAGTTTATATTTCTATATACTTCAGTTTACTGGTAGGAAAACCAGATCTATTAAAGATACCATGTGTAAAGCTACTAAGCACAATGAACAATATTCACACTGCGTGAAACATACCTGTTCCTCACTTATCGTTTATATAAAAGGAAAGAATAAACTTAGATTTCACATTCCTCTTATGTTTATTGATTAAATTATGCCAACCTTTGTTAAAATTACTTTGTACAATTTATAAGCTGGACGACAGTATAATTTCAGTAGTAAAATAAACAAATCCAATTTCACTTTCAGAAAAAGTCTGATACAGATTTTAAAAATAATATTTCCTTAAATCATATTTATATGTTTAGAAAATAAATGAGAAATTCAAATCTATGAGACTTTTGATTTCCGTTTATTGAATTAGTTAATCCTTCAGGATAACCTCCTAATTATGAGAGAAATTAAATAAATAAAATACATATTACAGATTTTGCACAAATTTTTATTATGGAATAAATAATAAAATATATTAAATTTAAAAAAACTTATAAAGAGGTTTTCAGCATATTCTACCTGTTCCAGCCCACAGCTTTTAGGGGTATACCGAATTGCTACTTTCTTAGATTCTGTGATATTTAATTAGCCGAGAATTTAACATAATAGCGTTTCTGATTAGCACAGATTAGCAAAGCTTATTTCAAATATATATTTACCTTTCTTACTTTATTTTAAAGTTTTGCAATGTAGCAATTAAAATTAAGATGTCATATATTTATATTTTATCTTATTAAAAGAAATTGCCTTTTTCACCAGAGCAATAGACGAGCTATTCCAAATTTCGATAATTCATTTATTGCTCGATTTTGCAAAGCTTTTAAAAATATTTCAGAATAAATGTAGCTTGCTTTTTTCTTCTTTTCAATTAAACTCTTATTATTTTATACAGATACTGATTTTCGATTTTATTTATACTGCAAATTAGCAATTATATTTTAATATTCAGCACATGATTTTTATACGTCTGATTCTTCTTTTTCACTCTCTAAGGAACGAAATGATATTCAGTTTTCTGCACAATAAATTATTTGAATATAAAATACTCGGAGAAAACTTTGAACTTTATGTAATAATGAGAACAATGAATTCTTTCGAAAATAGAAGCAATATATAAAGAAAAATAGGGATACCCAATCCGATGTGTTTTCCATAGATATTAAAATTACGCTTAAATCCCATTTGGTATAGATGACATTTTCTATGTTCCATAGCAATAAATTTGTTACAGATAAATGTAAGTTCGCCTAAGGAATCATGGGTGTCACTATATTATCTCCAGTTAAGAAATTAAGCCAAATGAAGATCTGTTTTTAGAGTTAAGGAGTTTTAATGTGTGTCTAGTTATAACTTCACACAATGAAATAACGTTAACTTCAACAAAATAGTTGTAGAAATTCGTTAGATTTCTTTTCATAAGCTCGAAAATGACTAACAAAAAGGAATTTGAAAATAGCGCCTTATTAGTTTAGACACATTTCCGTATATTATATTACTATATTCAGATGCATATGAATTTTTTATTTCTCTATTTCTACAAAAATACTCCTTAAAATGGAATTATCTTTATGCCACCAGTAATTTTTAACGAAATGCATTGAAGAAACTAATATGTAAAAAAGATCCTCCAATTGTCGCATAAAATTACCCGAATTTTCGAAGAAATAATTGATATTCAATTTTTTTTTATAATTTAGATTTGGGGAATCAAAATTTTCTTATAAATCAATCATTAGAAAACATCTTATTTTGTTTCGAAACTGTGACGACTATCATATCATAGATTTTTTTGAGTTTATTGAAATTCATCATAAAAATTTCTTTGTTACAAAAATGCATTCTCTTAGGCATTGAGATTAATAATGCATTCTCTAATGCATATTTTTCAGCTTTTCAGATTTTCGAGGCATAATTTTTTAAGGTATAATTTACATTTTTATTTTTTACAAAAATTTTACTACTTAATATAATAAATACAATTGCTCTAAAGAAAGAGGCAGGTTCTGTATCCTTAATAACAAACATTATTTTTACGTTTTGTATTTTCTTGCCACTAAGAAATTTTATTTTCTATTAATTGTAGATAGTTCTCCAAATTTTAACGAAACTCCTTGTAAGATTTTTAACTTTTATTCTCGATTTTGTATAATTTTATTTTTATATGGGCAAACAAAACTAAAATATTAATGTAGTATTGTACTTACAAATTTTGTAATCGTTGCTGGCAGTAAGAATTAAAGATTTTTTTGTTTATTCAAATGACAAACTTCATGAGTAGAAATTAATCTTAATATTCTGTAATAAAATTCTATTGTAAAAAATGTTTTATTAGACAAATTTATTTAGCAAACAAAATTAAATGATTCTAACGAATAGCAATGTGAAAATAAGATTTTAATTCTCAATCTTCGCTTTAGAATTTATTTTCTTTAAATGCACGATTCAAAGAAAAAGAAGAAATATATATATATATATATATATATATATATATATATATATATATATATAGGCAAAAAGATTTATATTTATATATATAAAAAAACTTTTTAAAACTATGCGATATCCTACCGAACAGTTTTTGCATTATTTAAAACTGCATGATATTATAATTACATTAGTAAAATAATTAAAACCAGTTTCGCATTTAGAAAGCTTTTTATTAAAATAAGAAGGATCTTAAAACTATCTTATTTGTTTAAAAATAAATGAGAAATTTCAATTTCATGAAAATTTTAATTTTCTTTTATTGAATTGCATATTCTTTTACTACAAGCTTCTAAATTAATTAATTTATAGATGCATGAATGCATAAACAGATATTCAGTAAAATGAGCCTTCAGTAGCTTCTATCAGTATAACTTTCCTTTACGCTTTCCTTTAGTTCAGAGCATTTTTCAGGCGATACATGAAATTCTGTATCCACACCTAGACTCGGTGGAAGAGGACCGCCTGATATCGGTGGTCGACAGTGTGTTGAACATCGACCTATGCAACAAACATTTCCTCCATGACAGTCCGAGCTTGAGCAACAGCCCACATGATGCATTCCGCCGAGGCAATCAATTAAAGGCATGGGAGGGCACACACGTTCTAAAAATAGAAGTGATATATGTGGTTTTCAAATAAATTCTTGTAAGAAATATTGAAACAAAACAGTTTAGTGTTAAATGTTTTTCAAAACATACAACTTTGAACTCGTTTCCTCGTATTGCATTGAATTGATTATTGTTTTTACCTGATTCAAATGCATGTTGTCAACCGAATCGAACATTTTCATTAATGTTTTTCGGCATGATACTTAAGACGCGTCTTTATAAAGCACTTGACTTCACCAATCACAATATTTTTTATTGCGAATTTCAGCTGTTTATACAATAATATGTTATTAGATTAGATAATCTAATGCCAAAAACTAAGGAAATAATGGTGGAAAAATGTAATTTAATTAGGAAGAGAACATATAAGATAGGCTTTCGTTTTTTATCTGAGCCTGTATGAAGTTATAATTCGGCAAAAGAGGAGATTTCAAAGTTTTATTTTAAGATTTGCTAACGCTGATATAACGTACATGAATCATGTCTCGATTTTTCGTTTTGTTTGCACAGCACAACCGTTTTGTGTTAAATTTCTTCTCATATTGATGAAATCGGAAAAGGAACTTTAGAATTCTTTGTTTTGTAATATTAATAAAAAGTTTCGAAATCATATATAATATTTATCAAAATCAAATTCTAATATCATCAGTTTAGAATATGGTATAGTATACTTTACTTTTAAATTAAAATATTTATATAACGTTAGGAAAATTGACAGCCAATCAACCAGAGTATTGTTTCGACAAATACTTAGTATGTACTCTAAAATTAAGATATAATTAAATTTAAATATAAATTTTATGCAATTTTTTCGCCACTTTTCGCCAAGTTCTTATATGATCCTTCTCATGAAAAAAGAGAATAACATTCCGATCTTTGGGTTGGGTTGCATCAAAATTTGTTTTAATACTAAATTTCCGCTTTAATCACATCTCATGTGATCTTGTTGATTTTAAATTATATTACAAAGGATAATACTGTC
Source organism: Argiope bruennichi (assembly GCF_947563725.1). Lineage (NCBI taxonomy): Eukaryota > Metazoa > Arthropoda > Arachnida > Araneae > Araneidae > Argiope > Argiope bruennichi. The sequence continues at coordinate 66,168,800 of NC_079151.1, read as the reverse complement.
TAAAAAATAAAATAAATTTATGATTCTGAGTTACAAGCACGTGGTTCAATAAAATTCTTCTCATTTCCCAAATAAATCATTAAACAATTTTATTTTCAGCCTGACAAAAATTATTGCAGTAACCTTTTGTGGATATGATAAATTTCTGATAATTAAGTGATTTAAGCTCTTCAGCATTTGTTGTCTGATGCTTAATAAAGTGATTTAAGCTCTTTAGCATTTGTTGTCTGATGCTTAATTCAGTGATTTAAGCTCTTTAGCATTTGTTGTCTGATGCTTAATTCAGTGATTTAAGCTCTTTAGTATTTGTTGTCTGATGCTTAATTAGTGATTTAAGCTCTGTAGCATTTCTTGTCTGATGCTTAATATAAAATCAGATTTTTTAACTATTCGATTTTGATGGCATAAAAATATATTTTGCTATTGAAGATGAGATCCATTAATTAACTTTGTAAATGGAAAATAATCAAAATTCCGAAAAGATTTATCCTATGCTAAAAATGAGCTTGCGCTTATATATATATATATATATATATATATATATATATATATATAATTTAATAAATATTTAATTCTTTACAACTCACCTTTTGCCTGTACAGTTCCCACAACTGCGAGGAAAAGGAAAACAAGTAGAAGCTTCATGATCTAGAATGTATATAATTATGAAATGTAATGAAAAATTGATTGGCAATATCAGATTTTCCGCATTTTTGCAGATTGAAGATGAACAACCCCCAAATAAAGTTAGAATAAATATTGTCATGTTGCCAAAAGTACTAATAAATTTGTAGTAATATGCAGTGTAAAAATTACAAGCTTTCATGGAATTTGTTAGTGAGAATAATTCACACAAAGTCAAATTACATTTATCTTGGATTTGTGAGTAGATTTACATTTTAATGCACATAAAAGTCTTTCGAAATTTATCAGTACAATATGAATTTCAACAAATGAGCCGTTAAAAAATTTCTGTACATCTCATTATAAAATAAAAGTGAGGTGCAGAATTTTCATTGTTATTGTTGAAACGAGGAATAGATTTATGAAATTAATAAGATGGTTCAATTATCTATTTATGCATTCTTACAAACTATGTGAGTAGAGTTTTGAATTAAACACAAGTAAAATTCATCAGTACCATATGAATTTCAACAAATGAGCTGTTAAAAAATTCCTGTACATCTCATTGTGAAATCTAAATGAGATATATAATTTTTCATTGTTATTTTTGAAACAAGGAATAGTTTTATCAACGTGATATGATTGTTAAAAATTAATTATCTTCAATAAAAGATTTTAAGATTCAGAATTTTAAGAACGAAATATTTCCGAGTATTTTTTTTTTAAAAAAAACATATTACATGCTTTCTTAAATAATTGAATAAGCATTTTTCTTAAATAAAAATAATTAATGTTAATATTTTGAATTCAAGGCGATACTCAACTAGATATCAGATTTCAGGTAATGAATAATTATTTGCTATTTTAACTGAGACTGATGAAATCAGCCGTGTAATAAAATATGTCCACACACCCTTCTAATTTCATGTACAGTTCTAGATATGAATAATTATTTTCGAAAAGTTCTCTTTCCTTTATAAATGGAGAAACGTCTGCTGAGTTTTATGCATTTAGATGAATATTGGGACATGATCATATTTTAATATCAGAAGCAAATAGGATACAATAATCAAATTTGGGACGGATTTGCACTTAAAAGTAAAGCAGCTTTCTATAGAAAGCTGTTGTTTGTTGGTAGAAAACGCACAGGGATCATTCTGAAATTGTTCAGTCTACCTACTTATTTATTTCTTGAATTACATGTGACCTTTTTTATTGCTGATGTTACAACGGTGACATATTTTGAATTGTTCTTTAAGATTCTTTAATGACTCCAATTCATCATATTTCATCGAAAATTGAAAATCACAAACTTATTGATATTCCAGGTGCATGAAATTCTTTAAAAAGTCCCTAAATTTGTTTAAGTGTGAAAATCATAGAACTATTTAGGGATGGCACAAATGCATAATAACTGTTTTTTAATTTCGTAGAAATTTTTATGAAAGCTTTCTAAGTTATGGCGTATCTAAAACAATATAAATCTGTAAAAAAGCCTTGCGATTTTCATAGAAGGAAGTCAAAAAATGAACCGACAATAGATACACAATTAAAATCACGCGTGATTTTGAAAAAAGAACCTGCAGAAATTTATGAAATATTAGAATCGGTTTCGGGAGAAGACTGAAGAAAAGAAAACTTGCTTTTATGAACTGCATTCAATAGTTCAGTGCTTTTTGAGAAGACAGCAAATGTGTTATATAATAAGAGAAAATAATTATCTCTATTGTTTATATCAAGTTTTATCATCGGCATTTTCTTTACGTTTTTAGTATCAGGAACTAATAATAAGGATGAAATATATTTCATAAAATTATCTATTTATACATTTTTATAAAATATTTCAGAATATTTCCTGAGAATGAATCATTTTCAAGTCATGAATCACCAGTAATGACTGTTAGTAAGAGATAGATCGATAGAGATAGACTAATTTATCAGGTATACTCTCTCTGCAATGTAATTTTACTGGCATTACAAAATAGCCCCAGTACAATAACTAAATGATAATGCGGAAACAAACGAGTTGGTACGTATAATTTTTATCTATTAAAATTATTTTTGTAAATACTTAAAATTACGAAAAAGAGTATATACCAAAAAGAGTCAAATATATTTGATACAAACTTTTTCACAAAGACGGTTCTTCTTAGATAAGTCTCAGAACGATTTGATATGACAATTTAGGAAAGAAGTCGAATTTATAGGAAACTTTAGGGCAGAAAATTCAAAGAAATTTTATTTGAACGTTAACGCAAAAATTTATTTGCATTGCTTTATTTTCAATAAAAATGATTTAGTAATTAACATGCAAATTCTCTCAACAATTATTCAACTTTCCTCTTTCCAAGAAAGACAAATATACGTTTCATTATGCAAGATCCTGTAATGAAAAGTACACAGCAGATAACTTCATTACTCTATATTTAGTCCCTTAATCGCCTTTCACGTCACACGTAAAATTGAAACACTTCTCAGGGAAATATAGTTTTGAAAATATATTTTCAAATACAGAATATATATATATATATATATATATATATATATATATATATATATATATATATATATATATATATATATATATCAACCAAGACGTTTCAAATCTAATTGATACATACCTCTTCAAAAAGGCTGTTCTTCTTAGACGAGTCTCAGAAGGAATTGATATGACAATTCAGAAAAAAAGTCACATTTATATGACATTTTTGAGCTAAAAATTCTATTTCAACGTTATTTTTAGCAAAAATGCTAATTAGTTTTTGATTTAAATGAATATGATTCAACAAACAACATGTAAATTTGCTCGACAATCATTTATCTACCCGCTTTCCAAGAAAGACAAATATACGTTTCATTATGCAAGATCCTGTAATGAAAAGTACACAGCAGATAACTTAATTACTCTATATTTAGTCCCTTAATCGCCTTTCACGTCACACGTAAAATTGAAACACTTCTCAGGGAAATATAGTTTTGAAAATATATTTTCAAATACAGAAATATATATATATATATATATATATATATATATATATATATATATATATATATATATATATATCAACCAAGACGTTTCAAATCTAATTGATACATACCTCTTCAAAAAGGCTGTTCTTCTTAGACGAGTCTCGGAAGGAATTGATATGACAATTCAGAAAAAAAGTCAGATTTATTGAAATTTTTGAGCTAAAACTTCTATTTCAACGTTATTTTTAGCAAAAATGCTAATGTGTTTTTGATTTTGCCTAATTTTAAATGAATATGATTCAACAAACAACATATAAATTTGCTCGACAATCATTTATCTTCCCGCTTTCCAAGAAAGACAAATATACGTTCCTTCATGCAAGATCCTGTACTGAAAAGTACACAGTAGATAACTTCATTACTCTATATTTAGTCCCATATCGCCTTTCACGTCACATGTAATTCCACGTTTCTATGCGTATGAAAATCATTCTCATTTTTACACATATAAATTATGCTTGAAATAGTACTTTGTTTCGCTTATTATAACTTCTGAATTATCGTTAAACAATTATATCTATGGAAAAAACGTTTATATATCCCTTTTTGTGTCATTGGAGTTTTTAAGTTGTTAATATAATTAATTTAGGGATTTAATTGTGTTTTCTTATGAATTATAAATACATTTTGGATTGACAAAGTTATTTTTTATTATTGAATATTTATGGCTGGTCTTACAATATGAATGTTTTAATTTGCTTACTTTTAAAAAGTGCTTTAACAAATTCTTTATCTATCGTAGATTATGCGGCCAGTTTTTATCACTTTCATATTTTCATTTACTCTTTTAAGAATCTGCATATGTTTCTGAAAGTCATCATTGGATTCATAAGAAATCCTTTCAAGAATCTGCCTGAGAAATATTCATTTTAAAAAAATAAATAAGGATAAAGGCAATTGAAAAGTTTTTTTTTATAAAAATGTGAAAAATTTTAATTAATATAAGTAAAAATTATTCTCTTTAAATCAACAATATCTTAATAAAATAACTGAAAGAATTGAGAATATTTAAATGAATATAGAAATAAATATTTTACCCATTCTGAAACATTCAGTGTTTGCCATTATTTTATGGAATTTCAATTACTTTTTTATTATTTATTAATACAAGGATGCTCACAAAGCAATTTTGCCTTCTATATCAATAATTGGAAATCATACGATCTTCTAATCTGGCTCATTATGGATTCTTAATTTTCGTAATGTCCTAATGAATTCATTCTTCTAAATTTCGTCTGTGTAATAATGTCTGTGTTAATAATACCAGTTTATGTTTCTGCTTATATCCATATTATTGCAGTATGTCCTTGTTGCTATTTGAATACGAAATTCATTCCAATATAAACTATTAAGATTCACGTTTTCAATTATTTTAGATTCACAGAATGAAGAAAAACAAGATAATAAATTTTTTTTCATTATAAAGCATTCGGGTAAGACATTTTTCTATACAGACAAAAAAAAGAAAAAAAAGAGAGAGAGTCTCCTCTGAAGGAGAATTTTGTATCCATATCAAAGATTGCGGCACGGTTCGTTTTCGTCGTAACAAATGGAAATGTTTGGCCCTGCTATTTCTCGAGCACAAATAAAAATAAATGTATCCTTCATTTGTCGAAATAAGGTACAAGTTAGCCATAATTGTCCTACATGAAATATATTAAATATTTTGACCTACCTTTTTTCTTCCATCATTCTGCTTCTGTCTATAAACAGACGACAATTTTCACTTTGCTTTCTTTTTCATGTGACACATTTCTTCGAACAGTTTTCTTGTTTAAAATTTTTGATGCGTGATATTTTAGGTATGATTTTTCTACACATAGAAATACTTTTATTCGAAACATATATAATAAGTAAAAAATAAATTTATTACAAAATTCGTATTGTCATCACAAATTAATTTTTATTTTTGTAGAATGAATACAACATAAAATTTATGATCAACATGAATAATTTTTTTTTGCTTTATTAAGCTGAATTTTTTAAATTTAAGAATAATTCATTAATTGCGGAATTTTTCTGTAAATTTTTAGCCGAAATTCTCCATATTCAAATTTTTAGACATGCTCACTGACTGCTTTATTCTTTTTAAGTTGTGATGAACTTGTTGCCATTATATTTTTATTTTGAAATATGTATTTAAAAATGTTGGTAGAGAGTAAATAAATTGCATGGACGAAAAGGCAGTAAGGACATCTAGTTATTTTAAATGATAACAATACTGGGTCAGTTTATTGAAATTTTTATACATGCTCCAATACAAATGATTAAATATTCAAATATAAACGAAAAAGAAATAAAACACTGCTTTCATAAGCATTGAAAACAATTAATATATCAATGGTATTGATAAATTAACAAATGCGATAAAATATGAAGATTGTTTCTTATCGAAAATTTATCTTCATGTACTGATACCTTAACAGGCAAAAATGTAAAAAAAAGATATACGGTGACTTAACGGAATAAGCAATGTTATAAAATTGCGTGTTTTATAAAGTGATATAAATTATTCTAGATATTCCTATTCTTGAAGCACTTTTTTTGAAAAATCTGTTTGATTCTCTCTAAAATCGTTTTGATTTATTTTTTTCCTTGTTCCTAGTTAAATTATTGTTATTATTGTTTTACAAATTACTTTATTTTAATCCATTCTTTCTGCAGCTGACTGTCTTTCTAATTCCTTGGACAAATCAAATATATAAAATATATATTAGAAATTATGCACCTATTTTTCTTTTAATAAATAATAAAATATGTTAAATTAAAAAAAAATCTTGTAAAAAGTTTCAAACATATTCATACTTTTTCAACGCAAAACAATTCGGGACATACCGAACTGCTTCTATCTAGATAGTGTGGTATTTATCGGCAGAGAATTTAACATAGTTACGTTCCTAATACAAATCAGCAACAAAATCGGCAAAAACTTGTTCGCAATGCCTTTACCTTTATTTTTACGTGTTTTTGTTATAATTTTGGCAATGTAGCATCTATGTTTCAGATGTAATATATTTATTTTTTATCTCAAGAAAATAACTTTCCTTTTTCGTCTGAGCAATAGACTTTTGTTTCCATATTTCGAAATTTCCTTTATTGTACGATTTTTTAAAACATTTAAAAATTATTTCAGAATAAATTCGGTATGTGTTTTTCCTACTCTTTTTTTCCTATTCGCTTTCGTACTCAGACTCTATTTTTTACTCCTCAGATTCTTCTTTTTTCTTCTATACTGTTCACAAAAGAATGAAGTTTGTTTAGCATGATGAATTTTTGGATATATAAAAATCACTTAAAGTTTCATATTTTATTCATATGGAACTTTAAGTTTATTGGCAACAATGTGATTTTTTTTCTCAAATACATGCATGACATATAAAGGAAGAACGGAACTCCAAATTCGATGAATTTTCCATAGATAATATAGACACTCTGAAATGCCATTTAAAGAGGTGGTTATAATTCTAGAGATGATCTGCCATTTTCTGTGTTCTACAGTAACAAATTTGCTGCAAATGAATGTAAGTTTGTTTTAAAATAACCTGGGGGTAAGTACTACGTGGGTTTCTCATTTAACACATTTAGCCTGTTAAAGATATTGTGGTAGAGTTAATTTAATACAATGGTAGAGTTAACTTATTACAATGTCATAACTTAATACAATGAAATATGCCTACTTTAATAAGATGGGTGTGGAAATCATGAGATTTATTTTTATAAGCTTTATTATAATGGATAAATAAAGGAATTTCAAAATAGTAGCTTTGTTGTCTATATATAATGTCATATAATAAAGTACTATTTTCAGATGCCTATGGAATTTTTTCTCTATTTTATCAAAAATATTCTTCAAAATGTTCATATTCTTCAAATTACCCTTACACCACATATATTTTTTTGTAGAAATGTATTAATAAAAACTAATATGTGAAAAGAATTTCCGCTTATCTCGTAGTATTAACCCAGAGTTCTGAGAAAAGCATATTTAATTTCCTCCTTCATGTATTGTGAATATAGCATATTTTTTCTTAGTAATCAATAATTAGAAAACTTTTTTAGAAAAACGCATTCTCTAATATCAATTTTCTAGCTGAGGTCGTAAAATTCAATTCAAAAATTTTCTCGGTTATAATATCAGTTTCTCTATGCCACTCTGATTAATGTAATCTCAGATTTTCAGAGTGAAGATTCTATTTATCATTATTTTTACTAACTTTGATAGGACGTGATATAGGGGCTACATTCTGACTAAGGAGCTATCATCTGTATCCGTAATGGGAAAATAATTTTAAACATATTGTCTTTTTAGTATTTATTTATTTGGTGTTTTATCTTTACTTCATTGTTCATATTATTCCAAATTTTTAATCTAAATCTTTAGAATTTACTTCACATTTTATTCTCTTTTCTGCATAATTTTTATATCTGAGCTAATAAAATAAATAAGAGAGCATTTTTGCAATTGTTATAACCATTGCTTTGATAATAATATTTATCATTATATCTTGTTTATTTGAAATATAAACACCTTGAATAAAAATGAATTTAAATATTGTAAATATATGGAATGCAGCGAATTTAATTTATTTTGCATTTGTCTGAATATATATGAAATTTCATCGCTGCTCTTAGATGTTTCATTATCAATCGTTGATATTTTCGGAATTCCTTTGGTTTCATATCCTACCATCATCAACAGAAAGGAAGATGAATTCATAAGTTCTAACATTATTGCGCATTGTCTATGGTGATTTCTATAAACTTTAAGATCCTTTAGCATAAAAACGCAACATTTTGAAAAAGGAAATCAAAGTGAACTTCTTCCGCTGTAGCAATGTTTCGCTCACTCGCAAATCTCACAGCGAAATAATAGATATTTCAAATATAATTACTTGAAGCCTATTCCCATTGTTACATATCAAACTCACTAAATAATTGTGGAAAGTCTGAAAAAATTGCAGAAGACAGATCAGTAATATATATTTCTAGGATAAAGGATTTTGCTTCGTTCATAAAACAATCAAACCGGAAACCTATCTGATCATTCCTTGAAAGATTTGTTTCGCTTTCATAAATATGGTCGGTATCAAATATGATCAATATTTTATGATATACCATAACTTTGAAGTGATTGTGCTTATGCTAATTTCTTTGTCTTTATTCAACCTTCTGAACTGAAAACAAAATAGTTTGTAAATTTAGTATTTATTCGTAACACCATTATTGCTAAAGAGAAGTGTTTTGAGCCAGTGGGCCCGATTTGCGTGTAATCAAGATCAAGATTGCGATAAAAAGGTATACACAAGATTTAACATTAAATTAGCAAGATAAGCTAACATTAAATTTGAAATACATAAAATTTAACAATAAATGTTGCAACAATAATTTCATTTACGAAAGCAATACAAATTTAATCATTTTCCTGTTTTAGAACCTCATGTTCAAGTCTTTTTTACGGCTTATATCTCTACATTTAGGTTTTTAATATTTTTTTTTCAATTTTTTTTTGTTAGTTTTGAAATATATGGTGAGAATATTTTCTTATGTTCTTGGAATATTCATTCATTTTTCTGTATTTCAGTTTTTGATGAAATTCAATTTTTTTTTATTTCATAAACAACATAAAATTTTGTGTTAACGCTAAAAAAAAAAAAAAAAAAAAAAAAATTGTGTAAATCTATTGACGAAAGTTTTTTTTGACATTAATATTTTTATATCCACCCTTATATTTCTTTTTCTTTTCGTTTTGATTTGCCTTCACTTGCAATTTAATATACTGTATTTTATAATTTTAGCACTTTAAACCGATATTTGTATCCCTAGGGGTCAAATCTTGTGGCTTGAGATTACCAACGTTCCTTATTTGTGAATTTAAATTTACGAGGCAGCTTTCAATTATAATTTTGCTTATTCATTGCCATGTAGATCGCATATAAGATACGTGGGAATTCTGATATTCGGATGATACTGTATCATTTTATTGTAAAAGTCTTTCTCTTGGTTTATATTAATAAATTCATATAAATACTGCAAATATCTCATATAATGTTTGAGTAAATGTTGTCCAAAAATTTTGAAATCCAACAATTTGTAAAGGCATTTATGTAATAAAAATCATAATAATTTTTTTTAAAAAGTAATTATTAATTTATTTGAATATTTGTTGAATAATAAATCAGAAAAATATTTAAATATAATTTGACTATAGATTTTTAATGAAAAAAAAATTATTTTGATGAAATTATTTAATAAAAAAAATTATTATAAAAAATTATTATTTATTATTATTTATGTTATTATTTTTAAGATTTTCAATACAAGGAGTGTTTCAAATGAAAAGGAGCGAAACGACGTAATAACGTAACGGTTATCATATTTGCCTGCGCCGCTATGGGAGAACAAGATATCTAGAGAAGCAATTGGAGTCTTCGGCGTAGATCGGAGCATGTGCGGGAGACAGCAGAGGATCTTCTAAAGAGCGCCGTCCAATTCGGCTATTTGTTGAATTCCTCGAGCACAGAAGAACCATTAACACCTATGTGTACTGTAAGACATTCCGAAGACTACGCAAGTCAATCATGAACTAAAGACCGTGGCTACTGGTTTAGGGTGTGGTTTTGTGCTCCATGATATCGCGCGTCCACACGTCTCCAGGGTCACATATGCGGAACTGGCCAAGTTCAAGTGGGAGCAGCTCGACCATCCATCCTACTGTCCGTACATGTCGCCCTGCAATTTTCATGTGTTTGGTTCCCTGAAAAAACATCTGAAAGGAAGCGCTTCAACATGAATGGCGAACTAAAGGATGCTGTGAAGGACTGGATCACAGTCAAAGGAATACTGGGAACAATAAATCCTTCGGCTCGTTAATCAATGGGATTGTTAGGCTCAGGCCCATGGTGTATACTTTGAATAAATGCTTCATTTATACCTATAGTATCGTTCCGTACTTTTTCATTTGAACACCCCTTGTATATTTAACAAAATCCTAAAATTATTCTTTGAAGACACTGATATTCTTCGCCCTATTTTTTAACTATTCGAAATATGTCAAAATAATCCTTGTATTAAATAATTTTAATTTAATTTATGGTATAAAAATTGCAACGTTTTGTTGAAATGCCCCTAAGACTGTTAGATGCATTATGTATATGTCTAAAAAAATATGGCTTTGAAATAATATTTTTCGAAATAAAAATGCCACTCTTTTCCACAGACGAATGTCGATATGTAAATCCGTGTTTAAATTTCAAACTTCACTTTAGATTTTATTTTTTTTAAATACCATAATTTAAAGAAAAGGTTTTAGTTTAGTTTAGATATATTAATGTCCCGTTTTAAAGGGTTATTTTGGGACGGATCTCGAAATTTTAAATCTCGGTCAACTGACGAGGACGACACCTGAGCTGGCACCCCCTTCTCCGCACCACAGAGCACTAGTGAGAGGTTGCTTGGCAATGTAGCATTTATGTTTCAGATGTAATATCTTTATTTTTTATCTCAAGAAAATAAGAGAATTATCTCAAGAAAATAAGAAGAATTTGGAGAATAAAAATATTGCTTGAATACAAAAGACATTCACTGTCTCAAATATAATCAGAGTTAATTATAAAAGGTAAAAAAAGCATGGGCGCCATTTATTCTTATTTTTTAAGTATTAGAAAATCGTGCAAGATATAAAATTTCGAAATGGAGGAAAAAAATATCTAATAGTCTGGTGAAAAAGGCAAGTTGTTTTCTGGATAAAAAATATAAATACATAGCATCTGAAATATAAATGTTACAAATCAAAAAATATAACATATACACTATCATATTAAAGTAATAAAGGTAAATACATTGGTAGCAGGCTATTGCTGATTTTGTTGCTGATTTATACTGATTTGTATTAGAAATGTAATTATGTTAAATTCTCAGCCCAATAAATATCACAGTCCTTAATTGCTTTGCGTTGAAAAAGTGGGAATATTCTCGAAAACGCATTACAAGATTTTTAAAAAAATTTAACATATTTTATCATTTATACATACTGTAGAAGCAAATAATCTCTAATATATATTTTATGCATATAATTTAATAAGGAATTGCGCTGACAGTCAGTGGCAAAAGAAATGGATTGAAATAAAGTAATTAGTAAACTATTAATGACAAAAATTTCAACAGAAGGTAGAAAAAAATATTCAAAAGTTTTTATACAAGATGATTTTGGAAACAATAAAAAAAAATCTTGTGATTAAATGTGTTTGAAGAATGAGAATATATTGGATTGATTCCATTAGTTTCCAAAACATGCAATTTTTTGAACATTGTATATTCCGTTATGTCAATGTATATCTCAATTTTTTAAATTTTTTTATATATTACGGACTCGGTATATGAAGATGAATTTTCGATCGACACTTATTTGTATGTGTGTTTTTTCACATTGGATAATTTATCAATAATATTGATAAATTCATGGATTTCAACGCTTATAAAAGCAGTGAATTATTTCTTCTTGGTTTCTATAGATTTGCTCAGAATTATTATTATTTGATAAAAAATTTTCTGCCTTTTCGTTCATGCAATTTATTTTCTCTTTAAAAACATGTTTGAGATTTTTTCCAAATATAAATAAATAAATAAGTAAATTAATGAACACAAACCTTTCTTCTAAACTCAAGAAGAATAAATCAGTCCGTAAGGGTCTTTTAAAATTTCAAAATGCCGAATTTCGAATAAGCATTCACAGGAGCGATTCATAAACAATGCATTATACTAAAATTTAAAAAAAAAAATACATTAATAAGTCAAAACATTTATCTATTCAAGACACGTTGATCAAAAATATTATGTTGTACACGTTTTACAAGAAGAAAATAATAATTTTTGAACATAATTTGGATTCTTTAAACTCTTTTTGTGTCACATATGATTCAAATTAAAAATTAACATTTTTTGATTTAGAGAAAGCCTAAACTAAATTAATAACATATAAAATATTTTAATAAATAAATTATTTTTCTAGGAATTGAATCACATGAAAATTAAAATAGAAAACATATTATCCATTATTTATACACAGAAAAAGAATGATGGAAGAAACAATGTTAATGAAAAAGTTTAAAATATTTGACATATTTCATGTATTGCATTCATAGATAACTTGTACCTTCTTTCGACAGATGAAGAATACAATCGAGTGTGTGCCTGCGGGATGAAAGAGATAAACAATTCAACTGGTTACACCTAGGGATTGCAATACCGGTATACCGGGATACCGAATACCGGTATTTTGAGCCATTTGTACAATTTTGTAATACCGGTATTCGCAAGTTTAAATACCGGTTTTTCGGTATTTACTAGAAATTTTTAAAATTTCTCCACTATATGCTCAAGTATCGCCAACATAGCAAAATAGTATACGTTTTTGTTTTTATGTCTCCCTAACGGGCGAAATTAATTAACTAATGAATGGCTTAATTAATTACTTAAATCTAAATTAGGGAAACATGGATTATCCCTGAAAGAAAATATTGTATCCTTAGCGACTGATGGAGCAACAATTATGAAAAAGTTGGAAAGTTGATTGGTGCAAATCAGCAGTTGTGCTATGCAGATGGAATTCAATTAGGATTAATAGATGTATTATACCAAAAAAATAAAGAACAGTAGAATCTAAATACTGTGGATATAGAAATTTCGGATTCCAACTTTGAAAAGAGTAAGAGTGAGAGTGATATTGACAATGAAGATAATGACAATGTAATTGTTGAAGAAGTTATTGCTAATGAGGATGAAATACTAACCTATCAAGAATTGCTTCCTATAATTTATAAAGTTCGAAAAATTGTTAAGATATTTAAACGTTCCCCTATAAAAAGGATATTTTACTAAAATATATACTGACTGAAAATAAAACAGAATATATGTTAATATTAGATTCTAAAAGGCGTTGGAATAGTTTACTCCTAATGATGGAACGATTTTTGAAACTGAGAAGTCTAATCCAAAAAGCAATCGACTTGAACCTGTAAATTAATTTTTCAGATAGTGAATTCGACTTAATATCCAGAATTACATCAGCTCTACTTCCAATAAAACTGACTATTGAGGCAATGTGTCGGAGAGATTCTAATTTATTAACAGCTAATACAACAATAAATTTCATGTTGCAGTCTCTGAAAGAACAGCACACATCACTATCTGAAGAATTATATATTACATTGAAAAATAGCACAGAAGAAAGGCATACCGAAAAAGAAAATGTCTTACGGTATTTATATAATTATAATGGTTTTAAAAATGAAAATGAAAAAGAAGTAAAGAAAATAACCTATTCAAATCTGATTAAGTTTAGAGTAAATTTTATTAAAATTTTTTACCCTCAGCCCTATCCACATTCAGAAGAATTCGGTTTAATTATCGAAGATATGATGTCATTACTGTCGATAGTGAAAAGGAATTGTCTCTTAAACAAAAATTAGAATTAGCGATAAATAAAAAAATTTAAACGAACCAAAATACAATACAGAAATCAGCTATATCCAAAACCATCTGACGAGATATCGATTTATTTGAAGATGAGGGATTTAGAGGTAAATACTTGGAAAACGTATATCGCTCATTGCTGACAGTACCACAAACTAGCGTTGATGCCGAAAGAGCGTTTTCGACAACTGGTAATTTTTACACAAAATTACTTTTCAGGCTTAATGACAGTACAATTGATGCATTATGTTTTTTAAGATCACATTTCAAAAAGTTGGAATAGTAAAAAGTAATAGTATCCCAGACTGAATAGTGATATTTACACTTTTTTGTGATTTAAATAAATAAGACGTTTCTTTACTTTTTTGTGATTATATACTGTTATAATTTATAAGTTAACAAAATAATTTTTTGTGATATTTACACTCTCTAACAAAACTGGCAAATAAAACAAAGAAACACCTGTGTTTTCTTTCTGTTTCTAAAATTTCTAATACCGGTATTAAAACCGGTATCCCGGTATTAAGATTTAAAAAATACCGAATACCGTTATTGAACTTTTGGTACTGTATTGCAATTCCTAGTTACACCGAAATGGACAACGCTGCAATCTTTGACATGGTTAGAAATCTCTTCAAAGTTTTTCCTTTGCCTTTATGAAATTAACAAAGGTCTTGAGTGGGTGTTGTGTAAATAATTATAACGTCCTTCAGATAGTCTTTGGATCAGAAAGCTCATATATGATCTTCTTTTTTTCATTCTATGAATCTAAAAGAGTTGTAAACAAGAATCTTATTTGTCTATATGAGAATGAATTACAAGAATAAACCACATCATAATCATAATGCAATAATATGAACTTGCGTAGAAAGAGTCATTTCTTATAAAGACACCAAAATTTTTCCGAGAAATTTTTGGGAGCACTAGAGAAAATTAGGAGGAATGAATTCACTAAGCCATAACGAAAATTGAGAAACCTTAATACGATCTTTATTACAAAGAATCATATGATTTCAAATTGTGGTTAAATAATGCAAGTGCGCTTTTCCATGCAAAAATGGAAAACACTGAATATTTCATAAAGTATAAAATAATAATTTCTATTTATTTATTTATTTATTCTCAGTTTCAGTTCTTTTATTAAGATATTGTAGATATGAAGAGAATAATTTTTTAGTTAATTAATTAATTTTTTTTCAAAATTACGAAAAACTTTTGCATTCACTTTACTATAAGTTAGTGTTTCAAAAAATAATTTCTCAGGTAGATTTTTACAAGGAATGAATTCAATCATGACATTCTCAGACAGGTGCAGATTCTTAAAAGAGTAAACGAGAATATGTAATAGTTCAAAAGTTGAAATTAGATTATTCTGAAAATTACCTCAAAAGCAGAAAAACCTACGGCGGATAAAAAATTCACAAAGGTACTGTTTCAGATTTAACAATTAATATTTTAAAATATTTCAAACCACCCTTTATTATTTTTTCCTAAAAATAACGTTCACTATTAGAAATATATTTATAAATAATGAAGAAAATAAATTAAATGCAAAAATAATAAAATCTGAAAATTTTCTTAGTCGGAGAAATGGAGATATATATGATTATTCTATAAATATAATTGTTTAAAAATAATTTAGAAAATAAAATATACTTAATGAGGTATAAAATAAGCAAAATTTAAGTGTGTAAAAATGAGAATGATTTCCAAACGGATAGAAACGCGGAATTACATGTGACATGAAAGGCGGTATGGGACTAAATATAGAGTAATGAAGTTATCTGCTGTGTACTTTTCATTACAGGATCTTGCATAAAGAAACGTATATTTGTCTTTCTTGGAAAGCGGGAAGTTGAATAATTGTTGAGCAGATGCAGAAGTTATTTACTAAAATATCTGCATTGAAAATTAAACAACCCTAATTAGCATTTTTACTAAGAATAACGTTCAATTAAAATTTCTTAGAATTTTCAGCCCTAAAGTTTGCTATAAATTCGACTTCTTTCCTAAATTGTCATATCAAATCGTTCTGAGACTTATCTAAGAAGAACCGTCTTTGTAAAAAGGTATGTATCAATTATATTTGACTCTTCTTGGTTAATTTATATATACAAAAGTAATAAAATCAGGTTAATACGAAAAATCAAATTAAACCAAATAAAAAATTAATAAGATCTGAAGACTTTTTCAAGGGCCAACCTCAGGCAGGATTCAAAAAAGGGATTTTTTTCTGTGAAGGAATACAAACAAGATAGTCTAATAAGGATTCCTCGTGACCCGAAAATGCCCTGAAATTAAGCCCAAGAGATATACCATTTTGAGTGATTAAATTCTTGGATATTTACTTCGAATATCTAAAATTACACAAAATTGTACATAACAATAATATATTTTTTCCTGTATCAGATAAAACAACTGTTTCAATAGCGTTTATTTATACTTCAACTTAAAAGAAAAAAATTTGTAATTATAATTACTATAGCAAAAATTTAGATAGTTACTGGAACAAAGAAAACTTTAAAGATTTTTTAGATATTGATACAGGTCATATTATTAGAGGTAATTTAAAAATTATTGAATTCAACTCTTTAAGAGAGTTAATGGAAAGAGCAAATAAATTTAGATTAAGAGAAAAAAATAAACCATAATAAAATTTTAATTTCTATTGGTAAAGATTTGGATATTTTTATTGCTAAATTATCTAAGGCGGAAAAAAGACCCACAAAGGCACTGTTTCAAATTTAACAATTAATAGTTTAAAAATATTCAAAGCAGAAAACCACCCTTTATAATTTTTTTCCTAAAAATAACGTCCACTATCAAAACTGTATTTATAAATAATAAAGAAAATGTAATGAAATGCAAAAAGAAATAAAAAAAAATTGAAACTTTACTTAGACAGAGAAATGGAGATATATATGATTTATCTATAAATATAATTGTTTAATAATAATTTAGAAAATAAAATATACGTAATGAGGTATAAAAAAAGCAAAATTTAAATATGTAAAAATGAGAATGATTTCCAAACGGAAAGAAACTCGAAATTACATGTGACATGAAACTAATATGAGCATGACATGTGGGACTAAATATAGAGTAATGTAGTTATCTGCTGTATACTTTTCATTACAGGATCTTGCATAAAGAAAAGTGTATTTGTCTTTATTGGAATCATGTTTTTTGTTAAATCATTTTCCTTTAAAATCAGGCAAAAAGAAAAACCTCTAATTAACATTTTTGCTAAAAGTAACGTTGAAATAGAATTTTTAGCTAACAAATTTCATATAAATTTGACTTTTTTTTTCTGAACTGTCATATCAATTCCTTCTGAGACTTGTGTAAGAAGAACAGTTTTTTTTAATCAATTATATTTGAAACGTCTTGCTTGATATATATAGTATATATATTTCTGTATTTCAAAATATATTTTCAAAACCATACTTCCCTGCGAAGTGTTTTAATTTTACATTGCTATTAATAATAAGTAGAGCTTTAATCATTAATGTAATCAGTTTCATTCATTAGTTAAGAACATTTGTGAGAAATAAATAAATCAAAAATACCCATATATCAAAATTCAGTAGCTGTCGCTACTGTAACTTAAACATTTGAGGAGAGGTTGAAAATTTCTATTCTTTTATTTTCATTTTCAAGAAATAGTAAGGAAATATTGTTTTTGTAAAGAAAATTTCTCTGTAGAAACATTTATTCATAAAATTATTTTTGTCTCTAATAGTAAGAAAAATTATCAAATAAAAATATTGAAAGATAAATTTATTTTGATATATTATAATCATTTTTTAAAATAAACAGAAATATTAATAAATATTATCAGATAGATAAACCACGTGTAAACTATCTCTACTCGGCCTTTCGCTTATATCTACTTGGTACTTCATTCAAGGAACTCAACTTTACACCCGTTTCCATCCACAAGACGAAATGACTGGCATCTACCAGATTTAGAAAAGTATAAAAATTATAAAAAAACATTCAAGAAATAACAGAAAGTAAATCATGATCAGAACTACTTTTAGTCAACGTGCCTCCAAGCGGATACGAACTTACAAACGGTTGCTTTCAGTTCAGAGCATTTTACAACTGAGCGATTCACTCCGCTTTTGTTTGAAAACAAGTTTCATTACAATACTTTGAAATATTCATAAAAATAATTTTTAAAGGATAAAAATGATAATTACAGGAAAACAATCTCACTAAAGTTCAGAAAGACACTAATTCTTTCAAACTCAAAGACGTATAAATTTATTAATTCCCATCATTCGTGATTTATCTTATAAATCTGTAAAGGGAGAGAATTCAATTCTCTAATATCAGTATTTATCAATGATTTAACTTATAAAATATCTTGGAATAAGTAGCAACAAAATGCATGCCATTTCTTCTTGTGTAGAGACATCCTTCGAAATCTCTGGGAATTTGGTTTATTACAAGCTATCTTGGAATAAGTAGCAACAAAATGCATGCCATTTCTTCTTGTGTAGAGACATCCTTCGAAATCTCTGGGAATTTGGTTTATTACAAGCTCCTTCGTCCCCGTATAATCATTCAGCTATTGCACCAGAGGAATTTTGTAATGGAAGTAAAATAAAATTGTAGAGTTCGTACAGCTGATGAATTGGAAGGGGTGCCTGGAACAGTGATTTATTTACTATCTATTTCTTGCAGACAGTCATTACTGGTAATTCATGACATTAAGAGGATTCTTTCTCGTGACACATTTTGAAATAATTTCAGAGAAATTATAAATATGTGATATTATCCGATTTATTTCATCTTCACAGTGAATACCTTATACTAAAGACTTTAAGGTCGATGACATTTCTTAAAATCAATAATTGAAGTAATAAATTGCTTTTGTTATATAACAGCTTCATTTGCTTCAAGCATGTTCTATTTTCTTTCTTCTCCCCAAACTGATTCTAATATTTGATGAATTTCTAAAGGCTCTGATTTTAAATTCAAACCTAAATTTATTGGTGTCAGATTAAACCAGCAAGTTGACTTGACATTTCAGACTGTTCATTGTATACTTTCTGATACCAACCCACATTTTGCTACAGAAAACTGCTTTATGTTTAAGTGTACATTCAACCTTAATAAGATTATTGTATCTTTTCTGTTTCTTTTGTTAAAATAACATCAGAAGACCCGAAAATTTATCTAAACGGATAATAATTTGTGTAAGTTTCTCGATTTAAAAAGGAAAAAGAACTTTCTGAACATAATCAAGATCATCTCATCAAAATCTCTGCCTAAAATAATAAGACTTTGTATACATCTTTTATTATACGCATGATGTCTTCAGTCTGAATCAAAATAACAAATGAATATTCATTAGGTGAAATTTGATATCCAGTTCTGTATACTTAACATTAGCAACAATTAAATTTATTTAAGAAATGTACCTTATAAATAACTTAAGGAAACACGTGAATGGTTTTGCTAAAATGTTCTGAAATATTTCATACTTTTAGATCTGCAATAAAGATAATAAATTTTGAACAATCATATCACATTGATGAAGCTATTCTTCGTTTCAGCAAAAACAATGAAAATTTGTATATCTCGCTTTTTTCAAATTGAGATTTAGGGAAATTATTCTAACAGTTAATTTGCTAAAATTCTTTAAGTACTAATGAATTTTGCGTGAATTTAATTGAAATTCTACTCTCAAAACCAAGATAAAAAAAAAGGTAATTTTATGTGAATTAATCTCATGGTTAAATTATATGCACCCATGAAATTTTTGCATTGAATATTTTTAGAAATATATCAATACTTTCAAAAAGCTGATGAACATGATTTTAATATTATCTTTCGGTTTTTCATCTTTACTTCGGACAAATACTGGAAATTTGATATCTTAAGTTTACCATTACATTTCATAATTATATGCATTCTAGATCATGAAGCTTCTACTTGTTTTAATCTTCCTCGCAGTTGTGGGAACTGCAACTGCACAAGCAAATGGTGAGTTGGAAAGAATCAAATATTTATTTTGTATTATGTTATAAAGTTTTTACACAATACTAATCATTAAAGACAAAAACAGTGAGAAGCAATAATCAATAGTATTAACATCTTTAAAATAATGCATTTAAAATTAAGAAGAATATGTGAATGAAATGTTGCTATGTGGCGTGTTTCTGGAAGGTGTATACACATGACAGCACAAGCTCGTATTAGCATAAGAATAATTTTTAGTGAATTTTAATTATTTTGTATTTCCAACTTTCAATATACGATATGATTCTCCATAGCAAACACAGATTATGAAGCCATCAAAATCGAATAATTTTGTAAAATAAAAGGTTTTATATTAAGCTCAGATAAGAACAGTTAAACGGCTGTAAATCACTTAAAGTTTTGTAAGCAATCATACTTTATCTCCCAAAACATTACTCTTAACGTTTTTTAGGTTGAAAACGATACTCTTAACGTTTTTTACGTTAAAAACGAAATTCATTAAAATATTATTTGCTAAATTTCAAAAATCCCTTAAAACAATTTAATATACTTAATGCTTGAAATGAATAACATAAACCTAGTTCATGTTTTTAGACTTTAATATCTTTTGTAATATAAATTAGGATTAGATTGTAAAAAAAATCAGCAAGATCGCATATGATGTTCTTAAAGTGGAAAAAATAATATTAAAAAAATTGTTGCATCCCAGCCCAAAAAACAAAACATTATGCTCTTTGTTCTTGAGCAGGTTGAATAATATCTCAGGAAAGGAATGAAACAAGTGCGTACAATTTATTCTTAACTTGACTTTAATTAATTACACATTTCACTAACATTATATATATTCTCTATATTAAAAGTAAAATATACTGTGCCACTCTCTGAATGGATGAAACTTACAATTAAGTTTTTGATAAATGCTATGAATTATTTCTTTTTTTAATATTTCAATGTGAAGAAATGAAAACACATTTTCATCTTTCATTAATATAAGATGAAATTTAGCACAAAACTTTAGTGCTGTAGAAACAAAACCGAAATTTGTAACGTGATTTATGCCCGTTATTTCAACATTAACATATCTTGAAATAAAAAAAAAAAAAATCGAACTTCCTTTCTTGTCGAATCATAATTTCGAGCAGGCTTAAATAAAAAAAAAAAAAAAAAACGAAAACATACCTTATATGCAATTTTACTATTTGAATTATTTACATTTTTCCATCATGATTTCTTTTGTTTTTCACACTAGATTATCTAATATGTTATTGTATGAGTTATTGTATAAATGTTTCAAAATTCGTAATAACTTGGATTGCGTCTGGAGCAGGTAAGTGTTTTATTAAGAGCCATGTAAAATATTCAACTAAGAATCATTAATGAAAATTGTCTATTCGGTTGACGACATGCATTTGTATCAGGTACAAATAATAAATAATTTAATGCATTTGAGAAAACTACTCTGAAGTTTTAGGTTTTTCTAAGACTTTTTGAATTTGAAATTAATTAATTCAGATGCCTATAATAAAAAAGTTTGCTATTCAATAAAACTAAATGCAATGTTTCATGAAGTTCAAATTTCTTATTTATTTTTAAACTAATAAGAATGTGTCAAAATCCGTCTTACTTTAATATTTGTATCAACAGTTTTCTAAATGTGAAACTTTTTTAAATTATTTTACAAATGTAATTATAATATTTTGAAGTTTAAAAATAATGCTAAAACTGTTTAGTAGGATATCACATCGTTTTATCACTGTTTTTATAGTACACATTCCACTATAGATCTTCACATCGAGAATCTGTAATAGAACAGGTTTTCGTTCCAGAAAGATGAAAATTCTATTTTCTTCTACCTTAAAAGTCAGTTTAGAGCCTGGGGACTCTTCTTTGAATCATGCATTTAAAGAAAATAAAAACTAAAGCAAAGATTGAGGATTAAAATCTGATTTACACATTACTATTCGTTCGAATATTTTGATTATGTTTCCTAAATATATGTGTTCAGTAAAAATTACTCCGTTGAGATAATCCCAATTCCTTACAATAGCATTTTATTATTGAATATTAAGATTAGTTTTTATTCACGATGTTTGTGCTTTGAATATACAAAGAAAGAAAGAAAGAAAAACAAGTTAAGTCTTGCTGCAGGCGATGATTATAAAATTTGTAAAAACAATACTACGTTAATATTTTAATTTTGTTTTCCCATTTAAAATAAAATTATGAAAAAAAAAACAAGAATAAAATTTGAAAACCTTACAAGGAGTTTCATTAAAATTTGGAGAACTATGTAGAATTAAAAGATAATAAAATTCCTTAGTGGCAAGAAAACAAAATACGTAAAAATAATGTTTGTTATTACAGATACAGATTCTGCTTCTTTATTTATAGCGATTGTATTTTCTATATTCAGTAATAAAATGTCAGTAGAAATAATGAGAAATCAAATTCTCTCTCGAAACTCTGCAGAGCTAATAATGCATTATTCTAAATGCCAAAGCGAATTGATTATTGTAATGAAGAAAAAGTTTTCTATTTGATTTCAAGAACTCAAGAGCCATGATATTAAAGCCATCACAGTTTTGAAACAAAGTATTTTCTAATGATTGGTTAATAAGGGAATTTAATTTCCAAAACGTAAATTTTAAAGAAATTTAATATTAATTATTTTTCCGAATATTGGGGTAATGTTACGCGACGATTGGAGGAACTTTTTTTATATAAGTTTTTTTCAATGAATTTCAATAAAAATTACTGGTGGTATAAAGTCAATTCCATTTTTAGGAGTATTTTTTGTATAAAAAGAGAATTAAAAATTTCATATGCTTATGAATGTAAGAAAATATTGTGCGAAAATATATCTAAACTATTAAGGCACTTTTTTTAAATTCTTTTTTAATAGTCATTTTCGGGCTTATGAAAAAGAAATCTCACGATTTCTACAACTATTTTATTGAAGTTAACTTTATTACATTGTATGAAGTTATAATTAGACACACCTTCATACCCTTTAACTCTAATAAATGATTTTCATTGGGCTAAATTTCTTAAGTGGAGCTCATATATTATCGTATTTTTCTTCTTTCTCTGAATCTGGAACTGTTAAAATAACAATCTCAAAAGTGCATATAGCAAATGAATATACGCAGAAGCATAAATAGTCTTTATGTACAGAACCATCTAGACATTTTCTTTGAAATTTTAGTGATTACATGAGGAAAACAAGAGTCATGTATTCAGTAGGACACACACATACACACACAAAAAATGAGAGCATATAATAAGACAAAATGGAAAATATGATTTCAAATTATATTTATATAATGCATTTTGTCTGTGTCAGCAAATTATTTCTGCATTTGAAAATAAATTCCTGATTCTGTATTATCTTATGTATAAGATTCTGTATTATCTTATACATAATGTATAAGATTCTGTATTATCTTATACATAATGTATAAGATTCTGTATTATCTTATACATAATGTATAAGATTCTGTAAATGTATAAGATTCTGTATTATCTTATACATAATGTATAAGATTCTGTAAATGTATAAGATTCTGTATTATCTTATAAATTTCTTACACAATACAAACCATTTACGAATAAATTATTGAGAAGCATTAACCAATAGTACTAACATCCTTAAATGAATGCATTAAAAATTAAGAAGAGTATCTGAACTTGGTTTTACTATAGTCTATTTCGAGAAAACATATATATCGTCTATGAATCTTTTCGGAATATAAAATGAAAAATCAGTAATAAACAAATTCTCATGAAACCATCCATCCCGCTCCCCTCCCCCAAAAGGGAAGTTATACTCTTTGCTCAAGAAAAATTTCCCATAATAATTCAGAAAAGGAACGAGACTAATTTATTTTTAAATTAATCTACATATAGATTTTTGTGGATTTGTCAAAATATCAAAATATTTGATTTATTGGTTAACATTACCTAATTTGCCTAACATAATGCATGTATATATATAAAGCGAATTCAAAAATTCATTGTCAGTTTTCATAAATATAAGATGGTTTTCAGTACAAAACTTTCGTGCTGTGGAAAGAACACAGAAAATCGATATGTGATTCATGTACCTTGTTTTCGCGTCAGCATACCTTAATATAAAAATTTCGAACGTACGTTCTTGTAGAATCATAATTTTAAACAGGCGAATGCCAAAAAACGAAATCATTTTTTATAAGTCCTCTTCCTATTTGTATTACATACATTTTCCCACCATTATTTCCTTTGTCCTTTGTTTTCACATTAGATTATTTATTCTCATAATATATTATTGTATAAAGGGCTCAAAATTCGCAATTTTAATTATTTTGATTGAATCAGACAAGTTTATAAATAATATTTTTTATAAATAATCATGCTGAGAAGCATTAATGAAAATGTTCAATTCGGTTGACGACATGCTTTTGAATCAGATACAAAAAAAATAAACAATTTATTGCATTTGAGAAAGCAAGTTTAAAGATTTAGGTTTTTTTACGATTGTTTGACTTCGAAATGTATTGTTTTAATTTAACTTACTAGAATTTTTAGAAGAAATATATACAACTTCTTCTTATTTTTAGGACGTGTGTGTCCTTTAGTCTTTTTATATGATTGCCCCGAAATGTTATCAATGGGTTGTTGCTCAAACTCGGACTGTCATGGAGGAGATGTTTGTTGCAAAGTGAGATTATGCGAAACACAATGTCAACCGCCGAAAATAGATGGAAGAAGTAGAGCGTATCATGTATCGCCTGAAGAATGCTCTGCACTGCAGAAACGCATTATGGATAGACATTCTGGAAGAGACTATTTGTCTTTTTAATGAACATCTTTATTCATTGATGCATCTATAAATTAATTAATTCAAATGCTTATTGTAAAAGAGTAAAAAATTCAATGAAACGAAATAAAAAATTTAAGAAATTTGAAATTTCTCATTTGTTTTTAAACAAATAAGATAGATATAAGATCACTCTTATTACAATATTTGCATCAAACATCTGTATTTCTATAATTTTGTTTAAAATTTCAAAAAAAAAATCTGGAGATAAGAACTTGACAATGATACGTGATATTTTCAGTATGGTTTATCATATATATGAAATTTATAATACTACCGAAAATAGTGAAAAACGAAATAAATTCTATATTTAAAAATTTTCACATATCTGAAAATACGGTCCATTTATCATAGATTAATTAAGGTTATTATTGAAAGCTTTATCGTAAAATTAATTTCATAGAATGGGAAGTTATTAACCTCAAACAACCGGATTTGTCCCTAGTAGGTAGAATTACTAAAGATATAAAAAAAGAAAATTTAAACAACATCGGATTAGAGAATAATCAAAGAGAAAAGAACGTGAATGATAAAATAGTTAAAATTGAGAACTACTGAATTTTTTGACAACAAATTGATGCCAGGAAATACTCTTTCCTTATACATTTATACAATTTTCTTCTTTTGCCAATATAAAACATTGTATTTTTCACAGAATCAAGAATTGAATTTTGTCAAAGACAAAGATGCAAAAAAATATTTGGATATCCCAATATTGAAATCGAATATTATAATACAATCTATCTTAACTAATTGAAAAAAATATTTAAAATAATAAACCGTAGTAATTTTTACAAACTGCGTTGCTAACGTGGGTTCAACGAGAAATATATTGATTTTTGCTTAAAAATCTGCTAATAGTATATAAATTGAATATTTCATTTATATAAATTTTCAGTGTCAACTAAATTCTAAAATCATAGATGCACAGAAATTTTGATTTTTTTAAAAATTCTAACGAACCATGGAGGATAATGAATAGTAATATATTTTTAGATAGCTTTGTTAGAAAAAGTGAACACTGGTAGAAAAAAAAAGGAACTATATATTCTTTCGAAAATGATGTTAAGGGGAAAAAAATAAATTTACGAATAATTTGTGTTTGTTCAAACGGTGATGTAAGGACAAAGAAATAACTCAAACACTCTAACCAAATATATGAGGAGTATAATCAAATTTTGATTTTATTTAATATTGACCTTATTTGTGGAAAAGAATAAATTCTTACATGGAATTATCAGATTTTTTTCTTGGTTGATTGCTTTATAAATTAAGTGAAAAAGATATCAAAATTTTCAAGTAAAGGAAAGGCCCTATATATAGCTGCATATTTCCGATATATCTTGAGCAATTTTTATGCAATTTCCAAGATATTTTTAGTAAAACTAGAATGCAAAAATGAGAAAAATCATTCATACAACGAGGATAGGTCAAGAAAATACACTTACAAAAAAAAAGGACAAAATTATGCGAAAAATGAGAAGAAATTTTAAAATTTTTCGACATATTTTGATAAAATTTAAAGCAGAATGCAGATAGTGAAAATAAATGACCTTGAAGTAATTGACCGTGAAAATAATTGACCGTGTTTAGAAAATGCAATAAGTTAGAAACCTTTCTCTTTACTGATGCAGAACGTACCCCTCTCCTTAAAGCGACTGTATCTCCTATTCTATGTAGTATGGTTGTTAGTAAAAACAATGAGAAATCAAATTAGGCCTCGAAAATCTGAAAAGCTGAAATTTCATTAATCTAAATTTAAAAAAGAAGGCAATATTGTAACTTTGTAAATTTTGTATTGAATTATTAAGACTACAAAATGAACTTTAATTTTAAAAAAATAATTTTTTTCCAAAAAAAGATGTTTTTTAATGATTTATTCATAAAGATTCATAATGATTCATAATGATTTATTCATTCATATTCAATTCATATTATTACCAAACTATGAGTTATAAAGAAATTTAATATTATTTTTTTTCTTCGAATATTGCGGCAAGCTTACGCGATAAGTGCAGGCTCGTTTTCATTTAATAATTTTTTTTGTACATTTGAAATAAAATTAATTGTGGAGGAAAAATAATTTTATTTTAAAGAGTATTTGTGAAGATACAGATAAATAAAAATTACATCTGAATAAAGTAATCGTTTATAGGCCATTGCGTATAGACAAATAAGGATGATATTTAGGTTATAAATAGAGGAAACTCCGTGCTTCAAACTTTACTATAAAATCTCCACTGTTCTTTCTAATTTAACGTCAGAAATGCAGGAAGTCTAGTTATGAGTTATATGTCATTGCATCTAGTCAAATAAGGGTACTATTTAAGAAAACATTTTACTTTGTCAATATCAGGTGTATAAAAAATAAATTTTATGGTTTCACACCTATCTTAATGACGGAAGCAGTTTTTTTTATGATGTTACATTATAATGAGATACAGCTCCAATTCTCTTAAAGTAATTAGACAGCTTCAATGGAATAGTTTCCACTAAGCAGAAGAGATCAGGAGAATCCAATATTTCCTAAGCTTACTTAAATTTACTTGTAACAAATTTGGGAATTTCTACCCTAAAAAGCGTCTAGGAATACGATTCAAATAGTATTTAACCATAATAATAATATCTATGTAGGACCGTGTCCTCAATCGAAAGAAGACTACACGTTTGTATTTTCCATATTTTAATAAACGAACACAGGACTACACGAACATTAAGCAAAAGAACAAAAGTATAGGGTTGGTTGAAGTTCAGGCGAACATAGCATGGCTGTTATCCTTTAACTTTGAAGCTCACACACTCTCGCACCAAGTGTCTTTCTTCTGCCGTTTGCCTCACTTATACTTCTAGTTGGAACACTACTGCCATCTGTCGGCGAGGTAGAGGGAGTAGCATAGGGGCTCATACTACATCTATGTGATTACCAATGGATTTAGATCCCTAACTTGCCAAATATTTCGAAAAATCAATCATTGTTCTATTATTAAACGTGTTTGTGATAGCTATGTAAAATTCATCCAATTAGGAGTCCCTTATTTCCTTTATATATTGAGCATATATTTTGGAAAAAACCCGCATTGTTGACTTCTGGCCTCGACTTCTCAGGTGTATTTGCCCTCAGAAGCTACTACACCCCAATTTACATTGTAATGCTGACACGACATCACCATCATCAGCAGCGAATCGTTATCATTAATACTTAAAGTTCTATAAGAGTAAATTTTAAAACTATATTATATTACTTTCTATAAAAGAATTTATCGTGCTTAAAAACTTAAATTCTTTTGCGATCCGTATATAGAAGGAAAGAAGCATCAGAGAATAAAAATATATTTGAATATAAAGAGAATCATTGTCTCAAAAATAATAAGACTTAATTAGAAAAGGTATAAAACGCAGGCAAGCATTTTTTCTGAAATTTTTTTAAGTTTTAAAAACCATGTAATAAACGAAATTTCGAAATGTAGAAAAAAAGTATATTGCTCTGATGAAAAAGGCACGTTGTTTTCGGGATATATAATAGAAATACATAGCATCTAAAATATAAATGCTTCAATGAAAAAATTATAACAAATACACTACTTTATTAAATTAATAGAGAAAAATTTACTGAAAAAAAGGTTTTTTCTGATTTGTACTATCTTGAAAAGTAATTATGTAAGCCTCTCGGCCAAATATATATTACAGAATCTTCATAAACGACATTCGGTACGCCCGAATCCATGTGAGTTAAAAAAAAGTAGCAATATGCCTAAAACGTTTAAAAAGATTTTTTTATTCTAATATTATTAATTATTTATCCATAATGAAAATAAGTGTATAATCACTAATAAATATTTAATGAATTGAATTTCTAAGGAATTGCATTTAATGAATTTAATTTCTAAGGAATTGCATTTAATGAATTGAATTTCT